>NC_141335.1:17091382-17451382 GCF_037954235.1 Aulostomus chinensis | reverse complement strand
GATATGCTGAGATTGTACACCTGACTCTGCCAGATGGCACCAAGCGGAGTGGGCAAGTCCTGGAGGTGATTGGCAGCAAGGCAGTTGTTCAGGTGAGACATAAAAACACAAAAATCCTGACTAGTGGCTATCCACGGCCTCACCATGTAATGAAAGGTTGTAAACTGTTTCTGGAACAAGATTTGTCAGGTTTGTCTTCAGTATTTAATTCAAACAAGTGAATCAGAAATTGTGTTCTTTTTCTCATGATTTTTTTGGATCCTGGATCAAGTGCCGACAAAAATCAAGAGGCTATCGCCACTAAGCTTAAGTAATGAGCAGGCCTGAAAAGTTTGTTAACAGTTGACTTTGTGAGAAAAAGGCTGAAAGAAGGAACTTGTTCATAATGATTAGAGATGGACCGACATGGTTTTGTCAGGGCTGATACCAATCATTACTAGTCAAGGAGGCTGATAATACAAACTCTAACAGTTAACTTTATATAAATGCCTTTAAGCATATATTTATTAAACAGCTTTTCAGATTTGCCATATGTTAAAGGCTTTTTTTATTTTAGCCAATAGACATCTTTGATTTGAAATTCTAACAAAAAGTGCAGGGAGCTCCCAGGCTCAGCAGAAGTTAAATGAAAACTTAAACAAATAAATAGCTCCCTAAAAGTTTTCCAAAATTTCAATATAACTGAAATGTTCTTTTATCATTCACTTATCTTTTTTTTTTTAGGTTAAAAGCTAATCAGCCTCAATGTGCTTCCCTGCAATGAAACTGGGCTGAACTGAGTTCATTAGGTTTTTACTCTCTCTCTCTCTCTCTCTCTCTCTCTCTCTCTCTCTCTCTCTCTCTCTCTCTCTCTCTCTCTCTCTCTCTCTCTCACACGCACACACAGGCACATCTATTTTCACAGACTATTTCCATATGGATATTATCAGCAACCTTTTTTTTAAGTGATTAACAGACACGTCTGGAGGGACTGCAAGCAAGCAGAGCTGCTGCTTATGTTTCTATAACGTTATTGGATCACAGTAACGTTACTAGTAGTTGTGAGTTGTAGAGGACTGGGATGTTTACTACAATTTTGGGAGAGTCTGCTGCCTTAACTTACCTTCAAAACAAATAGCTGCTCTCCGAAGCTTCTCCACTCGGCTAAACTTTTTCTCCTTTCCTGTGTGTGTGTGTGTGTGTGTGTGTGAGTGAGTGAGCTCTGCGCACGCACAGCTTTCACTGCTGACTTCTTGTTAACCTGTGCCGTGGTTCTGCTCATAATCAATCAGATGGTCCTGTGGGAGGGACAACACTGGAGACAAAGTAGTGACTGCAGACAGAGAGGCGTGGCTACTTCAGAGCCAAAATGACACAGCTTAAATGAATCTCTTATCAGCTGTTGGATTTAAAAAAAAAAAAATGTTGATGCCGATTTGCATCAGAATGCCAGATATTGGTGCCGATAATAGATCTATCTCTAATAATGAGCGTATGTTTAAATGCACAGTGGTTGATTAGCCACTCTTATGAAGTATATAGCAAGAAGGTTGAGAGGAGCAAAATCTACAACTTGCTCTCTGTAGGCTGCTTATAAGTTGTTCAGAGGACATTGGTAAATTCTGCTGTTTACCGAATACCAATTGTGTGTTTGAGGCATGTTGGGGACATTTGTAATTTGTTACATCGCCGTCAAGCTACTCTATTCCTGGTCTGTTGTTTTTACTTGTGTTTTTTGCCCCGTGACTTGTTGAGAGGCAACAAGCCAATAAATCTATGCTCTATGGGCTTAACTTTCCTGTATGACTCAAGCCCCTGTAAGATGCATCAATTTGAGTTGAATCGAAATGCATTGCTAATCATGAAGTCGGAGCACTGACCTAAATCTGACCTTCAAGGAGAAAAGAGTATAGGAAACATTTGCAAGCTCCAGGAATAAGGCTTTTAAATGTTAAATTAAGATTTTGGCCAAACTTTTTTTTTTTCACAAGTCAAGTGAAAAAACAAGTCAAGGTACAAGTGTACCCTACCATGGCAGAGAAGCTGTGTTGCAAATGGCCTGTTGTTTGTGTTTATTCAGGTCTTTGAAGGAACATCAGGCATTGATGCCAAGAAGACAGCCTGTGAGTTCACTGGGGATATCCTGCGCACTCCAGTGTCAGAAGACATGCTGGGTATGACAAACGTTAGAGACTTGATCTTCATATATCCATCCATTTTCTATACTGCTTATCTGTTTGATTGAGAGGCGGGCTGCACCCTGTATGGGTTCCCAGTCCATTGCAGGGCCATCAGGAACAATTAGGGGTTCAGTGTCTTGCTCAAGGATACTCTACATGGTTACCAAGGGAAGCGAGGATCGAACCAGCAATCCTTTGGTTGCTAGACGGCCACTCTACCCCTGACCCATGCCAACCCCGATCTTCATATAGCAAAATAAAATACTCTTCAAATTACTTGACAGTTTGGATCATGTTTACTTCCCCTCTCATGAATTAATCTTTGTAAAACAATTAATATTAAAGGTTCTCAATATGAATTTTCCTTCAATATACTATAAAAAAATTTTGTGTTTATCCACTCAGTATATGTTAATAGCAAAATGGCACTGAATCAAATCTCATAGCGCCTCTATTTACTTAGCATTCTTAAATGTCTCAATAAGTGTGATTATCTCAGTGCGACACAAGGTTACACATATTTGAATAGCTGTAAAAAGTAAACCTGCTTTTGTTTTTGAAGTACCATTAATCATGTCCATGAATTCATAATTACTTGTACTTGTTACTCGTAGACTCGATAAGGGCCATCAGAGCCACTCTTATGTATTTAGAGTCTGACACAAAACATAATAAATCAGATGTGGTTGGAAGTGTCATCTAATTAATTTCTTTTTATTGGTGTTTTGCAGTAATTGCCATTAAATTTGTATTTATCCAAACACAGACTTGATTTCCTCCCAGCTAATAGAGGAAAATGTTGTCTTTCAGGACGGGTGTTCAACGGCTCCGGCAAACCCATCGACCGTGGACCCAGTGTTCTGGCAGAGGACTACTTGGACATCATGGGTAAATCGACAATTTTTGGTGTTGTATGATTTATCCCAGGTCAATTGTAAGCACCACAAGACAGCTTCAGAAAGGGAACCCATTTATCAAAAAATATTGCACTGATTGAAAATATGAAACATTGTAAATTCACCAAATTTTTAATGATCAAAACTATCTTTGGTGACACAAACAAGATTTGTTTTAGGACCCAACCAATATATCAGTTGGCAGGTTTTATTGTCTGATGTTGTTCTTTTGTAGATATATCTGAATCAGTGTATATGCTGGCTGATATGAATAATACATAAAGTACTTTTTTGATGTTTGGGCCCAACTGATATATTGGTGTGCCTATCACAGATATATGGATTCAGCATGTTTGTTTCCTGAATTAAGAAAAAGAAACAACTTTTTTTTTCAAAGTACATAAGATCCAAAAACAATGCCTTTGGGGATTTAAAATGGTTTTAATATAGTGTGTCTAGCATCTAGCAGAGAGGGTTCAGGAGCCTGTTCCTTTTTTGTTTTAGGATTTTATTCAAATGGTAAATTATGACAGTGTTAAATATTCTTTAATTAAAAATGAGTTATTTGTTTAAGAAATTAGCCTTCTACCATTACCTAGTCATCATTGATGCATGACAGTCTATTTTCAGTCCAGCACACATTTAACTTGTTGACGTAAGTTGAAGCTTCAAAGTCTGGTTTAGTCACAGGCCACCTCGAAGGTTTCTCCAGAAAAATTAATAACTGAAATGCTGATCATTTGTTGACCCAACAGCAGCAAACCCTTAGGACCCCATTTACATTAAAAGTAAATTATTGCTAAAAAAAAAAAAAAATGCTTTGATTGTAAATGGTGTTTAGTTGTCCTCTGTAACCATGTCTTTGTTCAGATCTCGCTTGAGAAGTTGCTAAGGTATCTGATTACAAATGGACATATGAAAGTACAGTTGTGAACACACTGAGGATGCATTGGGTTGTGATCACTGTGAACCACATGCATAAGCAACTTCAATTCTCTAACAGTGTTACCACAAATTTGTCTTCTGCTTAGACAGAAATGCATATGAATTCACATATAAATTGCTTATTATAATTACATCTGATAATTTGGAAAAGCCCATGGATGTACACAACGGCTGTTGCAGGTAGAATGAAAATAATGCAGGTGTTATTAGCATTGCAGGGAAGTGAGATCCAGTAACATATTGTCACTTGAGACATATTTTCAATCAAAGTTTCAGAAAAATTAGTGCCAACTCTTAAATTTGTATATTTACTGAAAATCATTACGACTGCTCATCCTGGTCAGATAAGTTTACCATGCTCTAAATGCTATGTGTTTAAGTGAGTGCAAGTGTAAAATCATCATTGGAAAACAAAGATTCTTGTGATTCGATTGATGCAAACCATTTTAAGAAGCAATCACAACAGCAAGAACAATCAATGTCTCTTTCAGACAATTGTTTTTTGTTATTTATTTATTACAAATACTGCATATTATCAGCTGCTAGCAGATATTATTTATGCAGAAATTAGCACCCTCTATTTCAGTTGGTTCAAACACAATAATTCTCTGACATTGTTTCTGTGTATAGTATGTAGTATAGTAAATCAGTTTGTTATTATTGGGCTGTTAAATTTCTGTCATTCCATGTTTACTATTTCACCATAACAGCACTTCATGGAATGTAAATTGACAGTGGTTTGCTGCGTCTCGCTTAAAAAAGATTTTTTAAAAAGGCCGTGGACCTCCAGGGGTGGTAGCTTAGTGGTAGATTAGTGGCTTTCCCAATTAACTTTAAGCTTAATTTTATAGCACAACAATTGCTGCAATTTGTTCACTCAGTCTTTTATGATAGTGTTTAACAATGAAGCAGGAAACAAGTAAACCATATAGTTGTTAATAATGATCACATACAGATTAATTTGACATTCTTTTACATTGATATTTCACAGTACCATCATAAAAATGATGCCTCTGTTGTGCCACTTTGCTTGTTTACGCTGAATCAAACAAAACTGATGTAATGTTGCCCAAGTGTCTGTTATATAAGTTAGTATGCTACTGGCTCAAAATCAGAGGCAACATCTGACACAAAAACATTGATTACCACCCCACCCCCATCCCCCCATTCCTGCTGTCCCTTTTAGACATTTGTGTGGTCTGATCTCTGTCTATGCTGCTTACTTAACATCAGAACATTCCTATGGAATTCATTGGGCTATATTTATCAATTTGAATAAAATTGTCTGATTGTATTCCTAAAACGGTGCAGATAGGACCAGGTGACCTGATAACAAGACCTAGGAACACCTGTTCCTTGGAACAATTGACCCACACCCATGTCATAGAGCGGAACATCTTGCTTCGCAAATGATCTTTAGTTGAGTTCAAACACTGACTTGGAGAAAAAACTCAATCCAAAAATCAACATCGTTTTTACATGAGTAATGGGTTATGTAACCTTGCCAGCCTTGTTCCTAAATCTTTTATTGAGAGAAGTTGATCACACTCAATTTAAAATTCCATCAACAAAATAGTATGTCATACTTTGCAAACAGGGCTGAAAGTGTCTGTCTGTGTTGTCCAGGTCAGCCCATTAATCCACAGTGCCGTATCTACCCTGAGGAGATGATCCAGACTGGCATCTCGGCCATTGACGGCATGAACAGCATTGCCAGAGGACAGAAGATCCCAATTTTTTCCGCTGCTGGGCTGCCCCACAATGAGGTGAGACCACTCAACCATTAGGAAGTCTAGTAGTTGTTATTAAGATATGACTGAAATAAATATGTACAGCAAATACAAAATGTCTGTCTGTCAATAAGCACAACAAATGCAGGGTTATAATACATGTTTCATCACATTGATTTTAAAAACAACGATCCGATTTTTTTTTTTTTTTAAATCATCATAATGCGATTCTGCTTGATTCTGGGGCCTGTCGTCAATATGAAATTGAAAACAGTACTTAAGTATAGCACAGTAAGGCTTAGACTATCTGGGTATCCACCAACTCAAAAGTTGGTAAATTGTAAATGCTTTCACTCAAGCGTTGCTTGAATGAGTGGCCTGCTAGCTCAATTTAGTACACAGGGAAGATGATTTGATGATAGGGGTGTAATGATGATTTTAGTTCATTTAGAACGATATGATTCAATTCAGTGTCTTGAAATCAATTCAGTAACTTTTTGCCAAAACTTCAACTAATGTGACTGTGAAATAAATACCTGGATACTGGACATTTCAGGCAAAGTTTCATAGATCTCCGCTGTTTGTTATAAGGGAATCAGGTTTAAAATAATGGATATTTGGATTTTTAGCTAAATTGATATTTATGTTCTGTGTGTTAACAACATTCTCACTCAAAATACATGTTTATAATTATGTGTTATAACATTGCGGCCTGGATGTGTCAAAATCATGAAACAATATTTTTGTGAATACGTCTGCAGTGGTGGAACAATGTAAATGTTTATTGTTGAGCCCTGTCATTTATGTGTCAGTCCATATAGTGTCACATTACTGCAGTTTGAAATCTGCTTCCTTTCCAAGCGTTTTTTTTTCTGTTTCAGACTGGAAATATATGATCCTTTGCTTCATCGATATGGGACACACTTGATTTTCTTAGTTTGGTATTTTTTAGGAAGACAGTTGAGTGAAGTTCTTTAAGTGTTGCTGTAAAGCACACATGTAATAGACTGAAATATTAGAATTCTACACAAATGTTTTGTCTGTTTTTGTTCTAAGACGTCGTATTGAACAATGTGATCCATTATCTCAACTAAATGTTTTTTTTTTGTCAAAATATTTTAGTTTACGGACTTCATATACTTAGGTACCAAGTTGATGCCCAAAATTTTGATAACCTTGTATAAATGTTGCTACTCTTTGAATAGCAGTAGCAGGTGCAGCGACAGATCTTCTTGTGGGTTTGTGGAGAGAACAATCTCTCGTGACTGTGACAGCATGATTTTCAAGGGTTGTATTGCAGCTTCAACAATTGTAAGATCAAAAGAGGTGCGTGTGTGTGTGTGTGTGTGTGTGTGTGTGTGTGTGTGTGTGTGTGTGTGTGTGTGTGTGTGTGTGTGTGTGTGTCTAAAGCTTCAATACAGCAAAGCTTTCTACTGTGGAGCCTTATACTGATTTTAATAACCCATAACCCTTTCTATGTTCATTGCAGACCAATGCTCACCAATACCAGTATGAAAATATTTTCTCATATTGAAAACGTATACCCCAAAAGGATATATCCATGAGGTCAAAAATTGCAACTGATCAATAGGCTCCAATCGCTTTGGACAAAAGCGTCTGCTAAATTAAATTGTAAATTGTAGAATAGGGGATTCTTATTTTAGTTTCAACAAGTGTTTTGCTTTTTTTCTGCTCCTCAATCTCAGTCCTGGCAACCCTCTATCCCACATCCCTCAATTGATGAATGGATTCATCAATCGTTCTATCGAGAATTGTGGAAATTCTGTCGTATAGGAATGACAAAATTTCTCAGTTTTCATAGTAATAAGACACATGCCAGTTAATACTCAAGGTCAGGCTGGATCTAATTGCAAGTGTTATGTAGTTTGTTTTAAGCTCAAATCAAATTGTTTGTGGATTACTGAGCATACAGCAGGCTACAGATTTGATATACCAGACAATATGTTCTTGAGTGTCTGAACAGATGTTTTGGGAAGTTTTGCTGGTGTTAGTAGTTCGTGACTGTTGGTTAGCGATAGCTTCAAGCTAAAATACATGTGCCTGGATCTTTCTCCATTCAGGGGTCAAGAAGAAGCAATGCGGGGGGAAAATGTCTTTGTGAGTGCTTGAAAAGCTAAATAGACTTTTTGGATGAAAAACTGCTAATTTGTTAGAAAAACAAAGGAACTTATTGTGAGCAGATAATGGGCCCACAAAAAAGCCATCAAATGACCTTTATAGCACACAAAGGAAAGCTCTGTCTATCAACAATTGCAAAACGCATTCCCTACATAATGTTTGAATTTGTCCTCTCCGGGCAATACTATATTTCACCTCTTGCAAGGAAAAAATTCATCAACAATCTACAGTAAATTTAGTGTCCCCCTTCACTCTAGATGCCCTTTCTCGTTCTTGTTGCTGAGCTGCAGGTGGTAGATGGGTGGAGGTTATTTTGTAGGATCTAAGATTGCTGATTGTGCTTTTTCCTCTCTAGAGAAATAATGTTACACAAACATTTGTGTGTGTGCTTGTGTTGTATGTTGCTTTGGACAAAAGCGTCTGCTAAATGAAATTCTAGAATTGTAGAATTGTGTGTGTGTTTTATGTCGATTGTATGTATGGGTTTTTTAAGCTTCGGAATTCATTGAAATTGTACAATTTTTTTTTTTTTTATGTGATGAATTTGGAAATATATTGTCCAGCTGAGGCAGGAAAAGGATCTCCGGTCTCACCCAAGAAGATAAAATGTAACAATTTTATTCTGTTCTGCTCTACTCTATTGACTCAGTAGCAGCAACTTATTAATTACTGTTTGTGACTGGTATGCTTTAATAGGTCATCTTGGTAAATATTACGTTTTGACAAACAGGAAAAAAATGTTTAATCTCATGGAGAAATACTGCTCGACCCACAATCCTTAAGTGTGTCAGCTGTGTCCCTGATTGATGGAGTGCACTGTTGCCACAGAAATGCCCTATTGAATGAAGCTGCAGTGTTTTTGCAGCATTTTGGTGACACATTTGGCATCCTCACTGCTTCATGATGCATCATCCAGCTTTCAGTGAGATACAAATTCTGCTCCAACTAAGCACAATATTTTTCAGAATTGGCAAGAGAACACTCCAGATGAACTGATCACAACATAACTGAAATATTTCATGTCACTTCCAGAAGGTAACTCCCTTGTAGAATTTAGTGATGTAATTTGGCATTAGGGCTGCACAATTAATTAAAATTTAATCTAAATCTCTAGGTGCTTACTGCAATGTTCAAATTGCTGGCTTAATATTTACTAAAGGTTGAGTATGTGTCAACATTACTTTTAAATAAAATATTGTGGTGCTGCAGAGATGTGCTGCCTACACATCATAGTCTACATACGTAAGGACGGATCCCCACAAAAGTCAAACCATCAAATCGTACCTTGATTTTTTTTTGTTTTGAAAATGCTAGTAATGATAGGGATGATAATTCACATTCCCTCTAATATCTCAAATCATATCACAACTGGATATTGTTTTTCCAAAATTGGCAGCCCTAGGGGACAGCAAAGCTTCTAAGCAAGCTGAGCAATCCAATCACAGCCTTTTCTGTCAGAAACTTCAGCCAGCTATTGCCATGCCTCTTCTGCAGTGGAAGCAGAGTCAGGAGCTGTTTCAGACTTCTCCCTCCCTCTAATTAGTTAGTCTAAGTCTGAAAGTACTTTGCTGTGGCAACAGCGAGCATTCCTGTTTGATGTCATTCATGTCATGACAGAGAGAAAAATATTGTGAGAAGAGAGAGAAAAGTTGGATTCAAAAGCTTCTACTTCAAAACAAATCTCAATAAATTATTCCTCTTTTTTGTCTTCTTCAAGGCACAAAATAACTTGATCTTAGCTTACAAACCAGCTTTATTGACAATTCTCACACAGAGTGGTTGCACGTGCCCACCAGCTGTGGCTTTTTTTAGCACTCATGTTGTGGCATGGCGATCAGCCTGTGCTAGAACATGAATTGTGAGCTTTGGCTTTCGCAAATGATCTACTCATACAGTGCGAATTGGAATTGAAAAACTTTTCAGAAATCTTACAGTAAATGCCAGCTTCAATCAAAATACTGTCTTATTTAGAATTAAGTCAGTGGACTGATATTTGCCATCCATGTAAATGTAGCCAATGACTGACCTAAGTTTAACTGATAAGTAAAGTGGAAAAAAATAACTAAACTGTCATAGCATCAGTTTCTTCAATCAGTGATTGTGTAATGAGCATAAACACAGCTGTCATTTCCAATCTCATCTGCTCTCTAAAAATGCGTGATCAAAAGAGTCCCGCTGGAGAATCGGCCAAACAAACATGGCATGTGTAGTCCTCCTAATGATGACCCACTTGTCGTGCAATTGGGATTGTGTGAAAACTTTGCTGGTTATTTCATTAAGCACATGTCACAAAGGTCACTCATGCGGCACTTTCCTCTATGGGCCAGGTGCCTCGTCGTAGGGTGCAAAGGGAGGTCAGGCCGGATCAGCACATACTGGCTATTACATTAAGTGATAAGCGTGAAATTCCTCTTTCATTCTACAAAATCACACAGTGTCACACAGACTGCTCACTCTTTCCCCCAGATCTTTCAAACTTAAGGCCCAAGGCCCAGATCTGGGTCATAAGGCAATTTGATAAGACTGTTCAAATTGGCATAAATTGTCACCCTGCAAGTATATTTTTCCCCACTCTATTTTTAAGGGTGGCATTTACTCCCTTGCTTGTGTTTGCTTGCTGTAATATCAGCTTTGTTTTTACATTATAAGGTACTTCCTGTAGGGAAAGGAAAACCGTCAAATACATTCGTACTGTAAAAACAAGAAGGCAACGTACTGACAATTTTTAGTTTATTTATTATAAATTTGTAATTAGCATTTATTCAAACAAAAGCCAGCAAACTACACTAAAGAGACAAGTAAAAGAAAACATGTAACTAAACTGCTGCAAAAAAAAGATGAAACATTCATTTTACAATATGTTTTTGGTACATTTTAGGATAGTATTCATGTTAATATGGTGTACTGGCAACCCAGGGTGTACCCCGCCTTTTGCCCAATGTCAGCTGGGATAGGCTAGGAGGATAGTTAGTTAGGATAGAGGATAGTTGCTGATGCCTCGCAAGCATATCAAACTTCTCATTAACCGTGTTACAAGATTGTACAATGATTGGCAACCTTTTCAAAAGTATTGTTATATGATGATTATCTCTGGGCAGTGCTACTTCTTGTATATTCTTAGACTGATGCTGCAGTGATTCACTCTCGCCTGTTAAGGTTCAAAGTGGTATTACAAGATGGCATGGTCCCACCTGATCATGCTCTGTTAGCTATATCTACAACACAACACATAAGCATCTTTGATAACTGTCAAAACTGTTCTTTCTGCAGATACTTTTTAAAAAGTTGGATCTAACTTAAGAACTGATAAAATATCAAGTTGATGTTTTGTCATATTTGTCACCAGTGACTCCATTCATGTCACTGAGTGAATACAACTGCTGCTTTAAAACTTGCCCTGTGTTTTGCATTTCTCAGATTGCTGCACAGATCTGTCGGCAGGCTGGGTTGGTGCAGAAGTCCAAGGATGTGATGGACTACAGTGCTGAGAACTTTGCCATTGTGTTTGCTGCCATGGGGGTGAGCAGGAAATCTGAAGCATTAAGCAGACACTTGTTCAAACCTCCTTTTTTTCCCTTATCCTTCCCATCTGTAACACTAATCCCCCTCTTAACCCTGATGTGACACCCAGTGTCCGCTCCCCCGCCCCGCTTTCTGTCTTTTATTCACCAGGTGAATTAACCTTTAAGTCGCTGTTGTTACTTCCGCCCCTCTGAGCATATCCTCCTGCCATGTAGACAGGTTACTAATTCAACAGACCCTTAATACTGTCGACCCAGCAGTATCAAATTCCCTCCTCCTCTTTGCTGTAATGCCGCAACTGTGACAGCTTGACCTCTGCCAAACACACATGCACACACACTTCACTAGCTAAATGTTATCCCTCTATCCTCCAATTGTCCACCAATTCAAAACTTAGTATGGTGAGTCTAACATTTCAATACATGTGCATTTTTAAAGGGCTCATCAAAAGATGTTGCACACAATTGGTGACTCATTGCCTCCACTTCCTCAAATTAAATATCGATGAATTTTAGTCATTGGTGTCATTTTTTTTCCTTGACACATTGTACCCAACTAAAACTGCACACACTAGTTTTAGTCATGTTTGTTGGTCAGGATTTCCCACAAATATATTTATTTAAAAAAATTGCCCGGTTTGATGTGAAAGACTTGAACATGCTGGTTTGCATGAACCACATTTGCATCAAAAACTGTGATTATTTTCCCAGTTAATTAAGTAATCTATTAATTGTACGGTAATCCTACGGTGGTGCAGTAGTTAGCACTGTCGCCTCACAGCAAGAAAGTTCTGGGCTTGAGTCCTACACAGCTAGGGCACGGGATCTTTGTATGTGGCGTTTGCATGTTCTCCCTGTGTCTGCATGGGTTCTCTCCGGGTACTCTGGCTTCCTCCCACAGTCCAAAGATATGGAAATGGGGTCTATGCAAACTGGATACTCTAAATTGACCATAGGTATGGCTGTGAGTGTGAATGGTTGTATGTATATGTATATATATACATATACATATATACACACACACACACACACACACACATATATATATGTGTGTGTATATATGTGTGTATATATGTGTATATGTTTATATATGTATATATATGTGTGTGTATATATATATATATATACATATGTGTATATATTTGTATATGTAGAAATATGTGTCTTTATGTGTGTGTATATATATATATATATATATACACACACACTCTACTGAGCCTCATTTTGACTTGTTCTAAGGACATTACATCAAAGTTGGATCAGCCTGTAGAGTGTTTTTACACTTTAATTTTGAGTGTGATTCCAAATTCAGACCACCATGGGTTAATTAATTTGATTTCCATTGAAAATTTTTGTGTGATTTTGTTGTCAGCACATTTAACTATGTAAAAAACAAAGTATTTAATAATAATATTTCATTCATTCAGATCTAGGATGTGTTATTTTAGTGTTCCCTTTATTTTTTTGACACACGTGTGTGTGTGTATGTGTATATATATGTATGTATATATGTATATATGTGTGTATATATATGTATGTATATATGTATATATGTGTGTATATATATGTATGTATATATATGTATATATGTGTGTGTGTGTTTGTATATATATGTATATATATGTAAATGTATGTATATATACATGTGTGTATACATCTCGCTCTCTCTCGCTCGCTCTCTCTCTCTCTATGTATATATGTATATGTGTATATATATGTATATATATATATGTGTGTATATATGTATATGTATATATGTGTGTGATTATATGATAAATTATCTGCGTTGTTTGATCCACCAGCTGGTACTGATTTATGCATAGTGTAGAGTTTTTGAGGGTCTTAAGAAATATCTAATAATGTCAGAATAACTGTTTAGTAATGTTGTGTTGATATTTTTTGTAAATTATTGTCTCTTAGTTTTAAAGTATAACACAAACCTTGTAGTCAGTTTGTTCTAACAGGACATACATACTTTCTGGTTCTATTGTACTGTGTTGTAAGGCAATTACGTAGCCTTAGTGACCATATCGTTTATAATTTGTATACCAGGTCAACATGGAAACTGCCCGCTTCTTCAAGTCTGATTTTGAGGAGAATGGCTCCATGGACAATGTCTGCCTTTTTCTGAACCTGGCAAACGATCCTACGTAAGATTCAGTCAGAAATGATCACTGCTGCTTATTTTCCTCTTTCACAGAGTTACTAATTCTAAATTATGGATCAATGTACACATTATACTTGGCTTTATTTACAGTTGTAATGGGTCACTATTTTTCACCACATTATTACATTGATTATATTACAATTCTTGAATGAGTTTTTCACTACAGGCCAACAACTGTAATGCCACATTTTGAAGTCAATCTTAAAAAAGGGGTAATTGTATTTTTTTTGTTTTTTGCTAAATTTAAATCAGAAAAATAGAGGCGATATATTTTTAAATAACAAGAGGGCTATATTTTTAATTATTACAATTATACATATGTAAAGGTAATTTATCTGATGACCGCTTTTAATACTCTCAAGGACCCCTAAGTCCTTGGACCCCTCCTTGAAGCTCTGAATTACTGTACAAATTTATAAAAGAATAATTTGTTTCTCTCTGTGACCAATCAGTATTGAACGCATCATCACCCCTCGCCTGGCACTGACCACAGCTGAGTACCTGGCCTACCAGTGTGAAAAACATGTGCTGGTCATCCTGACTGATATGAGCTCCTACGCTGAGGCTTTGAGAGAGGTAACATTCGCACTCATCCTTTTGATAAATGGAACTAATGTTTACACAGTTGCATATTTTCCAGGTAATGTTGAAAAAGTGATAAGGGTGATGTGTTGCACTCATTTGTACAGTAAAAACCTTGTTTAGATCTGAACACCAAGTAAGGGCCCATTCACACTCGGCAATCCCTACTGTGCCCAAGCATGTTTGCCCCCTAAAGGCTGGTTCATTTGACTTTTGTGGGGATCTGTATTTGGCTTGTGCACAGCATGTTTCCCTAGCTTCTGCAAGTTTTAAAGGTGTGAGGTTTGGCAGTATATACATCCAGGACCATGGACAAGGGGCTGGACACACCTGGCTGTAAATACAGCTTACAAAAGAAAACCAGATATGAGTATTGATGTTGGAGTGCGACATGAGCATGATAGAAAATTTGTGCTTCTTGTCTTCCCTGCTGCTCCCATGCTGTATGTTAAACTAAATAGCAAACCATGCAATTTGGGGTGCAACTTGCCACATCTATTGTTTCAGAGGTACTGCGCAGTGGTGATGTGAGTGTGCTTAGGCCCAGAGCAATGTGAGTACAGGGGAATGGGCATGGGAGACCAACCAGTTTTTGGTACCAAATACATTTACGTGTAAACGTAGTGGAGCATTTAGTAGCTGAGGAGAGAGATTTCCCTCAGAAGTCAGTAGAGATTAAAAACATGTTGCTCAGATGGCTCATGAAAAGAAAGCACAAGGAAACACTTGCTGTGTCCCAAATCACATACTTCCATACTGCATACTTAAAATTTTCAAATTGAGTATACTAAGCATACTATGCAGAGATGTTGATAGGTTTTCAATATAGTGAGTCCCCAGGAAATTCAATGGGTCCCCAATTAAAAAATGTATTTTTTTTGTATTTCTTATATTCTGCTATTGCTTAAATTGTAGTGTTAAATTCTCTCAATGGTGGTATGGTAAGATATGGCTATAATTAGCAGGTATGTTCAAAATGTTTTTTTTCGCCATTCAAAGTATTTTTTTTTTATTGCCACACAGCCACCACTGGAATATTTTTTATTTATTTCATTAGAGCACATCCCCTAGACGTTAAACCATTGAGTGACCACAGCATATAACAGTTGAAACGTGAATTTATTTACTACTAAGAAGTTCGTATCTTTAATTGTTGAAATGAAATCCGCGGTAGTTGTTGTTGTAGCAGCTAAACTAGCGTGTCGCGATACTGTACTCAAGGGGATCATGTCTGCGCTGATTTAATGCGCAAAGGGTTGAAACAGCGCTCGTCAGGTCCGCTGACGGGAAGGTTTCTTTTGCTGCTTACTGTGATTTTAAACACAAGTTGTTGTTCACAATGTATGGTTTTTAATGGGAAAATTGAGGTGTGTCCCTGGGATGCGCAGATAGTGAATTTACTGCGTCCTTTCATATTTGAATGCGTCAGGGACACAGGACGCGTACCTAACAACATCACTGACTATGTAAGCTATCGCTCAGTGCATGAGTTTCAAGGGTGCAGTGCTGTCCCAAATCGCATACTATCACATGGCGCACTGGAAATGATGACGCGATGTCTTCTTCTACGCCAATTTTTGACAGGTTATCACCGCATCAGCATCAGCTAATTACTGCTACCTTTTGCCTGTACTTGTTTGTTGATTTTTGAAACAGTAAAACTGCAAAATAAACGGTTATCGTGCATTGTTACGCCATAATTGCCGCAGACAACGCATGTCCTCCTTCTACTGGCTGAAGATGCAACATGCATCTCCTATCAGGAGCTTCAAAATCCATGACATCATCATCTGGGCTTCCCCACATTGTTTAAAGACAGTACTTTTTGTGTATGTGAACTTTTGACCGTGAAGAAAGTAATATTAAATTCTCTAGGAAATTCTCTCTCTCATTATTGTGACATTTAGCAAAATTAAATAATTTTAATAATAATAACCTGAAACGGGAGAGGTTTTGTCTGATTTAACTTTGGACAATGAGAAAAAAAGTGTTGTGTCTTTTTGCACAGTGTATGTAAACTTCTGGTTTCAATTGTATGTAGACCAATGACGAAACAGGACTTGAAAGGTGTAAAACACAGCTGATTAAATATTCTTGAAAGCTTCAAAAGTTGATTTTAGACAACTGAATTGGTGATCTTAAAAAACACATTTCTTTAAAAGGGTCACTGACATTTCCCAAGGTTTACTCTTCAGAATTAACCTGGTAATTACCAGACAAACGGTGGTGGAATTTTTCAGAATTCTAAAGTGAAATTCCACTTTTATTACATTAACAGTATCATGATTGTTTCTTATTTTAACCACCATATACACAAAAATCAAAACCTTAATATGGTACATGAAACCTTTGGATTCCTGTTTAGAGTGACCCTGACTATATCTTGTGATTTTTTTTTTTATTGTAAAGCTTTATAGAATTGGATAGATTGATTGAATCGGCTGAAATTACATTAACTCTCGTAACTATCTTTAACTGTCCTTTTAGTTTGGGATGGAATGGATCTTTCCGTATCAGTATTTTTGTAAATGTGTCACAGATCATGTCTCATTTTCCCTTTTCATTTTTTGAATTCCCTAGATTCACTACTTTTTCCCAACCGCTGGACACATTTATTTCTGACACAGATATTTTCCTTGCTTTTGGCCCTGCAGAATTTCTCTCGAGGCACTTCACATATAGAGGAGCTCTGGGCCATATGCTTAAAGTGTTAATGAATGCAGCATGGAACCTCAGGCAAGGCTGCAGGAAAATCTATTGTATACAGAATCACCTCTGTATAATCCAACAGCAGCCAAAGTTCCAAACCTGAACATGTCCATGCAATACACAAATGTAAATTGTCCTCAGCATAAACACAAAGGTGATAGACTCACTAAAGTCTTGTGCTCCCTACTGAAAAGGAGGATAATGTGTCCTTCATTCTTGTTTGGAAATACCTGAACCTCGTTATCAACCATTTGGCTTTATGAGGACTTTTACTCCCACCCATTGCCCTCCTTTCTGCTTGTTGTGAGGAATCAGGCCTTCGTGACTTATTCTTTTGTGTCTCTGTAGTAATTCTTTTATGTTGGACAGTTAGCTTTTTCAATACACTGGAAGGATAATGCAGGTTTTAAATGGTGCTTGTATGTTTTCCTGTAATGCATTTACTGTCCATAACCTTGGCCCATGAACTCTCCAACAATTGTCAGCGATGACTCTTGCAGCTTGATGGGTATTTCAGCATGTACAAAGAACCAGTAGGACATTAACATTTAACTTCTGTTTCTATTCACACATCTAAAGGTTGAGTTTTGCATTGAATTGACAGTTCACAAGTGTTTAGTCTGCCTATCAACCTTTGAATCTAAGGATGAATGGGATGAATTTACTTAAATTCTTGCTCTGAATTCACTTGACTTTTGGAACAAGGATTTATTTTGGTCATTTTTGTACAGGCCTTGAAAACAGAATGGCAATATTGCAACCAGCAGTCTTTGGAATACCAAAGAACTGGCATCACTTGACTCTCCAACAGTAAATAGTCTTGCCAGGTTTTTTTTTTCTTTTGTTTGCTATACAGAGTAAAGCAGAAAAGCATTATTAGAATTATTAGTTGTAGCCTACATAATAATTTCTTTAATTCTTTGGTTTGAAAAAGGTTTTCCTCTCCTCAACAGCCAGCTTAGCCTTAAGATCTCTTCCATACTTATTGGAGGCCTATCAAGCTTTTCCCTTCCTGAGGTATATTTACTTGAAATTTTTAAATGGGAATTTTTTTATTTAAGGCAGTGATAGAAAACAATTCTTTGCCTCCTGAAATCACCTCTATTGTTATTGTTCATCTTTAGTCAACTTTATTAATGTGATGCACATTTAGATGGTTCAATTGTCTGCCATCTAGGACCCGGTGAAAAGGGTATAAAATGGCTACAAATTTTTCACTATTTCTGAATTTTTGGCGATATGCCTCGGGGACCAACTCATAAGCTTGCAGCACAGTTTTCTTTAACTTATCATGATCTAGACTATCTTCGATCGAAAGACTAGCACAGACTTCCTGGGCTTTCCCAACCAATTTGCACTGGAGGAGCAGTGACCAGAACTCCTTGGGCCAACTGAGGGTAGCAGCAATTTGCTCGAAAGCGCTAAAATAGGAGTCCACTTCGAAGTCACGAAATGGAGTAACTAAGGCAATGTGCTTGCTAATGTTGAAAACCGGAACAGAAACAGAACTACGACCAAAAGGATCCATGGGGGTGGAGACTGCAGGGGCGGCTTTTTCAAGCTCATGCTATTTCTTGTTTCCACCTCTTTAATTTGAAGGGCAAGGCGGAGATCCTCAGTTGTCATGTTTCCCATGAGAGGATCTGTGATCACCCTCGGTTCCACTCCAGCAGCTAGCATGCCAGCAGCCTCTGCTGCTTTCGGCTCTGCCCTTGGTGCGTCACCTGCCTGATCACCATTGGCAGCGTCAGTTGCACCAGCAGCTGGGTTAGGCAAGACATCCTCTTCCACCAATTTATCAACCAGCAGCTGTTTAAGTTCTGCTTTTCTAGCACTATTGGGTACTTGCACACTATAAAAATTTGCCAAAATTAAAAGGTCTTCTTTTCTACATTTATCAATTTTAACTAAAGACGGACTGGTAACGAATTCATCCAGCGCAAACTCCATATTTCCCCCACAAACACAAAAATGCTGCCAACCAGAGAAACACGAGAGTAAACAAATGAAGAGCTAACCTACGAATGAACGAAGCGCAACAAGGAAACGGACGAGCCCCCAATCATGTTATGCCCCAGTCTAGGGGTTCTGGAGCGCAACGTGAATTGGACCCATCTTCCCCGTCTCCCAAGTAGCCACAACTAATGATTTTTTTTGGTGAACACAAATAACGAAGGTGATTTATTTACAAATTGTCTATTTACAATATATACAAGGGTAATAACGAAAAGCAAGCACTAGGGCTTTGGGGTGGACTTAGGCCAAAAACAACAAACAAAACGAGTCTTATCTATAAACAAAAAACCTTACCAAGCTGTGAACTCAAACAAAAATAGAATCTTCTTACCTCTCTCTAACTAACCAAAAAAACAGGAGAAAACTGGTTAAAACAAAAAGGCAGTCCACCCTTACTGCTCATACACACACACAAGAGCACAATCTACGAATATTTTGTGACTTATCACACAAAAACTTGGCCAGTTGGAAGATGAGGAGGATAGGTAGTGTCTGCCTGCTGTCTTGCTCTCTCTCATGAGCCATCTTGCGTTTCTTATACTTGGCTGGCTCTGATTGGCTCTGACCTCCAGCCTATCATGGCCCAGGCTTGGCACTTGTCCACCAATCTTGTTTCTGGGATGACATATCTTCATCTGCATACAGAGACACACGCACACATACACATCCACTCCACACTCATAACATACTTATGACAAATTATAGGAGAAACCAGGTGTGCAAATGTCTTCATCTTCTTCTTATGGAAGAGTAGTTACTAAGTTATATTAATTATTTGGATACATATTTGGGGGCATCAGAAAATGACCCCCCTCCCCTGAATTTTTCAGTGTGATTAGTCACTTTAATATTAAATCATATTGGATACATTTTAAAAGTAATCCTATGTTGGACCAGAAGGTCCCTGCAAGGAACTGGAAATTGATAGATAAATCTCCCTCCATTTCGTGTTTGGTTTAACAAACCAGTTACAGTAGCAGTATATGGAGAGTTCACATACAGGCTGATAAATTGGCTAGATCTGGACCAGCCCAAATGGGGTAAGTATATTAATTGTAAGTACCATGATATTTTTTTTTCATTTTTTTTTTTT
The DNA here is from genome assembly GCF_037954235.1 of Aulostomus chinensis. Taxonomy (NCBI): domain Eukaryota; kingdom Metazoa; phylum Chordata; class Actinopteri; order Syngnathiformes; family Aulostomidae; genus Aulostomus; species Aulostomus chinensis. The sequence continues at coordinate 17,431,425 of NC_141335.1, read as the reverse complement.
TTAGTCTGCTTAAAGGTTGAGACTTATGTGAGCATTCTCTGTTTTTAACTTGATTCATGAAGTTGTGAGGATGTAGGATTTTAACCCCTGCATCACTAATATTTAAATCTGTAAATAGTGGACAACTATGCACATTAGTGTATGGAGTGTGTGTTTTTTTCCCTCTTCTCTTTATTATTTATTTATTTTATCATCTTATGTTTAGTGCCCCCCCCATTTCTTGTTTATTCTTTGTGCATAACTGATGGTAGATAACCTGTTTTGTAATGTAAAGCAGCATGTTTCTCTTCAGTTGTGATGTCACAAAGCGGAGAATAAAACTGTGACAATCAAAAAAATATATATATGAAAATTGATTAACCTTAAAGCCTTCAATATATGTGGCAGCCACCTAAAGCAAGCAAGCTTCCTCTTAACAGCATAATAACTTATTTCGACAAACAATCTGTTTGATAAACAGATAACCGTCTGTTATAACTCTTTTCTTTTGTAAGGGTGTGGCTTTGTTTCATAAGTACATTGGATATGCCTAAAGAGACATATGAATACTGATTATTATAACTGACACGTTACCCATAAGTGTATTTTGCCTCTCAAGTTATGTCTAGGTCAGTATATATGAATGGAGATTTCTGGAGTCACAGAAAAGTAATGTAGGAGGGGGAAAAAAAACATCTTGGAAAGTTCCTGGAATGGCAAAATACACTTTTTGGATGAAGTGTCATTTTAAAGTCAACATGCAGAAAGCAGGGTCCTTTTAACAGGAAATACACAGACTGTTGGGAAGCTCCAAGTCAAGTTTTTTTAATTGTTTACTTTGAATTTTACAGGAGGGAAGTCTCTGAAGATGAAGTCCTACCAACGTTAGCACATTAGCAGCTCTTTAGTCTTCTGTCTTGTAATGTACCTGCAATGCCATTGAAGTAATGAGTTGAAATGTTGGACTGAAGTCTTGGGAGAAACTTTTCTTCACTCTTATATTAAGATTTCAGCAGCTAAATGGTAAAGAAATTTGAAAATTCAAATCTAACCGTGTATGTGTGTGTGTCTGTGTGTGTGAGTGTGAGTGAAAGAGAGAATCAGCCCTACTTTGGAGATTTTCTTTAAACGATCAAATGCTGTACTTGTGACACCTTGCAAATGCGTTTTAAAATTAAAATTGAAGCAAAAGTCACATGAAATGTGTTTCAAGGGTAATCTTTCAAATTTCCTGCAGGTATCAGCTGCCAGAGAGGAGGTGCCCGGACGTCGAGGCTTCCCTGGCTACATGTACACTGACCTGGCCACCATCTATGAACGTGCTGGTCGAGTGGAGGGCAGAAATGGATCCATCACCCAGATCCCCATTCTCACCATGCCAAACGATGGTAAGGACTGCTCTCACAAAATACAAGCCCTCTGCTTTACACTGTATTAAATGGCATCGTCAAAAAAAACTCTTTCTTGTGGAGGACACTTATATAAATGATGAAGTCACTGTATTCCACTTTTCTTACTTGGCATAAGACCTTTCTGCCAATGTAGTCATACAGATCTTTTTGATTCTTAGATAATTATATCTAACAAGTCTTTGCTTGAATAACTGGAATAGGTGTCTGAAATGAACAGAAATGGACTGAGGAGACATTTTTGATGCCTGCAGTTACCATAGCAACACATATGAAGAGCCTCCTCCGATCTAGTTGAACAGTAGTCCCCCATTACAGCATCACAGGGAGGTGATTGTGCTGGCTTTTACACAACTCTGCCAGTGTTCCAAAGGGATTTAGAGTAAAGGTGGTGGAACTGGGCACTTGCAAGCAATATTCAGTCTATTTTGGTCTGATTTGTGACTTTTTTTTAATGCCTGCAAATCAGTAAATTTAACAGATTTGAATATTGGTATACTTGTAAATTTCTTTCTTTATTACCTGCGTTTGGAGCTAATTAGCGGTATGCGCTGTCACCGGGTTACATTTGGATGCTGTAAAAACTAATCCCTTGAAATCATTTGCAATAGTAATCACATGAACGCACCGGAATTGTCCTTTCATGGGACGCACTGTCTATGATCTGATTATTTTCGTTTTTTGGCTCTTAACAGATATCACCCATCCAATTCCTGATCTGACTGGATACATCACAGAGGGTCAGGTTTATGTTGACAGGCAGCTGCACAACAGACAGGTATTCAAACCAACTTGGGGCAACGAGATAGTTTAGATTCTTCCCATGCTACTGTAGCTCTGGCTTCCAAAAGAACATGTACTACACTGTTGATTTTTCAATAGCATCATACTTCTAGTTATTAAGTGATTTAATAAAATGGGAAAAATCCAACAACATAAGGAAGCTTAACACAATCCATCTGTACTAAATTTTACAAATTTCAGAGTTATTCCACTGTGTTGATTTTGTTTCATCAAACAAGAGTTATAGTTAAACTATCATCAAATATTTATCTTTTTAGAAAATGTGTCCTACATAGAGTAACTGTAATTTCCAATGGATCATCATTCCCATCTCCCTTTAACTACACATCATGTGTTACAAATCCCTTATCAGCTGTGTTCATAAACATTTTCAGTTTCATTTAATTTCTTCATGACGGCTCTATCAATAATATACGTACTTGTTTTTCAGATCTACCCACCGATCAATGTGTTGCCCTCTCTTTCCCGTCTGATGAAGTCGGCTATCGGCGAGGGTATGACCAGGAAGGACCACGCTGATGTCTCAAACCAGCTGGTAACATCTGTTTTCTGCAACTTAATATTTTTATTCTATGTTGTATCTAAACAGTTTCATAGATTATTTCAGTCATTCAGTCACTGAATGGGAGGGAAGTATGTTCAATCAGTGTCTGTACACAGTAAATATATCTTCATTAATATTGGTGTAATATTTCCTCCTCTCCTGCAGTACGCCTGCTACGCTATTGGCAAGGACGTCCAGGCCATGAAGGCTGTGGTGGGAGAAGAGGCCCTCACATCTGATGATCTGCTATACCTGGAGTTTCTACAGAAATTTGAGAAGAACTTCATTGCTCAGGGTATGAGGATGTCAATTCACCTGTTTTCTAATACATTTTTCATTCTCTCTCATACTCATTCTCTCTATCAAAAGGTTTGTCAAGTTTTCCAGATGTGGGCCATGAACTAGGTCCATCATTTTATTTTATATCTTTAATTTTCTTAGAAGTATGATTTTATTAAAATCTCCACTTCATGATGACTACCAGCTTGACTTTAACATGGGACCATTGCAATACTTTTGAAAGTATTGTCACACTATATGGTGGTTTCAGTTTTACACAGAAGGGTGGTCTTGGTCTATTTTATCCTTATTGTTTTCTTTTTTGGATTATTTTAATGCCTACAAACTTTGCCTTTATTATCTTAATTTCCAGCTGTTTCAGGCAGTAGTTTTTGGTGCAAAGTCCACTTGTGTGCATCGGGAATCAGTTTGGTTACTCAGTAACATCTGTGATTTATAAAAAGTGGATAGGTGCAGAATTGCTTATTTACAAGCACGGAGAATCACAAGAATACAGAGCAAACCATCCCACATTAAAATGACAGGGTTTTCTTATTTCACATTTTTTTGTTTTAGTTTGAATATCAGAGCCCTAAACATGTGTACAAGCACTGAAAAAGTGAATTTTTCACAATATGGCTGCTTTAAGTCCTTGCTTATAAGCACCTCAGTCATTCCATTCAACTGCATATTTGCCTTCAAATATTAGTCCCTCTCAGCGCTGAATAAAATATCTGCATATCCATTTTATAATTGTAAATTCATTTTATAACACGAGAACTCCATTAAAACTTATTTTTGATAATCAAGCATATTAACAAATTTTTGACAAATCTAGAAACCACCTCAAATGTGTGAAAAGTCTGCATCCAAATTGTGCAAGATTTTTTTTCTTTTATGCCGCACAGCAATTGTGTGTGTGTGTGTGTGTGTGTGTGTGTGTGCGTGTGTGTGTGTGTGTGTGTGTGTGTGTGTGTCCCTCAGGCCCATATGACAACAGGACAGTGTATGAAACTTTGGATATCGGCTGGCAGCTGCTGCGAATCTTCCCCAAGGAGATGCTCAAGAGGATTCCTCAGAGCACCCTGGCTGAGTTCTACCCCAGGGAGTCTGCCACCCGCCACTGAGGCATCATGAGGGATTCTCTGGTTGTAGCCCCTCTCATTTACCTACCCACAATCCTCCTATCTCAGTCACCCTCCACCCCAGCGTTTGTGAAGACTGATGGTGTTGAGCCTTCAGCCATTCCAAGATGCACCTCTTATTTTCGTTATTCTTACCTCTTCCTACATCTTTTCCCTCTCAGACAACCCTTCACTCCCACCTACCTTGAATGAGAACGGGGCAATAAATTCCTTCAACAGTAGTTGTACTGTAGTGTTTGTGTCCAGATGTTGTGTATAGAAGGTGTCTGTGGTTCAACTATGTTTTGATTACAAAAAGAGTGAACATATCCGTAACAATTTTAGTTTAGCCCATATTTATATGGGTATGATACTGCTGGATCTATTGTCTTTTTTTTTTCCTCAAATAAATGCTATGAAATGTCAACCCACCAAAAAATGTCTTGAAACAGAAAACAGATATCTCAGTGGCCTAAATTACTGTATCCCTGCGTTCATTGATGCTTGTGAGGTTTGGTTTTTGAGACTGGGGTGTTGAAATTGATTGTAAACTAAAATAACTGAGTGAACACCTTCGGTTTCATCAACCAAGCCATATTAAAGAGTCTGTCATTTAAATTTGTCCCTCTGCATGTGCTATGGTGGAATGGCAACTACTGCATTTTCTTAGTGTCTGTGGCCTCTACTCTGCTGGCATGCAACATGACCACAGTTTTGTCCACAGTATTTTCTTCTCTTTTATCCCTCCCCCCTCTTTCTGGAAAGATTACTGTGGATGTTTACATTATATGTTTTGTTGTTTGATTTGTGTTGCTAAAAGTATATTAAACATTCCCAACAGTCTGCAGTAACTAATTCTTTGTTGTGCAACCATAATGCTGTGTGAGTTTTGTGTCTGTGAATAAATTAAATTATATGATGATTCTCGTCAGTTTTGTCTCAACTCTATTAATCTCCCCAGTTTTTATTTATGTACCAAGATGGGATGCCCTGCTTAGTTTCTCAACATTTGTTCAACATTTGATATGATAGGTACCTGCACAGAGAGCATAATGAGAGGCTGTTTACTTTTATATAATCATATTAATATAAAATATGAATAAGCTCCATAAATCATTTATTTTTAATATACTTCTTCATTGCTTTTAAAGCAATGCCTTTGGAACTACCAACTTACTTTAGTTTAGCAAAAAGGTTTTTAATTACCTGACTGAGTAACCTCCAGGTTGCACTTTTTGAGTCATCATTTTTTATGATGGTTGCAGGAATGGCTTGAGTCTAAACTCCAAATGGACTGCACCTGCATATCTGCTCTTGTTATGTATGAGTATTCAGCCAATGACGCTGTGGAATATTGAAAGTTGTGAAAAGCTAGTCATTTGACTTTAGACATTATATTCTATTGTGTCACATGCAATTCTTAAACCTTTTTTTTAATATATTACAAATATATTAATGCATTTAATGAGGATTATAATTTAAAAAGGTTTTAAGAGCGATGATAATTTATTGTTAATATGCTTGTACAGGTATACACGCACATACATGCAGATACCATACTGTTGCTGGAGCATTTACTGTCTGTAGATTAAACTGAGTGGTTATGTACCTTTAGATGAAGTAGAGACACTCAGGCTTTGATACAGAACAGGCGGGGCTGTGTGACGCGGGAATGAATGCAACAGGTGAGTCGCGAGGACCCGCTTCCTGTAGAATTTTCGTCACAGGTTTTTCTCGCTATGGCTGCAGAGGAGCTGGAGAAAATTAGTTTAATAGGTGACTTGACAAGCAAAGGTACGTTTCATGTAAGACAATAAATATGGACGGCACAAAGCATTTGTTTTAAATTGATTAGCACACAGTAGTCAATGTGAGTTTATCCCATCTTGTACAGTTACAGTTTCTGAGTAAACTTAAACTGATCGAACCTTTGCTCGTTGACAGAAAATACTCATAATACGATATCGCTTGGTTCTAAAGGTCCTATTTGAATATTTTTCGAGGTCAGGTCCTTGTAGGTGTACAGTAGCTACCTTTGCTGGAAGCTAATGGTTGAGTCAGTAGAGAAATTAACTTCGCACCAAAGTTATCAGTTTGTTCTTTGACAGGCTGGGTTCCACCTCTTACAGTTTCTTTTTCTCAAGACCTCAGTCAAGAAGTAGGAGGGCGTTGTGTGGGCCTTCCTATCTTTTCATACAGGGCCAAATGCAGGAGCCTGAGGTGGTAGAAAAGAATATTGAGAGCCCCTCTCTACTGTGTGCAGTATCCCTGTATTTAAGTAACCTAATATATTGCTTTGTAGTAATGATAATAATCAAAAGAAACTTTATTCTTATATCACCTTTAAAAGAAAAGTTGCAGCCTTAATTGCCAGAAAAATTAAAATAATGTTCAAATCAATTTAAGAAATACTAGTAAGTAAACAAAACCACAATGCGCGTCCTAAACTAAAATTACAATACAGATGTTAAAGTGAATCCAACAGCGTGAGTTAGAAACAAGCAAGTGCTTAAGTAATGAAACAAGTTTTAAGCTTTCTTGTGGATGTATCACGCAAACTTCTTCCCGATATCTGCCGGTGTTGTGTCTACAATTTATGGCTGCGAGAATTCAAACTGAAGCTGTTAGTGCTGTTTTCTGCCCGTTATTGTGGCAGATTTTTAATGTTTTCTTACTGTGTCAGCAAATCACTAACTTTGGAATATGCTCTTAGTACTAGCTAGAATAACTGTATCATCAAACAGTTTGACCGTCGTACATGTCGCAAAATACTGTGAAAATTGTAGTAGGCCTTCCTTGTGCGATTAAGGCACATGTCTAAACTCACTATAACTATTTAAATAAGATTGTATTCAAGTACCAGCAGTGTTGCCGACCATCCATGTAATGGAATGTTAAGGAAAGATCTCCACAAAAATAGCACTGAATCAGTGCTGCTGGTACACCATGTACAATATGTACATTACACACTGTGGCCTGACATGCACTTCCTCTGAAATGTAACTAGATGTGATGGAGTCACACTACTCTGAGAAGTCCACTTCGCATCACCATTTTCCCTCACATTCATTTCCACAGCACATCCTCCATCTCCGAACTCTTTCCTGACTTGTAATTTCAGAAAATACAACTGCTTATCAACATTTATTTGTTCTAACTCTTAAATGATCTGCTGAGTTTCAGTTGCTGCTGTACGAATATCAACTCAGTGGCATAGAAGCCCACCTACTGTTTTGGTGGTGAAGCATGTTTTTTCTTGTCATATTTCATTGTCGCGGTGACTTGTCGGGTTATTGAAGTTTATACACATTTGCCATAGAAGGCAGTTCTTGTTGCTAGATTAGTGATGCCACACCCAAAAGCAAATGCAACAGGGACGTTACTAAATTCAGCATGCTATGCTATAATAGTCCGGTGACACATGGCACAAGCTGTAATAGTCATTGGATTAGAAAATCTCACATGCTGGACATTTTCCCAGCTGTATTTAATAGGAAGCTCTTTGAAATTACTGATATTTGGTTAGTGGTGATGTTGGTATTAAGATGGCTTACTGGCATCCTTTGATTCCCCCAGCTCTACAGGAGTATGAAGGCCTGCAGAGGAAGCATGAGACAACAACAATGGAGGTAAGTGAGTGGTACATTTTGTCTGAGTTGTAGTGACAAATAGCGTGTGGGTTTTTTTATCCTCTTGTTTTCTGTGACCAAATAATATAATTTGGTTTATATGACATCACAGTATTTAGCAGCTGCTTTTTGCCCACTTGAATCAGAAATGACAAATGTGTAGCTGTAGGAAACATAGTAGTGTTCTAATTTGGAGCAGTGAGAATTAAAGCAGTAGCTGAACAGCAACCATAGTATTTTTATTAAATGGTAGACTTTGTTTAGGAAGCTTTCCAGAAAGAAATAGTAGCATTTGTCATTTTCTTGAATGTCTGTGATAATTTGCATTTACATTGTGCTGTGGTTTGCTTCCTGTCTCTAATCACTACTCTACATTTGTGTCTTCAACATGAAAGCAGCCATTCTCTTACCTTCACCAATTTCAAGATCAAACTTAACCAAATTGTGTTCTATTTTTCTGGGTCAGGATCGTTGGAAACATCTCAGAATTCTCTTCGCATTGGAGACAATGATCATCTTTCATAACATCTTCTTCTGCCTTCCATCCTTATTTATCATTCACTACCATTGAAGACATTTTCATTCTGTTAATTTAACTATGCTTTTGACATTTTCACAGTCTTTCAGTTGCATGGGCAGGTGGAGTGAAGGTTAACAAAACTTAACTTACTTTTTGTCTCTTCTAGTGCAAGAGACTGGAAGATGAGAGAGACGAGGCTGTAAAGAGGCTCAATGAATTCCATCAGGGTAAGTTTATCTCCACTTTTTCAATAGTTATACAACAGTTGATATGTTTAAGCATTTTCGTTCTGCAAACGAACTAGTCTGGGGTGCAAAAATTGAGCAATATACAAGTTGCAGAGGCAGCTTTATTAAAATAAGAGGCTTCAGCATTCTCCCCCTGGGCAGTCTTTATAGAAGGTATGGGTACCCTTAAACTGTATGGTACAGTATTTCTGTAGCAGCTGAAGAGCTTTTTCAGAAAGTAGATGTGATTTTTTTGAAATCACATCACTGTGTAGTGACCCATCAGAAGGACCCAGTGTGGCCAGTACTTGAGACATTTATGTGTATATATAAACACATAACTTTTTTTCTGTATGAGCTTCCATTTGGGACCATCTGGCAACACAATTTCTAGGTCTCATTATAATGACATTGGTTTGGTGGGAGAGAAATGCTATTGGTTGAGTTAAACTATTTCTGGATTTTTACCAGTATACTGAACCTGTTTAACTTTCCAACACAGTATATTTTTTCTCTTTACCATCAAAAACTCATACCCATTATAAACTCTACAAAGAGCTACACGCACTTAAAAATAGAGGTACAAGACAGGAAATGTTCTCTGCAAGAACATTTGGAAGGAATGTTCCCTCAATGGTACAATGAATGAATGTAATTTTTTTTTTGTATCTGCCATCGTGGCCTAGCCCAAAGGGATTAATCAGACATTTTCAGAGGAAAACTTTTATTTTCTTCTTACACTGCTACACTTTTAAATTCCTCTGTAAATCACCAATTCCAGAAAATAATTAAATCTAATTATTATCAGTAGCAGTTTTCAAAAGTGTATTTTGTTTTATTCATCATTTCTTGGGGTCAAGAAACAATATAATACTCAAAGTTTTTTTTATGATGTACATGCTGCAATTTAGATATAAATGAAAATGTTTGAAAGGTACTGCTGACAGTAACATAATTCACTACAGACAAGAATAAGGTCCAGTGATGCCAAAGGGGGGAAAACAAAACAATAACCATGACTTGCAGTGAAACCTCCCGAATCTGAAACTGTGACACATTTTTGGTTACAGTAGTGAGTGTTGATAGGTGTAATATTATGAACTGGGGGGGATGCTAATGGAGGTAGCCTTTCATACACTGGCTGTGTTCCCTGATACACTTTTGTACAGGAGCAGAAGCACCTGCACCACTACTCATTCTCACCACACTGCACTAAAACTCTTCTACACATGAGAGATGCAGTCGTGATATTGTTGTTTCATAACGAGAACAATTTTACTTTGCAGTACTGTAAAGGACTCAAACTACAAATGAGCAACTTCATGGTGCATTCTGTTGCAATGCGTAAACCTATTCAAAAGGTTGTTCAAAACCCTAAGGTTTTTATTTTTGTTACTTACCTGTATTGAAATACATAATTGAACATTTGGATTGAACAGAGATTGGCAATCTAAAAACAACAACCTGCCTTCAGAAGACTTGGGAGGGAAAATACACATACCCCTGATAGAAATGTGTGAGATAGGAAGGATATTTTAACAGTGTGGACTAATGATGGGAGTTTTTGCAACCTGCTGTAGAAAAAAGTTGTGTTTGTGCTGGGTTAATTAACTTTCATCCATGTATTATTCAAAAATTAAATATGAATTAAATAGATCGACTACTCAGGAAGTACTGCTACTTTTTCCATTAATTATTTCACAGTGGCATGGGATCATTTGCCAAGCGCTTTTCATTTTCATACTTGATAAAAATGTTAATTAACTGTAGTTATTACTGTAAAACATTTGTAGAATCAATATAGTGATTAATTAATTGTAGCAAATGTCCAAATGTAGACCAGGTGAGAAGGGCCTGAAAATATTTCTGGTCACACCAGGGGGGCTCGGCTGAAAAAGTTTGCGAACCACTGCACTATGCAGATACTGTTTGAAGTGACCTCATTATTCATGAGTTATTGCTGACGTAAGAAATGTAATGACTCATCACATGGGGGCGCTGTTGGTCCTATGGTTTAATAGGTTAAAAACTGGGAGCTAACTGTAGCGAAAAACAGTGTATGCTGTTTTCATCAGTCACAGAGGAGGCATGGCGAAGAGAAATATGTTCCAGCTAGTGCATTGCAGGCACATCATGAACGTAGAAGGCCCTGGTTCAATTTATGCAACAAGTTAAGATGGAAGCACACAGGTTGTGTCGGTGTGTGTGTGTGTGTGTGTGTGTGTGTGTGTGTGTGTGTGTTTGAGGCAAACTGCAGGAAGCTGTAATGAGGTGGGATGTGGTTTATATCACAGGTTTTGTAGTTCTGAAAAAGCTTAGCCACTCACGGTGAAACTAAACAAATCTTTAGGAAATACTCATGTTCTCTTGAATCTGCTCAGTATTGCACCGTTACACTTTCAGCACATTGTGAGAACAAACATATACCATATATGTTCTATTTATTTAAATGCATTAGGTTTTGAAAGTAATAATGAATCAAAAACAAAATAATAATATATTTGAGCAGTACTGTTGCTGCTCTTAAATTTGTTTCCCAATGCTGTAAATGTGTTTCAAATGTTCTGGCCCACCATTCAATTTTCCAAAATGATTTTCCTCACAAGCTTTGCTATGACCACTTTAGTGGAGACAGAATCTGAAATAGGGCACTGCATGTCAAAAGATGGAGCAAATAGTTTGTCTTTGTAACTGTGACAGTTGTGTGGATTTTCATCTGAATAATTCTGGCCTGTGCTCATGTATTCAGCGATTCTCCAGCCAAAACACATATTGTGTTTGATTTTGCGTTAATAGAGGCTGCCTCACTGTGCCAAGCAGCTGCATATTAGGACCTATTACGTGATTTCATAGCTCTTAGAAAATTGCTCCTATTCACAACAAAACGGCTCGAGGTGGGGTGGCAGGGTTGGTGGGGGGGTAGTGGGAGGACGGGAGAAAAAGCCCCCAACACACAATCTTGCCATTTCAATTGGCCATGGCAAGGTTGATGACAACATGACCATTGTGTTATAATGATAACACCACAAAGGCATCTGCCCCCCTCATCAAGGCTTCACAGCGGCTGCAGATACAATTTAATTCACTGCTCTGTTGGCGGCGCTGATACCATTATGCAGCACGTCGGCACAGGGGTAATCACTGTCTTTCCTGAGAGGAGGATGAATAAAGACAGCCACAAAAAGGGGGAGAAAAAAGATGGAGTGATGATGTCTGGGGATGCCGAAACTTACAATTAAGACTGCCAATTTTGATGTGTCAAAACCCCCCGTTGACTTGTGCTCATACACTTTCAACACTTCCACTGCTGTTTATTTACCATGGCTACCATTAATTATAATTAACATGTCATTTAGTTCAAGGCATCCTTTCGTGCGTTACTGAGTGTGACCACGGCATTAGAGAGTCAGGCAGAGAGGAACGGAGTACAGGCCGAGGATGAAGACTGGCAGTTAAGTGTTATTGAATGGTTGATGTGGAGGGTGTTGGTAGAACATGGATATCGCCCAGCGCTGGTGTTCATCAGTGTCTTAATTAGGTGTCGCTTGGGGGAAGGAATCGCCCACAGTAGTAGCACTAATGCTTAATTTCTCCCCTGCTTCACCACAATGTTTAATTAGTTAAGTGGCAAGCTATTCTTTATGGGTGCTCTTTTTGTTCTGAGTTGTGATTGTAGCTTAAACAACATTATGGTTTTTCTATCTTAGTTATTTTTTTGACCACCTTAGTATACTTAAATATGTCCAAATCAATACATGTCATTATCGGAACAGGTAACCTTATAACTGGCTGGCTGATTTTTGAATTTGTAGCCATTGTAAGTTTTACACGCGCGCGCACACACACATACACACACACACACACACACACACACACACACACACACACACATACATACATACATACACGTGTGTGTGTGTGTGTGTGTGTGTGTGTGTGTGTGTGTGTATATATGGATGTATATACATATATATATATATATATATATATGATAAAAGTACAATCAATGTTTTAGTAGGTAATTTATGATAAATGTGCACATTTTAATTTTGTGATTTTCTATTGTTATTTTTCATGAAAGATGGTTTTGTTGTGAAAATTCCTCCAAAAAACAGTGGTAGTACAGCAGGTTTCAACAGATGATACTGTGGAATTGTTTTATTACAATGCTTATAGCAAAAATTATGGGATAGGTAGAAATATTTATTTTATATGTTTTGATCTCAGAAGATCAGATTGTCTATTCTGGGTTCTCCCTGGACTTTTTGAGGATGTAAAGGCTGAAAAAATGTGTTCTGCATTTGCAGCACAAATCCAGTATTTTGAGTGTGGTGCTGTAGTGCAAACAATAATGATTTGACAGGTCAAAGTGTCCGTTAGGGCTGAAATTTTATACATAGAGTGTCTGTTTTTTCAAACCAATCAGCTTAAACTTAAATTTTCTGCATAGGTGGCAGCCAGCAATACAAAGGTGGCATTGCCACATGAATACCCTGGACTGTCATTCTTATAATGATGTACATGGAGCTTTTAATTTTTTTTATACAGCTTTTTTTCAGTTAATTGTTTTGGTTTTTGACTGGTAAACTAAAACCCCATCAGCCTTGTTTTGCACCAGGCTGGTGTTTTCAGTGTCAAAACAAAATCAGGTGTCAAGCACCAACAGCGTGCATCATAGAAATAAGCTATGAAGCATAGTTGGACATTAAGCAGCGAAAGAGATATTCTCAGAAGTTTACTGGTGCAAAGCATAGCGGGCTAAGAAACTGAAGGAAGAAAATGTGGCTCTTTGTTTGTTGGATGTGAAAATATATAATGATTGAACAGTTGTACACAGCCCCCTTTGACGTCACACATACAAAGATAAAGGACAAATATATGAAATCCACGAATCATACCAAATCACAAACAAATGACGAAGCAGTGTTTTGCTGCTCTCCAAAATTTTCAAATGGAGATGTTGCGAATCAAATAGCAAATTTATTTCATGAAACCAAAATTAATTTTTTACATCTACATTACATCTTATATTAAAATGTATGAATGAGATTTCAGAGTCACTAGTAAGTGACCAAAGGCCTGCCCAAGTCACCAGACACAGGGAGCTCAAATGCACAGCAATTTTTCAAATTGACATTTTTTGCATAAATTCACACAGTATTGACTGGATGGTTAAGTTTCAGTGTAGGGTGTTTAGACCACTGGCACTGCTGCTGGAAAATATTTCCCTTTTGTTTAAGTCACCAAATGTATACCTGCATCTATAAGATGATAAAACCTGTTTTAAAAAGTCTTAATAACCTTCTGGATCAATTCATTTTGTGCAGCAGAATGTATGCTAATGTTACTGGCTGGTAGTAACAGTAAGACTGAGGTCATTCAGATGTAGTTTTTATAAGTTTGTGCTATGCTCATCCTGCAGCATTAAAAACACTCCTTCCTTTTCAAGCATGGTGGCTCAGTGGTTACCACAGTTGATGTACAGCAAGAGTGTCCCAGGTTCTTTCTGTTTGGGCTTTTGGAGTCTTAAAACTCCCATTGGTGCTCCTGACCAAGGGACATACCAAAAGAATTGGAGATGTCTGAGCACTTCTCACAACCATAGAAGATGGGCTGAATGGGAGCAAATTTCACTGTATCGATGTACAAGAACAAAGACTTCTTTTGCTTCTTTAGAAGAAAGAAGCTTTAGCCCCTGGCTGCTTTGGTATGAAAATTCAATTGTGGTTCGTCCCCATACAAGTAGACTAGTTCAAGCTTTGTCTTGCCTTTCACACTCATCAAATGTAATTGTAGGAATCTAAGAAAGAATATTCAGGTATCTCAGTTAATGGGAATTTAAGTATGATGAAAATTAAATAAAACTATTATTATGACTATTAATTTACTACTTATTATTACTTACACCTAGTCATTGACATTTGCAGTTCACATAATTTGATACTATCATATTAATTATAGATATTCATGATGAAAATTTCCATACACGAATGGCAAAACAAGTGGCATTTCATTAGTCTAAAAGTAATTATTTAAGATGTCTCAAACTTTAGGGTGGAATAGTCAAATTAAAAGTAATTAAAAATATCTAAAATAAGAGCTTTAACTTTACAAAATGAAGTTGCAGATAGCAGTAATGAATTCCTAGTCCAGCTATGAGAGATTAAATAGGCTCATCACTGTCTCATCTGTTTGGTCACACCAGCTCTTATTCGAGTTTGTCTTGGGTCAGTTGTCTTAGTTCAGCTTGTTTGCTTTTTCTGTGCAACGAAGCACTTTGTTCTTCAAGATCCTTCCAGCCCGTTGTTTTGTTGTACGGAGGCCTCACATGTCCACTCACTGTGACAACAGTGACCTCAAATTATCTTCACTTGAATAAATATGACACACTGAGACGAAACAATAGTCCCTAATGTCTTGTGTGCTTTACTGTATGATTGACATTATCATATTATCATTTCCCTTACTGTCCTGGACCACTTACTGGCAAAGCATTTTTTTTTTTTTTTTTTTGCATTTCTTTTTCTGAGTTGTATGTATTTTGATATTTGTTACAGTTCTTATTGTTTTGAGCATGGGAAAATTATCAAATGCTTAGATCCTTAGGGTACATGTAGTGTCTGTATTGGTATAGATTTACACAGTCACAATATCTTTTCTTTTTTTTTTAAACCTGTCCTGTTCAGCAGCTGGGGCAAGTGTATAGATGTTCCTGGTGCCTTGTTATACTGAAGCAGTTTTACACTGCAAAGGAGGAATCTGATAAAATCCTCCTATCGCCATTTGTGTTTAACTGTATTTGGAATGGTATTGGTTCATTGATAAAGCTACCGGACTGAGGCCCAGGAGTGGATAGAAAGAGAGAACAGGGACAGGATAGGGAAGATGGGGGTGGGGGAGAGACGGGGGGGGGGGCACAAAAACAACAACAACAATAACAGAAAAACAAACAAACAAACAAAAAGTAACAACAATAACAACAGAAAAAAAAGAAAACATTGGTTGCAGAATTTCCAGTGCAAATTTAACATTTGATTTAATATAATTTTAAAATAAATGTCAGTGTGTGATGATGGATCAGTTGTGCACCGCAAGTGTGTATGTGTGTGTATGTGTATGCTACGGTGTGTCTTGGATGCTGTGGGTAGCTGACTGTAGCTGATGTGGAGCAACCAGAACAACACGCTCCCTGTCCAGGATAGCAGGCAGGTCAGGACCAAGCCACCAGGGCAGAAACAACAGGGAGTTTCCTTTTTTAGTAAACCAGAAGTACAGTAGTACTTGGTAGACCTTTAATGAAAAGATCATTATCTTACAACTCACAGGTGATGACACAGAAAAGAATAAAAGGAACCACACTGATCCAGGAAGCCCAGCAAACAAAGATGCAGGAGGGAATTGGTTTCTAAATAAAATAGAAACTAACTGAAACAGGGGGCAGCATGGCTCAGAGGCCGTCTAGCAACCGAAGAGTTGCTGGTTCAGTCATCACTTCCCCTGGTCGAAGTATCCTTGAGCAAGATACTGGGCCCCTAATTGTTTCTGATGGCCCTGTGACAGACTGGTTACGCATCCAGGGTGTACCCCAGCTCTTGCCCAATGACAGCAGGGACAGGCTCCAGCCCCCCCATGACCCTTAACAGATTAGCGGTATTAGCGGTAGCGGTAGAAAATGGATGGGTGGATGGACTTACCAAAAAGGGCTTTAACATACATTAGGGAAACTATTACAGTCCAGAGAGTACTGTGAAAATGGTGAGATACACTACTTTTTTGGTCATTCCTTCATTAGGTGTTTTAAGCAAAGAATGTCCAAAAATTGGAGAGTAGAGTAAAATGTTGAAGTGGTGGCACTGTGTACTGTAGTAGCAGCCCACTTCGAGCTCAGGTTTTCCCACTACATTTTTTAGAAGCTTGAAGACTTTTGCTGCACCATGTTATGAGATCTAGGCTGTGGTGTTTTTTTTAATCATGTTCTTTCTCTTTTTTTCCCCTCTAGTTTCTCAGCTGGTCATAGAGGAGGTAACTGCCATACAGGAGAACCTGGAGATTGAGAAGCAGTGTAGAGAAAGTGCTGAAGCCCTTGCCTCCAAGGTACGTTTCATTACGACCTATAGTATTTCTCCTCAAAGACCATTACTACCATCCTGTCAAACTATCCATATTTTTTTTTGCTACTGACATTACTTTTATTCCATAAACCAACATTTCAAAATAAAATTAGGAGAGTAGTTTATATATTATATTTACTGCAGCATCAAATCATTCTGGTATAAATCATAAAGAGCCTTCTCTGCCTTAGCAGTACTCAAAGCACTTTGCAGTGCTGCCTCATTCACCCACTCACACTCAAACATTGATGGGGGAGGCTGCCATGTACAAGCAAGGGGAAGGTGCCAAACAGCTCAACAGGAGCAATTTGTGTCTTGCTCAAGGACTCTACGACAGGTTCTCTGGGCAGCAGGGGGATCAAACCTATAGCCTTCCAATTACAGGCCACTCTACTTCCTGAGTCATGCCGCCCCTACCTTCTAGTGTATTCTCTAACTGTCGCTTTGACCCATTCAATTTGTATGTTGCAATCAATCAAAACCTCTGTGGTCGTCCAGTTCCGCTCCCATCCCCATATCTATCATGTCTAAAATTGTGTTGTGTTCTTTTGATTCTGGGCACACTTTCTTGAGTCTTTGCTAAAATGTGAGTTGTGATTGAGAGGGGGAACCTGGCACCTAGTGATTTTGCAGCCGTTTGGTGTTGAACTTATTACTGTAATCATTTCTCATTCAATTTCTTGACAAAAACCTTCACAGTCCACCTGGTAGGCCCAGATTTTGGGCAGTGGGAAGCTGAAGGAGAATTATTGTGAAGGTCATCTTCAAGCTTTTTTTTCTTGCTGTTTCTCTGACTTCACTTCTTTTTTGAGCTTTTTGTTTTTTATCTACATCTTGGAGAGGAGGCTCTTCTTGCTACTCAATGTGACCATAACCAACTTCGTTTAGTTGACTTGGTTGTTGAGCAATATTGTGGTATTAACAATCACTTGTATTGCAGGATTTTGGACTTTGATTTTAATTTTTGTTTGAATAAGTTGTCGTCCTCCTCTGCTTATCTGGTTGGTTGGGCAGTAGCCTCAGCAAGGAAGCCCAAACTGTCCTTTCACCAGCCACTTCCACCAGCTCTTCTTGGGGAATACCGAGGCGTTCCTAAGCCGACCGAGAGACATAATCCCTCCAGCGTGTCCTGGGTTGGCCCCGAGGCCTCCTCCCTCTTGGACATGCCTGGAAAACCTCCTGAGGGAGGCATCCTAACCAGATGCCTGAACCACCTCAACTGACTCCTCTCGACATGGAGGAGCAGTGGCTCTACTCTGAGTCCCTCCCGAATGACTGAGCTTCTGACCCTATCTCTAAGGGAGAGCCTAGCCACCCTGTGGAGGAAACACACTTCAGCCATTTGCGATCTCGTTCTTTCAGTCATGACCCAAAGCTCATGATCATAGGTGAGGGTTGGAACATAGATTGACCGGTAAATCAAGAGCATTTTGGCTAAGCTCACTCTACCACAACGGACTGGTTTAGCACCCACATCACTGCAGATGCCACCCCAATCCGCCTGTCAATCTCCTGCTCCATCCTACCCTCACTTGTGAACAAAACCCTGAGATATTTAAACTCCTCCACCTTAGGCAGGACCGCACCCCCCGGACCTGGAGTGGGCAGGCCACCCTTTTCTGGCTGAGGACCATGGCCATAGTCTTGGAGGAGGTGCTGATTCTCATCCCAGCGCTTCGACATTCGTAGCAAGAGCTGGAGGTAGTGGCCTGATGGAGCTAAGAGGACCACATCATCCGCAAAAATCAGAGACGACATCCTCCCGGCACCAAACTCGACCCCCTCCACCACCCGGCTGCACCTAGAAATTCTGTCCATAAAAGTTATGAACAGAAGGGCAAAGAAAAAGGGCAGCCTTGGCGGAGACCAACCCTCACTAGGAACAGGTCCGACTTACTGCCGGCAATGCAAACCAGACTCTCACTCCTCCGGTAGAAAGACTGAACGGCCTTTGTAAGGGGCCATCTACCCCATACTCTCAGAGTACCCCCGACAGGGTGTTCCTGGGAACACGGTCATAAGCCTTCTCCAAACCCACAAAGCCCATGTGGACTGGTTGGGCAAACTCCCATGCCCCCTCCAGCACCCTGGCAAGAGTAAAGAGTTGATCCACGGTTACACGGCCGGGACGAAAACCACCATGCTTCTCCTCAATCTGAGGTTCGACAATCGCCCTGACCCTCCTCTCCAGTACCCTGGCATAGACCTTTCCAAAGAGGCTGAGGAGTGTGATCCCCTGATAGTTGGAACACACCCTCTGGTCCCCTTTCTTAAAGATGGGGACCACAACCCTGGTCTGCCACTCCAAAGGCACCACCCCCGATGTCCACACAATGTTGCTGAGACGTGTCAGCCCAGACAGCCCCACAACATCCAGAGCCTTGAGATACCCAGGGTGGAGCCCTGCCACTGCAGAGTTGCTTAACTGCCTCGGCAACCTCTGTCTGGGAGAGTGAGCGACCCCCCCCCCCCCCCCCCCCCACCAAGTACTCCCCCAACTCTGTTTCCTCCATGGAGTATGTGTTGATGGGATTGAGGAGTTCCTCAGAGAATTCCTTCCACAGTCCAATTATCTCCCCAATTGATGTCAGCAGCCTCCCGTCAGTGTGGGCAAGTTACCACCTTCCCCCCCAAGGCGATGGACGGTTTGCCAGAACCTTTTCGGAGCTGACCGATAGTCATTCTCCATGGCCTGTAGATGTTTTGTTTTCTCAAGTAGTCACTGATATGCTGCACAGAGCATCCTGGGATACCTGGAGGTGCAGATTAAGCTTGTGGCTGAGAATGTAATTTGTGCTCACACCCATACAGCCTACAAGCTTCAGCACAAGCTACATTCCAAACAGAGAACAGGGCAATTATTGGTGACAATACAAAACAGAAAAGCCAAGATGTTGTAACCTGATAAAGTTTTAGGCCTGAAATGTCTTAAACAGGGCTGTACGGTGGTGCAGTGGTTAGCACTGTGGCCTCACAGCAAGAAGGTTCCGGGTTCGAGTCCCGGCTCAGGCACGGGATCTTTCTGTGTGGAGTTTGCATGTTCTCCCTGTGTCTGCGTGGGTTCTCTCCGGGTACTCCAGCTTCCTCCCACAGTCCAAAAACATGCAATTGGGGACTAGGCTGATTGAATACTCTAAATTGACCAAAGGTATGAATGTGAGTGTGAATGGTTGTTCGTCTCTCTATGTTGGCCCTGCGATGGACTGGCGACCTGTCTAGGGTGTACCCCGCCTCTCGCCCGTTGACGCTGGGATAGGCTCCAGCCCCCCCGCGACCCTTAATGTGTAGGAATAAGCGGAAGATGACGATGGATGGATGTCTTAAACATTAAAAGGACATTGAAATTAGGGAAAAATGTTCAGAAGCATGTCATAAGTATTTACTAAAAAAAAAGAAATATTCCACATTTTGAACGCCAAGAACCTCACTTCAGGTATCAAAACATGAATGATTCACTGATTAGGGCTATTTTTAGTCTTAAACATGCCAAAGGGATATTTACAGAGGCATTGTGCCAAGCATCTGTCTGTTGTTACTGTCTTTAAATACAAAATTCGAACGTTATTTGACTTAGATTTTTCAAGCAAGCTTTTACTTTTTAGACATCCTACTCTTTTACTGGAAAATGAAAAACAATCTCTGTTTGTTAAAGTCTACTTATCTCTCTGGCTGGTAACAGAATCCAAATGAAATATGACAGAGATTGACTTGGCCCAATTCTCATATAATCACTGCCCGTGTCCTTGTTGTGTACAAAAACTTAATGTACAGCAACCATGTTACCACTGCACTATACTTTTGTGGTCAAAGGTGAAACTGCGGTGGACAACAGATGGCAGTGCACAAGGACGCAGCGGCTTTGCTCTCCTCTGTTTGGTTCTATAGTCAGTTTGTTTTGATCGTCCTTCTTTTGAACACTAAAAATCAACATAGAAAAGACAAGACTTGCCAAAGAATGGGACATTGTGTTGTCCAGGGTGTCCTGTGTGTGTGTGTGTGTGTGTGTGTGTGTGTGTGTGTGTGTGTGAGTGTGTGTGTTCCTTAGCCACATACCTAAATGTATCCATACCTCAACTATTTGGTTACTTCGGCTAAAAGCAGCACATAAATTCACCTAAATTCAAAAAGCTTTTGGTAGAATAAGGATGGAATAGGGAGCATTTCATTTTTTAACAATGCTGTCCTTTCTGTAGCATTTGAGGAATATTGTAATGCAATAATTTTTACACTCTCGAGGTGTTAGCAAGTTTATCACTCATTTACATTCAAATCAAACACGCAAAATACGCAAGGTGCTGTTTCCAGAAGAAGGCACATAAATTGAACTCTTTTTTCATTTCCTTGTATGCAATGATGGTAATTTTGCATACTAGTTTTTCTAGAGGCCTCTTCAAAAGAAGACAAAATTTGATTCCTTAACTCCTCAACTCATTAAATTAAAAACTGACTGGCAATTTGCAACCAGTCAAATCAAAATGTGTCTGTGATGCCTGATATATTTGTGTTGATGTGTGATCAAAAAGTAAGGGGTCTGCTTGTGTAAAAATGACCTTCGGAGAGGCTAGCCAGATGCTATGTTAGCCTTGATATGTCTTTAATTTTGTATATTCATCTCTCTCCAACTGTTGAACATTATAAAAAAAAAAATGTGAGTCCGTGTTATGCATTGCTGATTGCATTTAAGAAAAAAAGATGCAGTTTGAAGGGCATCATCAAAAGATTGAATTGCTGCAATCTGCTCCCACCAGGGTGCCATTTATAAATTAGCTCGCCCTTTCTCTTTCTCATCTTTTTCCATTTTTCCTGGCACATCTCTTCCTTCAGATGACATCAAGAAACACACATAATTGGCATCCATCTCCTCCCCATACACTTCATTCCTGTTTTACTTCGTGATGGTCTCCTTAATTGATACATACAATTGCACTGATGATTGAACTTTTAGATTGGAATTGTGGTAGTTCAGTATGTATGCATTATGTAGAACTAATCAATGTGCTAAAAAATTTTTTCAAAAAAGTCAGATGTGTAAGAGGTGATAAACGCAGAGAAAACCATGATGCACTTAAATGCAAGATGCAAATACATGTCACATCAAAGAACTGTGATTACATGTAAAAAGACCAGATCCTACCTCTTCTTCGTCTATTTCTTTACACCTTATCATTGTCATAGCGTGTGTCCTGCCATTACAACTGATTGCAGTGCCACAGAAAAGAGGGAAATCAGAACAACATGTTATCTGTTGCTTTGCTACCTTGTTTCTCTGCATGTTTTTCTCTAGTTTAATATGAAGCACACTTGCCACTCTATGCAAATTTGAAAAAAATGATGTTGTGAAATGCGAGCTTGTCAGTTTTTGTTGGATTCACGTCAACTTTCAGGGAATTTGTAGGTTGTGCAATCAGAGGATGCCTCTGTTGCTGAATTGTTGCCTTGTATTGAGGAATGATGGGTGCATTCATCCCTTTAACAATTTACTGTTAGTGATGTATCCACTGATGAGTTTATTCTCTGCTAAATTATTTTTCCATCCAGTTTGCTTTCATAATGCCTGTGTGTTCCACTACTTCTGCCACATGATCATGTCCACAAGATGTTAGATATTACACAAGCCAACTGCTGTCATTATCTTGTAAGTGATGAATTCTGTAAATTTGTCTCGCTTTTTCTGCACATGGCCACCGTGTCAGAGAAACTCAAGATTTTGAAACAAAATATAATGATTTCATGAAAGATGCACAGTTTGTGCAGAAGTGTATTGTTTTGGATTTTGACAAAGATGAACGTCTTGCGTCCTTGATAAAACTTTGATGTAGGAAAAAAGGTCAGGAACCATTACTCTAAACCAGTGCTTCCCAAACTTTTTTCCTACGTCCCAACTGGTTTGGTGCACCCCCGATCCCCCCCTCCAAAAAAAGGGCAAAAAAACGCACCAAAGCTTTGTTTTATCACCAAATAGGCTAAAGATTAATGTTTAATCATGTGCAAATATTCAGAACACGCGACATCAACAAAGTTTCAATATAATCATTAACATAAAGCACGGTCATTTTCAGGCAAGGCAAGGCAATTTTATTTGTAGAGCCCGTTTTCACAAACAGTTTGTCTCAAAGGGCTTTACGTGGCATCATAACATCCTCTGCCCTTAGACCCTCACATCGACTGAGGAAAAACTCCATAGAAAACCCTTTTAACAGGGAAAAATCTGAGAAACCTCAGGGTGAACAACAGAGGAGGGATCCCTCACACAGGATGGACAGACGTTTCAGCCACGTAAAAGAAAAATTGCAGCAACAGGCCTATTTAAAAAGAAATAAAACAAATAAAAATGAGGATCAATCTGAAACTTTTCAAGTGCAAAAATAAAATTACAAACAATCCATAACTTAATTAAGTAACAAAGAGCACAGGCTCAGAAATATGAAATAAATTAATACAGGGTAGATCCATCTGCAGGTGCAGTGCAAAAGTCGCTCAGCCTGCAGCGGGAGAGCCAGTTAAGCATTTTTGAAGAAATGCATGAAACGAGTTGTCCCTCATATTCAAAGACAGCAGTGCATAGTAGAAGACAGCAGCTCTTCTATTTTTCTATCAAAACTAATAAATTGTAGTTTTTTTTTATTTAAAATAAAAGGGATTACAAAAGAATTTTTTATTGTTCATGTTTTTATTGCATGGAAAAATCTCACTTAAAAAACAACACTGTAATTGTGTAATATTTCAACAGACTGCCATTACATTTTTTTATCTCGCGCACCCCCTGGTGGCAGCTCACGCACCCCTGGGGGTGTGCAAACCACACTTTGGGAATTGCTGCTCTAAACCATGTTTCCCAAACTGGGGTACATGCACCTCCACTTGCTGCTGAACATGTACAAAACAGCGGTTTGCCAGTGTCTCGCTCATTCTTTCGTGTGTGCAGCCTAATTAGCATGTTTCTTTTTTGTGACAATATCATGTAAAATGTTGTGTAAAACCTTTAAAAATTGCAGGCCTACTGTCCCAAACCCAAGGTGGAAGTGACAAAGTATCAAACATCCCCAGATTACCCCCCCCCCCACAAAAAAAAATCACTGTTGACATGTGGAATAGCATGTTGTAATTTGAATTTGTCAGTTACAAATGGTCATGGTCAATGGTCATTACCAACAGCATAATAGAGGTATCATTTAAAATGCACAATTGTTACCTAGTTAAACATTTTTGAAACAAAAACAAAAAGATTCATGTTACTTTTTGTAAAAGTCATGGAGAAACTCCTCCACTTGCAGTTGCTCAAAAATTATGGTCTAATATGAGAAATTTCTTCCATATAAAGGTATGTCAAATTCCCTTGAAGACTAATTTATTTTATTTGACTTAGAAAAGAATGATCATCTAGATAAAAATTTGCTATATGTGGCTAATTTGTTAATAATTCATCGGAAATACCTAAGCTATGTTGATAGTGCATTGATTAGTGTCATTGATATAGCTACCATATATAGATCAGTAAATGTTTGCAACAGCATTATACAGTATGCATGTTTTTAAAATTCCCACAGATATAGTCTAAAATTTAGCCCAAACTGCAAAGCAAAGGCAGCGTCAGTGCTTGAAACTCTTTGGATGATAGAATTGTAGCTTGACATCCATCATCCATCAATTCAGCTTGATAAATGTCTATAATTTTGTGTGTGTATATGTAAAATATCCCTGAAGCATCCCCTTACCCTTTTTCTTTGTAAATTATTATTCACGTTTTGTTATACCTCTGTTCATGCTGAATTATTAATAGATTGTGAAGGCAAATAAAAGACTACACATACCTGTGTAGCAGCAGATGAGGGATTGTCTCTATAAATGTTATTCATCAAGCTTTTATCTGCCAAGGCATAATAATGATAAAACACTTTAAAATATGAGCTTAATCTATTCCATTGGTCCATTTGAGAACAATAAAACAGAGAGGTCATATGGACAAGGTCAATTTGTTTTTTGAGTGCAACTGATCACAACTCTTCAAAGGATTTATTATAATCTGCAGTGACCTGACTTTTGTGTATCTGTATGCTATTACTGCAGTTAAACCGTCAGAACCGCTCTCTGAAGAGGAAGAGCATAATGTTGCTTTCCCACCTCAGCCCAGAGACTATCACTGAGATCAGCCTTGAAGATGAAGAGGAGGATGAAGGGGAGGAGGTTTGCCTCTCAACTCAGTCCAAGAACAAAATCTCAGGTGCAAGATGTTCCTGTCTCCTCCAGCTAATATTTACAAGAGATCACTTATCAGGAAGTATTTACAGTTCAAACCATATAAACAGCTAAATATAGGTGGCATTGTTGTTGTGTTGAACTCCGGGTTTGCTTTTGGAAGCAGACTGAATTGTAACATTGCGAGTCCTGGCTTTTTATCACTACCTGTTGCTAGTATTTGACACAAATCAGTATTCAAATAGGATCATTTTCTCATGAATTTCTAGACAATCAGACTTTTATAACCACTGAAGTCACCCACTGCCAGCACTTAGAAAGGAAATAGACCCTTCTGCACTGACTTCACTTCTCAGAACCAGAAACTATAAGATCTTTTATACAGTCTATGTTTATATTGCTCATCAAGTCATCTGAAGTCATGTTGCATTATTCTGCTTTATTTGGAGAGTACTAACCCTTAGTGTAGTTGTTCGTTTGTATGTCTTTCAGCAGGAATATACAAATGGACATAACCAGTCGCATAAGCTCATTTGCACAGGTGAAATATAATCCCAGTTTAAATTGATTTGCAACAAAAGTACAACAAAACAAAATGGAACAAATTGCACTGGTGAGATGAAAACCCAGAGACGAGGTTATAAAATATCACACCTAGTGTCAGAATGAAACATCGGTCATTGTAGACTGATGAGATACATGACTTCACAATCCTCTGTACCAGTGTTATGGTTTGTGAAATCACAGTTAACAAATATGTAATTGTCTTTTTTTCAGAGCTACAAAATATTTTGCAGTCAACACTGAAGGAGAAAAATCAAGCTGTTAGTGACCTCGAGGCAGTGAGAGAACAACTGAAGGAAACCAGGGAAGAAGTTAGTTTTATACACTGACACAGATTTCATGGACAATATCCTAATTTACAGTAATTATTGATTCTTTTTATCCGAATGTGAAGGCAGGTCACAAATGATAGGAAAAATCAACCGAATTTCAAAGTAATTCAAAACAATCACAATTAGATAATAGATCAGATTAGAAATCTGTCATCATTAAATCAAAATCAGCTTTGGTTTGGTAATTAAGCCAAGATGGATCAAAAACCAACAATTGGAACCTCTCATTGACTCTTGCTCATTAGGGTTGATTTGGTAAGTACTTTCCCTTTTTATACTTTATTTACAGACCTGGTCTGAAAATTGTGAGGAGAATGTAAAATGGTAACCATGGTGATGGTTTGCTCATCTATAAAACTGTCTTTCGTGCTACTGGTCCTTGGACTTCGCTCTCCATCACTAAGTTCTCAGTATATGTTGGCATCACTAATGTATGACTGTAATCCGTCCACACTTTTATGTGTCATGATTATGAAAGTTTTTTAAGCCTGTATGCATCCCACTTATCTAAAGTATAAAAGTGTAAAACGTTCATCTCAAGAGAACCCATTGTAAATACTCTGTACATATAAGTACATTATTTAAAAGTCATTGAAGTTGCTCCCTCTAATTGTACATTTGTATGCTGCATGTTGTGGCCACATATATTCATATTTGTCACATGTCACCAAAGCATTAGAAAAACAATTACTAATTGCTCGTCAATTAATATCTCACAATGAATCCACATTTTCAGACGAAGTAAGTAGAAACTGCAAGTAACACCAGTTTTCTCTGATAGTGTTTACTGTGAAATATAATTTATAAAACAGTATAGTTTTCTCAATGTCGTTTCTTTATTTTTTCAAATTTGCAGCTGTTGAAAAAGAGACATGAGAACACTGTTTTAATGGCTGAGACAGTTCAGCAAAAGAAGATTCTGGGAAAATACAACAGAGGTGTGTGTGGTGTGTTGGGTGGTTCTTTATTTCTAAAAACACTTGCACTCACAATCAAGCATAGCAAAGGAAAATATGATTTGCTTACTGGAATTGCGCTACATGTATTTTAATTGCTGATATGTTGCATGCTGTAAGTTAAACCACACAAGTAAATGACCCAAAACTTTGTCCAGTGTCTCAGTTAGCTGTGGAGGAATATGGGACCTTACTGGACACCTTGAATCTGGAGCGGGATCTGAGGACAGAAGCTGAGAACTTTGCCAGAGCAGTGAGGGTTTTCTTCTTTTATGAACTTCCACTGTTTATGATGATTTATATTGTGATTTTTTTCCCTTGTTGTAACAATGTTTGTCCTGGGGAATACTCCTTTCCCTGTGGTTCTTTCTTTAGATGGTGGTGGAACAAAAGGCTCTAAAGAGACAGAGTCAGATCATGATGTGCAGCTCATCACCTAGCCAAACATTGCAGGAAGCCCTTAGTCAGGTCACCATACTTTCCCAGGATCTAGAGAGACAGAAGCTGGAACATCAGAATCAGGTCTGTGCAATTGCCATTATACATTAAGTTGATATTTTTTGTCAAATGAGAGAGAATATGAATTGAGTATAAGCTCCCCAAGAATGTGAAACATCAATCGCAAATATATCAATTTTTTTGTTTGTTTATTTATTTATTTATTGGACAGGGACAGTGTGCAGCTTCTGCTCCAGAAATAGCTGTACTGTCAGCTTATTGATCTCTGTATTTCCTGGACAGAAGACAGACATCTCTGTTAAGAAAATCAACATTACAGTATGAAGGCAGTTACAAAACAATACATAATCACTATCCAAACATGAACACCAAAACAACATATTGAACATTACAACATTTACAACCATGGTTCACAAGAGTAAGTGCATTCATGCATGATGAGTACATGATTAATTTGATTTTAGTTATGACTTCATCTCACATTTACAATCAGCAAGGAATGGCATTCTGATGTGACTTGGTACTGAGTTTCAGGAATAAGATGCTCTCACAGGATCAGCATTGTATCATGCTGTCACTTTTGTTGGTCATTGTGTAATGTATTTTTTTAAAGTGGGAGGAGCCAGACCATTCACTTGTACATTCACTTTGTACATTAAAGCATCAGCAAGGCAAAAAACATAAAAAAAAAAAACATTTTAAAACTTTAAAAGGTTATGCCACTGAATGATGTTAAACTTGTGGTTATTCTGTAGCTTTTTGTCCAACAACTTGTGTTTGTGAAGGAGTGTTTTTGGTTTTTTTTTTGTTTGTTGTGCTTGTGACCAACTTGTGAATGCAATATGAGAGAAGATCGTTGAGTGCATATACAGCTTTGCTGCATTTACAGGTACTTTATTTTGGATAGCCTAAAATTCCTGACATCGTTTTTTTTTTTCCTGTTCAGCAGCTGGGGCAAGCAGCATCAATGTTCCTGGTGCCTTGTTGTACTGAAGCAGTTTTACTTTGCATAGGAGGAATCTGATAAACTCCTCCTATTGCCATTTATGTTTAATTTTATTAGGAATGGTATTGGTTCATTGATAAAGCTACCGGACTGAGGCTCAGGAGTGGATAGGAAGAGAGAACAGGGACAGGATAGGGAAGACAAGGGGGGGGGGGGGCACAAAAACAACAACAACAATAGCAGAAAAAAACAAAAACCAAACAAACAAAGAAAACAAACAAAGAAAAAGTAACAACAACAAGAGAGAGGAGAAAAGAAAAAAAAAGGAAAAAACATTGGTTGCAGAATTTCCAGTGCAGGCTTACCATTTGGTTTAATATAATTTTTAGATAAATGTCTGAGTGTATGATTATGGGTCAGTTGTGCGCTGCATGCGTGTATGTGTGTATACGCGTGTGTATGTGTGTGCTATGATTTGTCTTGGATGCTGTGCGTAGCTGGCTGTAGCTGATGTGGGGGGCCAGAACATCACACCCTCAGTCCAGGATAGCAGGCAGGTCTGGACCAGGACACGGGGAGCCTCAGGCCACACCTCCCCCCAGGAAACAGCCACTGGCCCGACCCATGCCAGGACCCGTAGGAAAGCATAGGAGCAGCAACCCCCACCCGGAAGCAGCCCACAGAGAGACGGGGCAGAGAGGACCCCGGTCCCGTTGGGCACCCCCCCCCCCCCCCCACAGCATGAGCAGAGCCCAGGGGCATAGGGCCCCTCTGGCCCGAGACCCGACCAGAGCCCCCCAAGAGGTCCGCCAGCGGTGAGGCCGACACCCACCCACACCTCACACCCAGGCGGGGCAACCACAGCCCACCACAACAACCAGGCCCACCGCCCCAGTACAGAGCTACCCCCCCCCCCCCCCCACCAACCCTCGATTCCGATCCCCTCCACCCATCCTCTGTTTTCCCCGTCCCCCCAGAACAGGCGGGCTTCAGGCTATAGGGCACCACCAGCCAGCCAGCCAGGGCCCCCCCACTCTCCCGAGAGGCCCAGCCCACCCGCCGGGGTGAGCCGCAGGCACGCACGCCCAGGACCGCCACCCCCGGACAAAACAATCATACTCTCATCTTCCTCCATACAGGGGCTGAGTACTCCATAGATGCTGATACGGTCCAGGGCACCTCAGACTTAGTGAAACTGCCAGCAAGCGATCCACCGCACAACAGCAAGGCCCGCGACCAACCCCAGCCCAACCACCACGCCGGGAGGAGGACCACCCCCCCCCCCCCATAGCACCAGCCAGGCCCCCAGGCCTGCAATGGTGCAGTTAGCAAAGGAGGCAGCACTGGACCCACTCCCCCGCCCCAGCTGCCCCCCCATCCCAACATGGGTGCAGAGTGCGTGTTGTGCGTGGGAATGTAGATGTGATCATGTGGATGACTAGAATGTAGTTAAAATTGGCGGAGGCACTCAGGGCATGGGAGCCCCGACAGTTGCAGACGGCAGAGTCTCCCAGTACATCCTCATGCACTCCCTCAAGCCCTAAATATCTACGATGTGATTAAAATTGGGGGGGTCCAGCCCCTCAAGGCCTAGTGTCACATGAGATGAGATGTGATGGGACAGAGGGGCAATGAGAGGGGCTGAGGAATGGGCCAGACCTGCAGGGGGCCAACTTCCAGACTGGCTCCGCTGACCACCCCGTCACCACTGCAACCAGTCAACAGGGAGTCTAGCCTCCCTGGTCCAGGGGTCAGATTGGAGCACCAAGGGGCACTGTCCGGAGATCCGGGCAGAGGGTCCACCACAGCGCAGTGCGAGGGCAGGGAGGGCCCAGGCCCCTGGTGCACGGCGGAACCCGCAGCCAGCAGCCCATGGTCAGGGCCCCCAGTTCGATCAGCATCAAGGAGGTCAGCCCCCATCCCTCAGACGTCCCCCAGCATCCTCCCATTGTCTGGAAGTGGTGGCAGTCCAGGACATCGCGCCAGGGCCCAGCCCGCCCGAGGCTGGGCCAAGGTTAGCAAACCCCTCCAAATGTGGGTGCGACCCCCGGGGGAGCGGCAGGGTCCCAGACTAGCAAGTCCCAGGCACCAAACAATACACCTCTACCTCCCTCTCCACCCCCTTACCACCCTCCCTCCCAATCCCACAGGGTGCCGCCATGATTGGAGAAGCCGCCCCCACACCGTCCCACCACAGGCGAGATGCACTGGTCTAATAAAAGGTTTCTATATTGAGTAATGTTTAGCTTGTTCTTGGATTTCCAATTAATCAGGATGGCCTTCTTTGCGATGCTTAGAGCAGTGAGAAGCATGCAGGATTTGTTTACTTCCATGTTAACATTAGTGAGGTCACCTAGCAGACAAAGTGAGGGGGAGATGGGGATGGGTTACCCTAACCACCGTGATAGGTCTTTACAAACCCCCTGCCAAAAATTGTTAACAGGTGTACAAAGCCATATAGCATGCAGATAGCAGTCTGGTGAGCCAGTCGCACAATATGGACAAATGTTTGTTTGTGTGAGGCCCATCTGGAACATCCTTTGTCCTGTGTAGTGTGTTCTGTGGAGAACCTTGTAATTTATTAATTGTAGGTTACCACTGCGAATCATTCTAAATGTGTTGGAGCAGATTTGTATCCAAAAGTTAGGGTGTGGATTGATCGACAGATCTTTCTCCCATTTGGAGGAAGGAATGCAGATTATAAATTCTGTTGTAGAAACTATTGAGTTAATTTTAGACAGTAGCTTAGGGGGTGAAATTTGTAAAAAAAATCTGTTGTTCTGGGTGGAAGCTCTAAGTCTGACTGGGTAAGGTCAAACCGTGCCTGTATTATGGATTTGAGCTGAAGATATTCCAGAAATTTGTTTTTGTTAATACCATAATTTTCTGTAATTTGGTTGAATACTATGAATTCTTTGTTTTGGAAGATATACTCTAGATTTTTAATCCCTTTATTGGCCCATGCAGCAAAATGTATTGTTTTTTTATTTTGCAGGATGTCAGGAAATTCCTGACATTTAATTCCACAGTGTGAATCGTGTGTCAAGGTTTGTTTTTTTAAAGTAGCTGTGAATCACAGAGAATTCCCAGATATTTGAAACGTGAGATTCATATCAGATAAATTTCCATATAGGATTGTGGCCTGATGTGAATCTGATCTGATGTGCTTTTTTCCTGTTTACATGTTCCTATGGCAGATCAGATTTGAGAAAGAGATGTATTTTAACGGGGCGGCACTGTGGTGCAGTGGTTAACACTGTCGCCTCACAGCAAGAAGGTTCCGGGTTTGAGTCCCGGCTCGGGTGTGGGATCTTTCTGTGTGGAGTTTGCATGTTCTCCCTGTGCCTGCATGAGTTCTCTCTGGGTACTTCGGCTTGTTCCCACCGTCAAAAGCCATGCAGATGGAGACTAGACTAAATGAATACTCTAAATTGACCGTAGGTTTGGCGGTTAGTGTGAATGGTTGTCTGTCTATATATTTTGGCCCTGCAATGGGCTGGCCACCCACCCAGGGTGTACCCTACCTTTCGCCTGGGATAGGCTCCAGCCCCCCGTGACCCTTAACAGGATAAGCGGAAGAAAATGGATGGATATATACATATACACATACATAATATATATTATATATATTATTATATATACACACACACACATATATAGATATAGATAGATAGATACATAGATAGATACATAGAGATAAAGATATAGATTTAAATGGATAGATGTTCAATAATTCAGCTGGTAAATAGCAAAGTGGGAATTGCCTAGTGAATTATCACAGTACATGTCAATTAAACCTAGGAGCTAATGTGACTTTCCACATTAATAATTAAAAGCAGCAGCATGGCCTCTAGCTCGCTCACACATCCTCTGGCACTAAGAGAAAATGATTACAGTTGAGTGGGATCACTGACCTCTCCCGGTACTCGGGAGGAGGTTAGCCATACCCTTCATCTAAGGAACAATTAAAACGCTAGTTAAGGATCTAGGGTTTTAAAACGAATAACTGAGTGTCATCTGGCTGCTACCCAATGTTATTTATCATCAATTGCCACCGCAGGAGCTGTCACCACAACAGCTGATAAATGCTGAGCTGTTCCTTTTTCACTAGAAAGTCTAATTCATACTTTATTTAACACACTGGGGAATAAAACGGGGGTGTCCTTTTTAGTAATAAATACGTTAAACAAGTGATTCAACCTCTTAAAACACCTTATAGGTTATTCATGATGAATGGAAGTTTGTAGATGTTCTGGATCAATACTGAAAAGGCCTTTTGTATCCAAAATCTGTTACCTACAGAAAGCTGTGATAATGTGTGTGTTGTGCTACTTCCATTGCCAGATAAAGCAGCTGGAGGACAGATTGAGCAGCTCTGAGGCTCAAAAGGAACTGAAGGCCTTGAGGTATAAACTTGAGCTTGTAGAAGAGGAGAGGAGGGAGTGCAATGACAAGTGCTCCAAGGCCCAATTGGAGGTCAAGGATCTGAGGTTTACAGGTGAGATCATATTTGGAACTACTCAGACTGTGTTGCTCAGTGGAGCAGCATTGAGGAAAGCTAAAATCATGATTATGAAAGTGTGTTCTCAAGAAGACCAATTTTACAATTTGTTGAAGTTTGCTTTCCTATGTGTGTATGTGCATATGTGCTTGTGCGTGAATACTCTGCCTTTACTGGTCAGTTGAGGAACTTCAGAAGAAATTGCAAGCAGCTACCAACCCACAGCCTGCTCCAGCACCTCCTCCTCCCCCACCACTTCCTCCTCCAGCCCCAGCAACCTCTTATCCCCTAAGGTTGTATCACACACAGCATGCAAAACATCACTCATCAGTTTGGTAACACCTCTTTTTAAAAAAAAACAAAAAAAACATTTTAATCTTCCATCCAGAGTCCAGGAACTCCCACAAACTGTCTAACTTGCATTATATTTATTGGTGAAATTTAAGCACTGAACCTTCAAAAAAAAACATTTCCATCTCCATTTGAGACACTTGTCAATGGCCCTTAGCTGAAAAAAACATGAGAAGATCAAAGATCTAACACATTGCTCAAGAGTTCCAGCCTAGTCCTTAGTGACACCAAGATTGGTAACTGAGGTTTTAACTAGTGGGGTCAGGAGCCCAAAAACATCATTTTCATTCGATACAAGACTAGGTGGAGTAGATATAAGGGTTTCTGTTTTATCAAAATTTACTGAAAATCTTGTCTGCCATCCAGCATTTTAATGGCATTTGTGCAGTTTTTTAATACTAACAACACAGCCGTGTTTTGAGGTTTATAGGAGACATAAGACTTGATATCGTCTGCATCGCTGTAATTAGACACCTTTAAATTGACCAAGTAACCTTCCAAGGGGAAACAGATACAAAGCAGATAAAATTGTTTCAAGAACTAAACTTTGGGGAACACCACAGTACAGAGATTCAGACAAGGAAGTGAAACTACTGGAAGAAATTGGGAAACGCTTCTCCGAAAGATACGAGGTGGACCCCTACAGGGCTGACTCAGAGACACCCACCGACTGTTCAAGTCTGTCAAGGAGGATATGGTGATCAACCATATTAAAGGCAACACTGAGATCCAACAAAAATCAATATGAACACTCCTCTGCATCAATATTCATTAACATGTCATTGGACACTCAAAGTATAGCCATAGAGTGCAGCCTGATGCAAACCAAACTGAAACTTACCAAAAAATATTTGGTCTGTTGGACCTGTTAGCTTCTTGGCAAGCACTTTCTTCAAGATTTTGGGTATAAATGGCAGCTTGGAGATGGGTTTGTAGAGAAGGGTCAAGGTTAGGTTTTTTTAGAAGTGGATGAATAATGGCTTTTTTTTTTTTTAATTAAGTAAGGATACAACATAGAACAACTGATTATATTGTCAATATACACAGCTAGTTTGGTGGACTATTGTGTGGTTCAGGGAAAAGTTGTAATAAATTTGCATTCTTAATTTGGTTTGGTTTACTTTCAAACTGTCACTTTGTCAAGCACACCAAATATTATTGATTAAGATGATTAAATGTGAATGTCCTCAGGACCTTACAAAAAGTACCTCCATACACCTGTGATCTTGTTTTTTTTTTTTGTTTTTCCCCACTGTAGCGCTCTCTTGTCATTGATCAGAAAGAGAAGAGATGTTAGCAGTGACATTCCTCTTGTGATCCAGGACTCAGAGAATGCAGGTACATTTAATTTTGCACTTTATATTGTAAACTCCAAGCTAACACCTGTGGTGTATATTCATTTTGCAGTTTGCGCCAAATATGCAATACACCTATATATGTTTATGTCATTGTAAACACGAAAGTTCTTCCTTTGTTACTCCCTGAAAACAGGGATGATGGATGGATGGATAGATGGATGAATCAGTTACTACGAGGATGAGTAAAACAGGGGAAGTTGATAAATGAACTGTAATACAAATAATGCAAGAAACAGTACGAAAAGGAAGAAATAATTTAGTGAGAGCAATTCTTAAAAGGAAAAGACTCTTGTTACAAACAAACCTTGCAGAGGTTCTCAGGTGTCATTAATCAAAGTAGAGCAACCTTGTTCCTATTCTTGGTGTTTTAAACTTTCATTATTTTTCAACAAAATATCTGATGTCATCCATGTGATGACAGTATGCAAGCACTGTTTAACTTTTAGTTTTCTGTAAGTCAAATTCATATATATATATATATGTATATAAAATCTTTGTATTTTATATTAATATCAAGAACTGGTCCCGAATCCAATTTCTGCCTTTCATATGTCATTCTTTTAACCTTTTCTCTTAGAAATGGAAGTCACTTGTATGTTGAAGGTCAAAAAATGAAGCATGTGGCACATGAGAAATTCTACCTCAGATCATTTACCTATTAGGTCAGCTAATTAAATTATTCAATTTGTGCCAGAAAAGGCAGGCCTTGACCCATTGAAGTTGGTAGGACAGCCATGTTGAGTAAACAGACATAATTATAAAATCGTTACTGAATGTGTGTGAGCCAAACTGGGCAGTACGCTTGGAATTGCATGCAACGCTGAATAGGTGCCATCCAAGGATCTTCTACTCTGATACTTGAATAGCAGTCTCTTTGTGAGCACTTTTGAAGAAAATATTTTACCATTTAACACAAAATCATTTTTTGTGAGATACAGAAACCTGACAATAGTTCCATTGTGTGTGCCATTGTACATTCTGTGTTAGAGAAATAAATATTCACTTTGCTTGACTAATAGGCTCTGTACTGTAATTGTAGAATTTCATTTTCATTTAAGGACTTGACAAATGAACTTTTGAATTAGAGTTTTGAATAATGTAGTGAATAAGTTGTTTTTGTGTTAATCGACATTCATTCAAGATTAATTTGGCAACCTCACACACACTGCAAAACCTAGATGTAGTTTGAAGACCTCCAAATGATTGGCTTGATGACTGTTCAGTCAAATCCACCCTAAAACCAACAGTGATTAATGTTGATCGATGATTAATCCTGTGGGGTTTTGCCATGTTTTTAGCATTTACTGCAAATTTGTTTTTTCTTTCATTTGCTGTCATTTTGCTTTCACTGAGACTGACTCAAGGTACTTAACACATCTGTTATAAAAAAGGCAACTAATCTTAAAGATTAGTTATTCAACTGCAGTCTCTCCTCCTTTTGGAATATATCTGTCTCTTGCAGAAGTGGATGTCAGGCAGCAAGCTGTAGAGGAAATGATGCAAAGGATCAAGAAAGGGATTCAGCTTCGACCTGTCAGCCAGTTACCTAATACAAGCAGGAAACAGGTAACTGCAAAAAGATCTTCTGGGTGGTGTTGATCACCCTCAGAAGGACACTCCAGTCGGTTACTGAACAGCTGGCATCAATGCTATTAAACTCTCAGTGGAGCAGTGGCAGAAGGACACCACAAGGATTGTCATGAAGTGGAGTCACTGCTGTTATAGACTTGAAACCTGAAATCAGGTATCGTTTCCAGACAGTCCCCATTGTGTATGATGTACAGAGATGACGCATGGTTATTTGTTGATATCGATCACGTGAATTAGTAAATCCACTCATGTCAGTCACTGACATGTATAACTTTCAAGGGGGGGGGGGGGGGGTCAACTAATGGGTAAGAGACATTATCTATTAGTAAGTGAGCTAACAGTTAGCAATGTTTTCCCTACATTTATTTGAAAAATAGGAGAGAAAAATCAAAACAATACTGACTGCATCTGTTCCCCACTGTGTTCCTGACCACCTAAACCACCAATGATTTTTGAAGTACGTGTAGTATCTCTTTTGGGTTTTTTTGCATGATGTGAAACATCTTGATGATACTGAAGTTTATGTGCTCATTGGCATGTATTTTTGCTAAAACAAAGGTTATCAGCTAATGAGGTGGTCTTTCAGTGTAACCAACAATGCATTTACATTCACAATACTGAAACAATGTGGCAAAATATTGCTCAAACCACCTTCAATGGGATTTCAGTCAGATCATCAGTTCTTATGATGCATTCAGGACACCTTGAATGTGTCTTGTCTTAAGGCTCGAATTAAAAAAAAATGTAATACTCTAACTAGGTCTTTTTTCGGCTCAGTTCATTTTGTATTTGTTTACTTGGGTTTTAATTTGTCGGCATGTTGTGCGATATTTAATTTGTTGTTCCAAAGTAAACAGTGATTGTGAGTTTTCTTGGAGAAGGATGCCCAATCTTTGAATCATCATATTAAAATCAGGATCAAATTTACTGTATGTATCATCGCCTTTTCAGTGTCTTGTCAGAGGTTGAAATGTGTTTGACTATTTATCAATAGTGAAACTCGAGCGTCATCACTAATTATGATTGAGTTGATTTTTGGGGGGGTTAATTTTGGATGTGTTGGGTTAATGAGTTGCTTTCAAGATAAAAATCTATTCTTGAGTCGAGCTGGTGGAGGAAGGTGCAATATGAATATTATTTCAACCATTTATTGTTGAATTATTTCAGTTGAATTATTTAGCTTCTTTGGGTAATTGAGTGGTCAATTGAGGTTGTGATAACAGTATTGAAGTCTCCAGTTAGTAAAATGTTTGTTGAGTCACACAGTAAAGTGAAAAAATTATGGAAGATGAATGACTCATCATTGTTGGGGTCATACATTTCATCAAGGAGGGGACAAATGAGATAAAGACAGGTGGATAGGTGATAGGAAACTGGGTGAGGAAAGAGAGGGGCAGTAGAAGGAAGTGTATGCATGTTTGGATTGTGTGTAATTATGTAGGTGTGACTATTACAACAAAAACTGCAGGGTGTACATATGTGACTTGACTTAAAGGAGGTTAAGACTGATAACATCCATCCATCGTCATCTTCTGCTTATTCCTACACATTAAGGGTCACGGGGGGGCTGGAGCCTATCCCAGCGTCAACAGGCGAGAGGCGGGGTTCACCCTGGACAGGTCGCCAGTCCATCGCAAGGCCAACATAGAGAGACGAACAACCATTCACACTCACATTCATACCTACGGTCAATTTAGAGTATTCAATCAGCCTAGTCCCCAATTGCATGTTTTTGGACTGTGGGAGGAAGCCAGAGTACCTGGAGAGAACCCACGCAGACACGGGGAGAACATGCAAACTCCACACAGAAAGATCCCGTGCCCGAGCCGGGACTCAAACCCAGAACCTTCTTGCTGTGTGGCCACAGTGCTAACCACTGCACCACCATGCAGCCAAGACTGATAACATGAAAGACAAATAAGATGAGAACAAGGGTATGGAGGAACGCGTAAATATACACAATTTCCTTTGACAAAGGAGCAACGTCAGGTGTGAATTTCATGAAATAATCGTTATTACACTAAGTTAGATATTGTAGTTTATTTCAGTGCCTAAATAATGAGTTGAGGTTAATTTATTCAGCTCATTTCATTTAAATTTTGATGCGTTTCTGTTCATTTAGAAGAGCCATAGTGTGGTTTTCACGTTTCTGAATAATTGTTCATCAATACATCATCTCTTCTGTTGAAGATACATGTTTGTCATTTGTTGATTTTCCAAAAAGATGAAGATTAAGATGAGTGAATATTCATGAGGTCTTTTACTCATAATGCTGGGATGTGATATTTCCAGGATTGTCACACATGGAATGAGGTTGCAAGTCCAGAATAGTTTCTTTCATTGTTTTTTTTTTCTTTTTTCTTTAGTGGGGACATGCATCTGATTGATAAGTGATTTGATGGTGGTCTATTGCTTTTTGGAATAATATTATTCTGATGTGGGT
Organism: Aulostomus chinensis; assembly: GCF_037954235.1. NCBI lineage: Eukaryota > Metazoa > Chordata > Actinopteri > Syngnathiformes > Aulostomidae > Aulostomus > Aulostomus chinensis. The sequence continues at coordinate 17,393,103 of NC_141335.1, read as the reverse complement.
TAATTACAGGCTACATATGTATTGACACTAGCAGATTAAGTTCATTATTTATGCACGCCAGTGCATTAGGTTTTCAACCAAATGGCCATGCTTGAGGAGGACAAAAAAACAAATAATGGTGGACTACAGAACGGTGTTTATTTTTCTGTCTCTGTTGAGTTTCAGCGGCACAGTGGTGCAGTGGTCAGCACTGTCGCCTCACAGCAAGAAGGTTCTGGGTTCAAGTCCTGGCTCAGGCACAGGATCTTTCTGTGTGGAGTTTGCATGTTCTCCCTGTGCCTGCGTGGGTTCTCTCTGGGTACTCCGGCTTCCTCCCACTGTCCAAAGACATGCAATTTGGTGACTAGGCTGATTGATACTCTAAATTGACTGTAGGTATGAATGTGTGTGTGTGAATGTTTATCTGTCTGTATATGTTGGTCCTGCGATAGACTGGTGACCTGTCCAGGATGAACCCCGCCTCTTGCCCAGAAGCCACTGGGATAGGCTCCAGCCCCTCTTGTTTGTTTGTACTTTCTGCTCTGAAGAAGAACATCCACACTTTTGGTGTTCTCCTATGGTGTGTCATTACCAAGTTACACTGCCAAGTAGCAACCTGGCAAACATGTTACAGTGCTTTGTTTGTTGGTGTAAATCACATAAATATGAAAATTGTTTTCCCCTTTGAGGAGGACCATTCTCTTCTAAATGTGGCCTTAGAGAAAAACAGTGAGAGGTGGTCTACATGGTCCCTCAGGACCTTTTTTGTCCCACCACCTGGGCTGGCAGGTTTCCTCAGGGTCACTGCTTTAGTACTAGTTGTTATCTACCTAATGTACAATCCCTCTCATTATAAAACTATGTGCTGTTATGGTTAGAGTTGCACATCTCACAAACATCATTGGAATACAAGAAGCGGTTTACTGATTGTTCTGGCTGAACAGAAGAAGAATCAGGTAGTTTGTCAGTAAATGAAAAGAGGCCACCCACACAGTCAATAAAAGCTGCTGAAACAGAGAGATGAGAGAAGACATGAAAATATTAAGGTGGAGAAAGCACATGCATTTGTGTCATTATCTGATTGTGACTGAAAATGTTTTTCCATCTTCCCTGAAATTACTGTACTAAACCATGTACTGCACAGTGTACTGCACAGTATTGTACTGCTTGTTTTGATCAGGCATGACATATGCAAAGTAATCCCATATGTGAGGTAATCATGATGAAGATGAGAGAACTGAACTGACTCACAATGATTGTGTGTTGACATATTTTAACAATTCTTGTCGAAAGCATATACCCTCACACTTGCTGGAGGTGTCTGTCTGTGATAAGATGTATGAGGAAAAATAAGTATAATGTGTCAGACTGCTGTTCATTTACAAAACTTGTCTTTTTTCTCTTATTTTTCTTTTACTAGATGGAGAGGCTGCCTTCTAATTCTGCCATTCAGGAACTGAAAGGAATCATGGTAACAGGACTTTGACAACAGCCAATGTTCACACAAGCCGTATTTTCTGAGTTGAGCTCTGAATCTCAGTATTGGCACAGCACATGTATGTATAATGTATGTAACATGTATAAAAGCCAGAATCAGACATGGAACCATCCATCATCGTCTTCTGCTTATTCCTTATTAGTAAGGGTCGCGGGGGGGCTGGAGCCTATCCCAGCGGGGTTCACCCTGGACAGGTCGCTAGTCCATTGCAGGGCCAACGTACAGAGACAAACAACCATTCACACTCACATTCATACCTATGGTCAATTTAGAGTATCAATCAGCCTAGTCCCCAAATTGCATGTCTTTGGACAGTGGGAGGAAGCCGGAGTACCCAGAGAGAACCCACGCAGACACAGGGAGAACATGCAAACTCCACACAGAGAGATCCCGCGCCCGAGCCGGGACTCAAACCCGGAACCTTCGTGCTGTGAGGCCACAGTGCTAACCACTGCACCACCGTGCAGCCCCCAGACATAGAACCTTCAGGTTAAATGACTGTTCGTCCTTCTGAGCCACTGTAGCTCTAACAGACAGATATTAGCGTCCCAAAGAACTAAATGTGAGAGAAACAGTTAATCATTACTAAATGACCAGTTGGAACTGACTAAGCAGCAGACTACTGCATTTTGAAGGAGAAAACAGCTCTTTCAGGGGGCTTGTTACTGCATGGACATATATATAGCATTTTTATAACCCTAATCCACACAGATACTAGTCTCTACTGAGTGTAAGAGGATTTTCTGCATAGTCTAACATGTGTAACTTTTGTCAATAAATAGTTACTCTCTGGTAAACATAATGCATACTGGCTCAAAGATGCTGATCAGTTGAAGTCCTTCCTATTCCTATTGGAATTTAACGAAGCATGAGCTTGCTGAGTCATCATAGCTGCACCACAGGCCAGTTGTCGAGTGTAGTAATGTACCACCATGACCAGCGTAACAGCAAGGCACATGGTACTAGTGAGGCAAAGCTCTTGTTCTACCAAGCGGATGTTTAAGTAGACGTTTATGCCGATTTCTGGCTACACTTCTCTGTGGACAACTTCAGCACTCTTCAGGAGCACACACAAAGGAAGTGACTGATACAACCTTTTTAAAATATGTTAAGTCTAGAGAATATGGATGCTTATAGTTTAAAATGTTTGAGATATAATGGTAACATTTCCTTGATAGATTGGGCTTAAATTAACATGCACACTTGATTAATCTTCTAATATTTGTGAGCACTAACGCTACAGTGTTCTTTGTTAATCTGTTTTTTCAGCCTGTTTGTGTTCTTTAATTCCATATCATAAGCCTGGAAGAATATAATTTTTCAAAGTCAGAAAATGAATGTGAAGTGTCAGTGCTGATCAAGTGGTGTGCTATTAACCCTCCAAATCCTATTGCACAGCGTGGAATTACAACAGTCCAAAGTGTAGGTGAATAAAAATCAATTTGATGAATGTCCAGAGGTAATAAAATGGAATAAATGTTGATGCCTTGCTTCAGTAAAGGTCTGTTTTTACCTGCTGACAGTCGCATCCCCCTTTCTCACACTGTTGGGCTGAAACTGACCAAACAATGAATAAAAAAGTGTTTTTGGCCTGCTAAGAACTATCCCTTTTCTTTGTATTCTGGAACACTAAGAATTAAGGAAATTTGCATAGTTGGGCCGATGTGCTTTTACTCTCACTGATCAAAACTGGTTTGTTTATAATCAGGACTTTGCCTTCAATGAAAACAAAGCTTTCTACTTCCTGTGAGGTGCTGCACTTCTCAAAAGGATAGTGGAACTCACCAGAACATCGGGATGCAGCTGTTTTCATAGCAGCAATAGTGAGGTTTAGCAGGGCACCATCTCATTTAACAGTGCTGTGAATAAGATTAAATTGGGGCAGGCACATATAATAGTTATGTGTGGCACAATGATGATTGAATGTTACAACAAATATTGCTGGGAACACCACAGAAAATTTCAGACGAGCATTTAATACCCAGGAATTCACATAATGGACACACTGATCACTGTTAATTAATTGGCCTCACCACATTTTCAAACACTGACCAACATGGTTCAGCCTTGTCTTGTTTTGCCACAAAACAATTAGAGTGTGGGACCTACCCCTAGTTCTCTTGGGTTCTTCAAATGTTACATTTAAAGATTTAAAGATAATATTTTCATACTACACATAAAAGGTATAGGTCAGCATGTTAAATGAACACATATTGGAGCACAAGCAGCAAAGCATCTAGAGTCACTGAAGATTACTCATTTTGTATTTGAAGATTATCATGTTAATTCTGTAGCTCTTCACCATTTCACCTGTCTGTATGTTTGTTTTGTGCAACTTGTGCAGGGGAATTTTAAGAGATCCTCTCCCCAGCCAAAGATACCATCTTTTTCAACAACCCAAGATGAAGAGCTGCAGAGGATACTGCTAAGGCGCCGGGATGTGCTGGAGTCCCAACCCAGTTCCAGTAAGTTTGATCAGTACCTTGTGCTGTTGCTATCAGGCCTTTTCTGTTAAGAGATGTTAGCTCTTCTAGTTTATGCTCATTTATTCATTCAACAGGTTTAACTGTTAGGGTGTTTGGCATTTGCTTAAGTGTAATGATCTCATTGCAGGGTTATTTGTTGCCCAAAGAAGAATTTCACTGCAGAATATGCAATTCAGCATTTAAATTAAAATAATGGCCTAAGTCACTTTTTCATGAAAATGAGTTTTTGGCCTAGATCATTTCTTGATAATGCTGGCAATCTCTGGTAAAATCGCCTAAGTCCTTAGTTGAAAAGATCATTCTCTTTAAGCCCTATAGGACAATGGCCTATGTCAAGAGGGTGACTTTGGCCATTTTATTTTTTTTGCCAAAGTCAACATTTTTGATTCTTCAGGATAAAATGTCAGACTTGGGCAATTTAACAAGCTTTCATGATGGCGGCTGCTTCAAGAAGCAACAGAATCAGTCCATGAAATGTGATGCCCGTAGAGTGTCATCACTTCTTTGACAGTTTGTCACAGTTAGGCAAATCAAGATGACCGAGAATGAAGATTCAGTGAATAAACTGAATAAAACTGGGATAGATGAAACAAACCCAGCAAAGAAGCCCTGGAGAAGTGAGGAAAAGGAATACCTCTTGACCAATTTGATTTACCTGACATTTGTTTAATTTAACTCAGGGTAACTCAGTTTTGAGTTTGTACTATCCAACGAAAGGGCAGTTTAAGCCAGGTTTAAAGTTGCCTAAGTCACACTAGAATGTTCGAAAATTGGCCTAAGTCATTTTATTCTTTAATGTTACATAATTGACACACAACATTCTATGTATGTCAACAGCCATCCACTGTTTGAAATGATTAAGAATTGATAAATATCATATGCACTGTATTTGGTCACGATTTTTGTGTTCTCTCAAAAACTTGAAATTATGATTTAGGCCATTATTTTACTAGGGTGACGATTTGTAACAGAAACTGTTCCAAATTTATGACTGTTAACTGTCTTGTTGTATCATCATCATCATCATCATCATCATAATACCATTGATTGTTTGTGCAGGTGTTTCTCCTTTCCCTGATGTATGACTGGACCACCAAGTTGATGATATCGACTCTGACATCACTCTCCTTCAACAAAAACTGGGTGTGGGTGGTCATACAACGCACCATCCCTTGCTCTTTTTGTTGTTGTTTGTTTTTGTTCTGTTTTTTTCCCAATAATTATCTTCAAGCATTACATGAAAAAAAAAATCCAAAGGCTGATACCCACTTCTGAAAAATGAGGGGGAAAAAAAGTCTAGCAGGTATCCTGGTTCGGTCAAGCCAGACGCTGTAGAGTAGGTACTATAGACAATAAAAATAAGTGATTTACGTACATCCCATTTAATTTCGATGAAAGATGAAAGATTCAGATCTTTCATTTCACCGTTGAATGGACCCAGATCTGTATCTGGGTCCATTCAATGGTTTTTCTAATGGTGAAGGTAATTTATTGTGCACAATGAGGAACAGCAGAGCAGATTTTACAGCCTTGAGAATGTTGCCAAAGCAAAATAGTGTGTCTCTGAATTGTTGTGTCTAGATCAGTATTAACCTTGTAACCTCCCAGTTAGCAATTACAGGCCATTTGGTTTCCGCCGCTCCCCTCTTTCTATAGCCCTCTTATAAGGGCCCTGCACTCCCTCTTCTCCACTGCATCCACCAAACAGTTTGCATACTTACAATATAAAGAACAGCTTTATTCACAATAAAGTGAGTGCACCCATGTTTTGCTTGTTTTTTCTCCAGGAGACCCATGTATTGGCACTATGACTGTGCCACTGCAGTCTCACTGAAATGACTGAGGGGCATTTTAGTAATCCCTTTTTGAACATGGCAGTATTTGTCAACATTGGTACAGTGGTCATTCTTTGAGGGCTGGGCCGTGGGTTGTGTGATTTAATGTGTAACAAAGCCTTTTAATCAGTGGCTTTACTCTCATAATGAAGAAGGTTGCTCTAAATTGGACATAAAACATCAAAGTTGTTCATTTGTAATGGGATGTCCTTACTGTTAGTTGTCCTGTCCCTTTTACAGGAGGAGCAGATGCAGTTGGAGGCTCATTATTCACAGTCTTTATTTTGATAGGACAGCACATATTCATGAACATCAGTATAAATACATTTGTAACTATGTCAGAGTTAGCAGAAATTCAAATTTACATCTGTAGACCCTTGGCAGGTAGAGAGCTGTAAGGATCATAAAGGAAAAAGGAAGGCACTAGTAAAAACACATAAGAAATACAACAGTAAATACAACATACATCAATTCATTGATCCATTTGTATGGTGTGGATAAAGGTAGGATGTTGGGTAAAAGTTCATGAAGTAAAGTGCATTGTGACTTGTCGAGTGCAAATATGAAGAATTTGACATGCTTGTAGGAGATCCACAAGCTTCATTAAAGCTGCATACATAAAGCATTTCGATGAGTCCAGAGATGCAAAAAAAACTTCACTACTTGTCTTGTTTTGTTTTTGTTTTGTAACAGTGCTACAGTGGATTTGGTGTTTAAGCCTGCGTCAAAGCTAGGTGGTAGTCAGGCACAGAGCAGAGGATCAGCCCGTGCCCTTTGAAAATTACATGGCTGTGCTGGTTATTTAATCACAATGGTGGTTTGCTCTCGTGTCCTTTTGTTTTCTCTCAACACCTGCCCAGATTTCCCAGACACTTTCTTTGACTGAGGGATTGAAACATGAGAGCTGTGAACTGTGTGCAACATCCGTCACCTATTGTGTGCTCTTGTTAATTAAGGCTTTAGGCTTCATTTAGCGCTGAGGTACAATTTCCAGCTCCCAATCCCCCCTAACAGTGTGGAGGAAATGTCATTGTGGCTTAAAGCTCCTTCTCTAAACAGATTCATCATCAGAGAATCCACTCTTACCTTCCACACTTTCATTCAGTCCAAACTCTGCTGAACCAAAAGTTTCAGAGCAAGTCGCTCAGATTTTATTAGCAGCGGAGTTAGTCGGAACAAAGGCCCTTGTAGAAAGAGGAAATCATCTGTAAAAGGATTCTATAAACAAATTGGTTCTGCCAAAAGCATATCTGACTTTCTCTATTTTCTCATGTCACAAGGAGGGTCGAGGATGTGGAGGACCAAATGTCCATGAGTGATCAACTTGTCTGAGTTGGAGCAAAACTAAGAAAGAAATCCCGTTTTTCCGATGTTCTCTGTCAGGTCATCCTGGCACAACTTACATGTATGCCAACACGTCGTTCTTTCTCAGCGTTGGTGGTGTGCGTTAAAATTGTTTTCTTCCTCTTCCTTCTCCACGCCGAAACAAAGTCAATGACCAGCTCAATTCCTTCCCTCACCATCTGCTCCAGCTGTCGGATTTACTGATGTTGATTGACAGTACATACACACAGTTTATCGAGGCGAAGCATGTAATTACACAAAGCTTACTGTGTCCTTTTCTTTCCTCAACCTCTCCTCCTCCGCAGCAGCAGCCTCCTCCATCTTTTCCTCGTCATCGAACGATACAATATGTTTTTTTGTTCCTGTATTTTGTCCCTTCAGGGACCAGCAATTAGGGAGGTCCTTTTAGAGTGTCTGGGTAACACTTAATTTGACCTGTTGTGTTAGTCATTTCATTTATTTTCCCAAACACAGTAATTGCCTGTCAGGGGAGCTTCAGTGGCTTGGGGCCGGCGCTCTGAGATACTGTAGTGTGTCCGGCCTCAGTTGGTGCCTGCACATTTCATTGATTAGAGGTTGTCCTCACATCCGCACAACTCAAGCAAGACTGAGAAAGTGGAACGCATGGAAACTATTTCAACAAATAGCAAGAATTAGCATGGGACCATTTGTGAGTTAGTTACAAAATGGAGGAAATTGATTACTTTGCAATATTCTGAAAATTGGGGGTTGTTATGAGTCATGTAATGTACTGTACATGATCAATTTATTGATACTGGTGTTCTAAAGTGGGTGGACTTAGCTCCCCATCATGCCCCTTACAATTCTATCATCATAATCTTATTTCATTTTTAGTCTTTCATGTTGAGTGTAGTAATTTGGACTATAGAGCCACTTCAGACACATTCAGTCTCTTGTCTTTTTATCTTTAAAGATATGTGAATAAGGTATAACTCACTTGACAGGCTCATTGATGTGGCTGTTATACAAAGCACTTGTAAAGTTCTTCCACTTCATGCTGTACATAAATCTTTTTTCTGTATTTCTGGTTTGGCAATTGGTACACTGTGCCTCAATCCTGTTTTTACACACCAAAAGACTGATTTCTCCCTGGAACTGAGGAGGTGAGAGGGATGTTGACTAGTTATGAAAGGGCCTATTCCTAACTCACTATGCACAGACGGGGGGCAGGCTTTGTCCAACAATGCTGACACAGGTGCGTCTTATTTGGCAATTTTCTCTCAGTTTCTTATGTCCAGTCCAGTTCTATTAATGTTTGACACTTCTCCCTGCCACAGGCTGTTCAGTTTGCTAGTAGATGTTTTGTTTTTTTTATTTCAGTCTCTGAAACAAAATGATATGATCCATATGATCTTACCACTGACATTCCAGGCTTCAGTCATTTTTTCCACATTTAAATGGTTAGTTCCCAACCTGATCAAGGGATTGTGCTTGATACCGCTGAGTCTTGAAGTGCCTTTTCTCTTATTTTGAAAAACAGAAAGTATGCAGGTAGCAAGGATATGGGTGTTCCATGATCCCATCAAAGTCTATATGACCACGTGTGAGAAATGACACTTGCATAATTTACAAAACTGGTCCTACGTTTTGAGCAAATGAGTTCCATAAAGAAGTGGTGATTAATAGTGTTTGTAATGGGAAAGTTCGTGATGTGGCTGGCACATCAAGAACAAACACTGCTAAACAAAAAACAGACAAGTGCAAGAACATCAAGTTCTGTTGTTGCCACCTTTAGACAAATCAGTCAGTAATTGTGGGTTTTCATAATTTGTATAGTGGTGGTGGTGTGGTGGCACTCACTCTGCCTCCATGGCAGCTAGCCAGCTAGTTAGTATGCATTGTTAGCGTCATTGTGCAATAATATCTGTTTAACAATGTTTTACACTCTGCCAGGGGGAATTGGAAGCTGGTAGTAGAGTAGCTACATTGTTTTTGATTTTACAAAAGGCAGGTGATTTATTTCACAGAGTGCAGGCACAGGTAACGTGTGTCACCGAATCAAGCAGGAAAAAGGTACGGGTATCATAGTTCCATCACTGCAGTCTGCAGCTGTAGCTGTTAAATACTAGTCATTGGATCATGAATGAATGTGGATTATACCTTTCATGCTTAACTTGTGAAAAGGTCTAAAGACACAATTTTGTTGTATGAAAATATTAAACAAAAAAATGAGCAAATTTTGTCTGTTTTTTAAGCCTTGCTCAACAAAATGAGTCTGAAAAGGTGATATTTGTCATTTTGTGACAAATTTTAGAATTTGTCTAAGCAAAGTACTTTCTTCATGTTAACATCATTTTAATATCTGTGGACACATTTAAGTCCATTCAGTTTTATTTGTATGGTGTTAAATCATGACAAAGGTTTTCTCATGACACTTCACAAATACGTAGACCTAAGAATGTTTGAAGATTATTCCCCCCAAAATCACCTATGCAACAGTGGTGAAAAGCTTCCTGACTCCAGTGAGTCTCTTTTTCTGTTGAAGGCTCATGTTATTCTGTGCAGTGCTTGCAGCAGCTGAGTTATGGCTAATGAGTGTCCCTATGTGTCAAGATAATTGATGGTGGCATGAAAGCCGAACTTTGTTGCAAAGAACCTGATAATATGGCTTCTTCATACAACTTATGTTTGAGGTTTATAAAAACTGATTTCTTGAAGGTCTTGTATACTCAAATAACCTCTGAATAACATGAATAATTTGTATAGCTTCATATTGATTTATTCCACTAAATCATTCACTGTATGATCAGCCCCACTCATGAAATCCAGACCTGTGAGCTAGTCATGAGGCACTGTCACACTTTTTCAATTTTTCAAACTAAAGATGTGAAGAATCTTCTGTTCAGGCCATGTCAGTCTGCATACTGGATGGCTCCAGGGGTTTTTCAGGGAACATTGGGGGAGGGTGTTTCTCCTTGGAGACTGTGGATAAGACAAAATAATGGCATAAGGTGAATGGACAAAAGCTGGACCACAGATGGCTCAGAAAACTACTGCTGCAGCACACCCAGTCTTTCATGAATACTTGAGCTGATAGGATCAACACATAAATATAATACAGATAAACATTTTACATAAACTTTTGATGCTGAGAACTGATCCCCTCCTCCATTAGCCCTCAAGTGGTCCCTGCCTCCTTTTGAAAATTGACGGATGGGAAAGTATTTGTCCCTGCATGTAATTAGGCAGCCAATTAACAGATCCAAGGTAAGGGTTTTTATTCTTACACAGACACACACACACACACACACACGTATGATTCCTCACAGTTTCCTTTCACATAAAAAAAAGAGAAAGAGAGAGACATGTTCTCAAACTCAGGCATTACTACCCTTCTCTGGCTGGCTTTGTCTGGCATCCTTTTTCTCTGTCCTGTCTCTATCCCCCCCACCCTATAGAAAAAAAAAAAAAAAAAAAAAACATACCAAAGATTCCCTGTTGGACCAGTTCTTCCTCAATAGCAATGAGACGGTTGTATTTAGTCATCCTCTCAGCACCACACAGACCTCCCAGTTTGATATAGTCCAGGCCCAGACCCACAGCCTGAAAGAGGAGGAGAGGAACAGCATACATTAACAGAATCTGCTGCTGCTGCTGCAAACAAAAGATGTATGATGCCACCAAGGGGAGAGGTACAGATACAAGGACACTGTGTCTCCGGGTAGGGTCGGACGACTTAGCCTCTGGACAGAAGTAAATGCAGATAGGAGGAAAAGAGGAAGAAATGTCCAATCACGGTTGCAAGGGCTGACACATGGGTTGGAGAGTGTGATGGCAATGTGTCTGTCAAGTGAAAATGAAGATAGCTAAAAATATATATATATATTTTTTTTTTGATGGTACGTCACACGAGGACTCATGGTATAATATGTCAAGTAAGAAAATATTAAAATAGAAAAAACTTGTTAAAAATGCATAATATTTGGAACTTGCAAGTACTATATAGATTTATTTTATTGATGTATTTAAATTTAAAATGAGCAACCAAAAGTAATACTTAAATCTTGCAATTATTGTATGTATACAGTGTGTGTGTGTGTAGGGGGAGTGTATCAAGGTCAGATCAGCTAACCTCCAGTTGTTAATGTGAATGAGATCAAGCACTCATGAATAATAGAGCATGGCTTTCCATGACACTCTCCTGAATAAATAGATTTTAATAACTACATTTAAAATATAACTAGCCATTCACATTTCTTATAAACAACATTTTCAGAGTGAGAAATCTGCTCCATTGTCATAGGGTCACCAAAATTTCTAATTTATACATTTTTACATAGATTCAACTAATATATTTTTTAAAATAAATGGACTTAGCTGCAATAATTCATTCTCACTTGGTCACTCTACAAACCAGCGCATACTTTGATACCTGTTTGTCCGTTGTGACACTCTGAATGGGAAATTTGCTGCTCTATCCTAACTACTGACTCTAGTAAGACCCCATAAGTCCAAACTGCAGCCCTACAATCCCCTCTGATGTGAAATAAATTTAGACCATTGGTTATTTATGCCATACGTTGTTTCCTTGACCATCAATCTCTCTCATGCATATTCGGAAAATGTCGAACATTAATAAACTAACAAAATAACCAGGTGTGGACGAGACAATGAGAAAAACTACTCTGTCAAGCAAACACTGCAGTAGTATAGCAGCAGGGGTTGCAAAAGTCATGACAGTGGAAAAATACTGAATCCCAGTAAAGACTTAATCAAGAATTGGCACATCAAAGGACATATTGTGCCTCCATTTTTCCTCAAATAACAAAGTGGTCTAGCTTGTTTTGCACTGTAAACAACAAATCTGGGGGCTTGGTGGCCTTTGCAACCACTGCTTACAAATATCTATGGCTGTCCCTGCTGCTTGTGTTTTCAGAGTTCAGATCAAACTTATTACCTGTATGCCTTCTTTAATAAAGGCCAATTAAAGAGGTTACATTGAAAAATTTCCCCTGGTATTTATAAAAAATAGGTCACTGAACCTGTTCAGTGATTATCTATGTTGCCTGACATGAAACTGTTTATCCTGTATTTCAGCTCTCCTAAGCCAATGTAGCCAATACACTTCTGTTATCTACAGTCTATACTTATTTGGCTCTTCAGTGAACATTCAGTTTATCGGTTGTCCATGTTTCATTTGTATTTCTTTGACATTTTGTAATAATGGTTTTGCAGAGGTGTAGTGGTTCAGTCCTGAGTGCTGTCACATCACAGCAGGAGGCTTTGAGCAGCTGAAGCCTTTCTGTGTTGTGCATTTCCTGCCTGTGTTGGTTTCAGGGCAAAACTATGCACCTTAAGTTAGTTGGAACCTCTCAATTGTTCATATTTCTATCACCTAGCTTAAGTTTTTCTTTGTTATTGCCTCCAAATCCTTTATGAGGCACAGAGTAGACACACTTGATGCCAAAGACAGGCCTGAACCATCCAAGCCTTTGAAAACTCAGCAAAGCACTGCTTTGACCAATGCAAAGTAACACCAGCATTTCTTGCATTATTCTCAGGGTAATTCATCTAGGACTTACTTGAGCTTTTGCTCCTCTTCGAAGAGAGAGTTAGCAGAAACAAATCTGAATTTTGTGATCTCCGAATAAGAACTATAAGAAGAATATTAAACAAACACAATGGGACTCATTCATGAAATTTTTTTCCCAACAAATTTGTTCTTACACACCTTAGGACAACTTAGACCTCAATTGAGTCCAACAGAAGCAAAGCATTATGGCTCTTTTAACTCCTCGCTTCTGAAATATGTACCCAAAGTAATACTGAAAATGTACAAGCCTGGGTGATTGACAGTTACAAGAGGTACACAATAGAGGATAAGAGAAAGGAGTTACAAATAGCCATCAAGATTTGCTTTCTAATAAAGGGTGTGAAAGTGGACCAGACGACACATAAAATTAACCTTATGGCAGATGAAATAATTCTGTACTTAGGAAACCTATTTGATTCCCTTGCTAAGTTAAAAACTGTTTTGCATACATTCAGATCTGTTTCTAGATATAAAGTAAATTGCGACAAAAGTGAAATTCTGCCACTGTCAAACTTTGACTATGTTGAACATCAGCAAAGAGTCCCGTTTAAATGGTCTCCAAGTGGGGTAAAATACCTCAGAATTATGGTAGATAACAATCTTAAAAATGTGTCCAAACTAAATTACTTACCACTAGTTGATTGAATAATAGACAATTTACAGAAATGGATACATTTACCTATTACTTTGATTGGCCGAATAAATTGCATTAAAATGAATATATTACCAAGGCTGCAGTACCTCTTTCAGTCTTTACCGATTTCAGTGCCACCCATCTTTTTTTTTAAAAACCTTAATAAACATATTCGACAATTAATATGGAATGGTAAGACTCCAAGGGTTTGAATAGAAAAACTTCCATGGGACTATAAACTGGGGGGATTGCCTAACCTTGAAAAGCATTATTTGGCTGCCCAAATGCAACTTGTTTCTTTTCTTTTTGAAAAGGGAAATGTCCCACCTTGGGTTTTAATTGGAATGTATATTCTTTAAGAAAATATTCCTGCAGACTTTATCTATAAATATCCAATCTACAACTATCTCCAGAAGAACTGATCACCCTGTCCTCATTCATATTATCAAAATGTGCCATGAAGTCCGGAAAAGTATTGGACTAAAAAATATATTTTCACCCAAAATGCCATTGAAACAGAATGGACTCATTTGTCAGTGGATAACACTTGGCAGTCAGCGGATAAAAAGACCCTGGAAATGTGGCACCAGAAAGAGATTCGTCATTTGGAGGACTGCCATGAGGAGGGATCCCTGATGTCTTTTGAGGACCTAAGGAGGAAGTATGATCTCCAGCAGAAACTTTTTTTGTTGTTTACAGTTAAGATCATTTCTTAAATCTGTTTTGGGATCTGAAATGACTTTACCCAGGCTCAGTGTTCTGGAGGGACTGCTTCATGAGGGTAATGCAACTCATCTTATCTCAAAAGTGTACTCTCTCTTGATGGATGATGCTCCAAAACCAGGTTTACATAAATCAAGGGAGAGATGGGAGTCCGACTTGGGTGTGACAATGGGTACAGAGCTCTGGTCTGAACTATGTCCAAAAAGTCTAATTGCCACTATTAACTCCAGGTACAGGCTGACATATTACAACTTTCTCCATCAATTATATCTTACGCCCCTGAAATTGCACAATTATAAACCTGAGATATCCAGCTTGCGTTTTAGATGTAGTATAGAAGAGGGCTCATTCCTACACTGCACTTGGTTATGCACAAAACTTAACACATTCTGGCATGATTTTTCTGACATCATGACAAAACTTCTAGGAGTGCATCTTCCATTAGATCCTCAAACCTGTTTATTAGGAGATACTACAAATACTGATGCACAATTAAGAAAAGCTCAAAAGAAGTTTCTCTCATTGGCCTTGTGTGTCTCCAGAAAGTGCATCGCCATCACGTGACAATCTGACTCCCAACCCTCTATCAGAAGATGGGTTTCAGAAATTGATAGCTGTGTTCCATTTGAAAAAATTACATATCACTCAGGAAAGCCTATAATACTTTTACAGAGATGTGGCATCCTTATTTGGCGTATATGGACACATTGTCAGCCTCTATGATGAACAGATGTAGATTTACAAACTCTTGTCGACCTTGCCTCTCGACTTTTTCCCCTTTTTTTTCTCTCTCTCTCAATTTGTTGGTGGGTGGGTTGGGGAGGGGTTTGGACTTCTGTGTTTGTTTTTGTCATGCATATTTTGAAAAATGCTGAAAATAAAATACTCTAAAAAAAAAGATTTGCTTTTTAAATGCATAAAGAACAACTTTGTGTTTAAAACTATTTCATGACTGAGGACTAGTGCATAGAAAAGATTCTGTAGTGCTTTCCAAGCAGAAAAGTAACATCAAGTTGCAAACACAGAATGAAAGACAAGGAATGACACTTACCACATCTGACAGAGAGTCATCACTGCTGGACTCATTGCATGCTGTTCCCATGAATAATGCACCTGTGAGAGAACACACACACACAAACACACACATACACACACACACACACACACACACACACACACACACACACACACACACACACACACACACACACACACACACACACAGAGTTGCTGAATAATTAGGTTGGATAGGTGACCTTTTAACTGGCCAATAATCAAAACTGCTGGTGTTAATGCACCCAAGACACACTGAGGATGGACTGTGATCCAAGCAGCCAAACCACCTATGAGAATGATCAAGGGTGCATTGATGAACATCACTGTAAATGCAATTTCTTTGTCAACCACACAAAACTAGGACAGAAATACATTATATCCCAAACTTATTGCTAGGTACCAAATTGTCACCAAAAAACTTTTATCCAACTGGGAGGCTATGCGCCAGAGTGTGTCTATTCTGGGTAGTACAATTCACAGTCTTTTGGCAAATAAAATCAAGTTTTATCATGTAAACATGGGTGTGTCATCCAAATGTTCCACATCACTATCCTCTCCCACCAGTCAGAAAAGTGGTTATACTGGCTACAGCAGCTCAAATGTTGAGGATGTCTTCTTCACAGCTCGTATGCACCCACACAAACAAGCGGAAGATGTGACGTGAGCTGGACAGAATCCCTTCCTTCTCTGATGTTTATGGTTCTGGAGTTCAGATTCTCATGTTAATCCAATAGATGGCACCAATCTGAACCGTAGTCTGTATCAAACCACCAGTGCTCATCTAAATTACAACACAGCATGCTTTATTTGAGTTTATGAAAA
Source organism: Aulostomus chinensis (assembly GCF_037954235.1). NCBI lineage: Eukaryota > Metazoa > Chordata > Actinopteri > Syngnathiformes > Aulostomidae > Aulostomus > Aulostomus chinensis. Next base: position 17,377,172 of record NC_141335.1, on the reverse strand, counting down.
TGAATGTCAGTTCTTCTGTCCTTGCATGCCTGCCAACTCCTGCACTTGGATCTTCCTGTCAGCATACCACAGTTTTCTGATACCTCATCTTGTTAATGATGTTTCTGGTTGAAATTAAAAGGAAAGACTAAAACAATAGTAAAATACAATACCTTTTTTTGTATGGTCTTATCACAGCATATTTTGTCCTCAACAGTGCATGTATCTGTTACCTTGTTGCTCTGATATGATGCGGATCAAGTCGCTGATGGTTGTCTCATTGCTGTGTTTTAGCACGTGTCCTCTGACCCCAGGAAGGGGTGAAGTCTTTGGAATATAGGTGATGTCAGAGACCAGCAAGCACGAATCTCCAATCACATTACTCAGCTTCTGCCACTGATCTGTGTCCTAACAGAGTTTACAAACACACACAGATGAGCAAAGAGCATAAATCCCTGCAGTATATTATGTAATCCCTCCAATTTACATGTTGTTATATGTTCTGTATGACAGAAAACCTTTTCCTTAAAGTTTCAGCAGCAGGATAAATATTGTATCGTAAGCATATTTTTTACTATGTATTTTAAGGGGAGTGGAATAGCTCTACAGATTTGATTAAATTCTCTATAAGAAAATGTTTAACTAAACTTTTGGTAACATATAGAACTTTTTTTTATAATACCAATCTTGTTTAAATAAAGTCTTTCTGTTAATAGTGATGATTCTATTTATCCACAAGGTGGAGCTGTGCAGTGTGAAGTTGTGAGTAAACGTCATTTTCCAGTAGAGCAGTATTTGTTTATGAACATCAGACAACTTGATTGGCAATTTAGTTATTTCAAAGTCACAGCTCAACAAAAATTCTAGTCCTCAAACATTTTGAAAAAGACACTTTGTTATGTGGAACCGTACAGAATCAGGTTGAACCAAATAAGCTTTTATCCAGTTCAACTTTATACACCAATCATGGAATCAAAATCAGCAACTTTCAATCCACCATTTTTACAGTCTTTAACCATTAAAGATTTTTTTTTAAGTTAGTGAGTCTTATTTCTCCATATGAAATAAAAATGAAGAAATTCACCTTTTTAATCATTTGAGGAGGAACATAAATGATTGACAAGGATATAGTGGTTTTGATATGCCTTCTGCTTTTTTCAATAAGATTCTGCTAAGAATAGAGAGATCTCATAAGCAAATGGTTGAGAGACCTTTTCATACTTTCTATTTTCCCTTCTATGTTCAGTTGTTCTCTCTTATTTCTATCTTTCGACATAATTTAACCTAGGTATTTTAATTCAGTTTTAACAGGAATGTAGTTTATCTTTGTCTCAGCACATAGATGAAGAGATAGCATTTCACATTTTTTCAAGTTTAGGCACAGACCTGGAGCTCTAAAAAAGATTGATATTATATCCAGGGCTTTTTCAATTATTGATTCATCCTTTCGAAAGATTACTGTGTCATCTGCATAACTTAGTTGATAATCATAATCAAAACTGGTAATTCTTGTGAGGGTAATTTACAATTAGATATGCTAGAATTTGTGTACAGAAACTAAATAATTTTGGTGAGATAGGACGACCTTGTCCAATTCCGCATAAGATCTTAATTTTTGGTGTCATTCCAAGGTTGATGGAGATATAACTGTAAATATCATTATAAAACATTTTAATGACCTTGCAGAACCCTTCTCCAAATCCAGGTTTTTTGAGCACTGCAAACATAAAATCACATTACACAGTGTTGAATGCTTTGAAAAAAAAATCTATGAATAGCACTAGACTATCTGATTGAATAAATGATTGGTAATCAATCATATCCAGAATCAGCCGAATATGTTTGTGAATATATCTTTCCTTTATAAAACCTGATTGATATTCCTCTCCAAATTTTCCAAGTATTTGTCACATTGCGTTGGAGTCAAGTTGGGTTTTTGTCCTGTCTCCATGTTTTGTCTTGACATTTCCTGTTTTAATTTGAAATTTAACTCTCCTCTCATTTCAGGTCACTTGCCCTTCCTCATGTGTCTTGGTTTGATTGCCAAGTGTTTCCCTCTGTTCCCCATTACCTTGTGTCTATATATTGTCTGCGTCTCCCTTTGTCTTGTGCCAGTGTGTTTCAATCCCCTGTGGTCACCCCAGCACCTTGCCACAGCCCTGACTGGTGTTTTGTGTTTTCCTTCCCCTAAGTGAGAGATTTTTTGTTTGAAGTTTTTCTATCTCAGACCAGTCTTTAGTTAACGTTTTCATACCTTTTTGCTTCCTCCGCAAGGAGTGATCTTTTATTTCCTTACCTTCAAATAACTTAGTGCCTCCTGTTATTTAGGAGGGTTTTTTTTTGTTTTTATTGCTTTTTATTTTGAATACTTGTTTCCTCCCTAGCTGGAGTGATTTTCATTTATTGATTAACCAATAGCCTATTGTTTATTCCTTCTTTTAGTGGAGTGATTTTTTTTTTTCATAGCCTCACCTCTTCTCATACAAAAGTGGGATGATCCTATAAGATGGGTTCATAGCCTATATTCTGCTCCTTGGACTTGAAGTTGCCTGGAAACCTTCATTAAAACTTTTACTGAAACACCAGAACCCTGCGCCTGTGTCCGAGCCTTGTTGTAGGCTTGTAGTTGTCTAGATTCAACAAGTCTGGTTGTTTTTTTTTCATTATTTTGGGAACAGGGATATGAAACCTGTTTTTATAGTAGGGGACAAGCATCCGTTCTCAATAGTTTCCAAAAAAGCTTCACAATAACTTTTTAATATCTGCCCAAAAATATTTAAAGAATTTAGATATTAAACTGTCAATCCCCAGTGATTTACCATTTTACATTTGTTTAATGCGTTTTCAATTTCTGCTGTAGTTAATCCCTATTTTAGTATTGTTTGTCTTCTACTTCCAGTTTTTTAATGTCTTCATTCATGCTTTCAAGAAAAAATTTCAGTCTGATTTATTAAATTTTGATTTATACAAGTTAGAATAAATGATATTTCATCCTGGACCAATTTCTGATCTTCCAATGTAATATCATTTTCATAAGCTTATTTATTTGTCTCTTAGTCTTTGTTGTTTTTCAAGTCTAAAGAAATATACTGAATTTTTTTCACCCTTTTCAATTCATCTAGCTTTTGATCAAATATAAGCTCCATTTGCCTTTGTGTACATGTCATCTAACTGGGACAGCAATAACTTTAATTGAGGTTGTCTAAGGATAACTGTGTATTGTTTGTTAATGAACTGATTTTGTCGATTAGATCCTTAACAGGATAAGCGGAACAAAATGGATGGATTAGATTCTTTTGCCTTTGTTTTGTTATGTGATTTTTTTTAACCTGTATCAATTGCTATTTATAAAAAAAAAAATTTAAAAACTTTTAAATTTAAGTCTTTACACGTCTTTGGACAGTAAAATCTGTTACAATTTCACCTGGTAGGGTTTATATTTGCATTCTATGCCTAACAAAGTACATGAGTTAACTTCTGTAAAAATAAATACCTCTTACCATGTTACTGAATTCTGCTATGTAGAAGCATTTGTTTGCTTAACCAAAATGTGTGAGTATTTGCTTCGTAAGGAGCTGTTGTAGGGGCTGCACGGTGGTGCAGTGGTTTGCACTGTGGCCTCACAGCAAGAAGGTTCTGGGTTCGAGTCCCAGCTCGGGTGCGGGATCTTTCTGTGTGGAGTTTGCATGTTCTCCCTGTGCCTACGTGGGTTCTCTCTGGGTAACCCAGCTTCCAAAGACATGCAATTTGGGGACTAGGCTAATTGGACACTCTAAATTGGCTGTAGGTATGAATGTGAGTGTGAATGGTTGTTTGTCTCTGTATGTTGGCCCTACGATGGACTGGCGACCTGTCCAGGGTTTACCCCTCCTCTTGCCCGAAAGCTGCTGGGATAGGCTCCGTGGCCCTTAACAGGATAAGTGGAAGAAAATGGATGGATAGATAGCTATCTGACAAGGTATGCTCTCCGAACTGTGATTTTGTCAAATTCGTTGTATGTCGTGTTAAAAGTAGCAAAGAAAGAGCAATGCATGATTAAATGTCCAATTGATTTTAAACGGTACTGAGTATAAGGCAACGTGGGTTGGGAATGTCCTTCCGATTTAGTTGTGGCAAAATACGAACAGATTAATAAACTACTAGATTAGTCAAAAAACTTGAATTTATGTTGCTTATTGCCACCACTTTGTGTTATACCCTAGAAAAGTTAATCGATGAACCAGATCATAGGTGGGAAGGCAACACATTGAATATTTCAAGTATGCTGTTGAGTGTGTTTTTAATTTAATTGAGGCAGAGGATAACTGAAGTAATTTTGTCCCTACTCACTAGTGATTAATCTGCTGTTACAAGTGCGCTGATATGGGTGTTTAAGTAACATCTAATAAAACCTACATGAACACCTGCCAGGGAAAACTGAGTCTCTTTTTTTATTGAGAATTAAGAACCAATTGACAAACAGACTAGTGAAGCTGTGATTTACTGAAACAGTATAAGGTATTGTTGGCTTTGGTCTTACCATGAAATTTGTTAACAATAAAAAAAAAATACATTTGCCCTTAAAGGAAAAAAATATTTTCTGCAGGACACTTCTCTGTTTTACATTTCAGAAACTGAAGAGTAATTGACAGGACAACAAGACAAAGCATGCTTCGTTGAGCCCATACTTGTATGTGACAGTTGGATTACGTGTTGATGAATAATATACACCAATATCTGTGTATTTTAGGGGTGTAACGATTCATCTATAGAGCGATGAATCAATTTCTATTCCTACGATTACACTGCATCGATCTGTGCTCGGCAAATTGGCCTTCCGAACGACATATTCGCACCGGCCGGCCGAACAGGACACATCCAGGCGACTCCTCCAGCGTTACCGCTGCTGCAGCAGAGCAAGGTAATGCCAGTTCAGTTGATATTTTTGAAAACAAAACCTGTAGTCATTGAAGAGCGGTTACACTTGACCTTTTGTTAAATATTAGAACACTACTGTGTTTTTATTAAAAATGAGGGAAGTAGCAGGTTCAACCACTTATCATTCACTCATTCTTCACTTGTCTAATCTGAAAATAACTTTGGTGCACTTTTTTTGTACTGTTATATGTTTAAAACAACAGTAAATTTAAAGAAATATTAGAGCACTATTTTTTGTTTGTTAATATTGAGAGAAGTAGCAGGTTCAACCACTGCTCATTTAACCTGAAAAGAACTTTGATGCACTTTATTGTTGTGCTGTAATGTTACAACTTGCAAAGAACTGTTTATTCAAATAAAAGGTATATATTTGGCATTAATTGTTTTCTTGTTTATATCCATTCTTTTAAACCTGATTCCCTTACAACAAACAGAAGAGATCTATGAAACTTAACTGTCCATTATCCCGGTATTTATTTCAAAGTCACAATAGTTTAAGTTTTGGCAAAAAGTTACTGAATCAATTTCAAGACACTGAATCCAATTGAATGGTATCGTTCTAAATGAATTAAAATCATCCCTAAATCGAATCGACAACCATGAATCGTGATTCGAATCGAATCGTTGTTAAAACGAATCATTACACCCCTAGTGTATTTGTTTAGGTATTTCATCGGTGGTCATTTTAGCGACTTGTTTTCAATTATGTACACTAAAAATTTGTCAACCTTAAATTGTTGTTGTTTCAAAGTTTTGTATATTCATGAATTTGAAGATCTTGAAAGAATTGTGTTGTAAACATACCTCTCTCCTCAGTGGATCAATTAAAGCCACCACTGCTGGGTATTTGCTGAGAAGGCTTTGATACATGTTCACCAATTCCTCTGGAGACTTTAACAATCCTGCTGCAATTTCATACTTTCCTTTAGACTGAGAGTGAGAGAGGACAAATTCAGTTCTCTTTCCTACTTGTTTTGTGCATCAAATGTGCTGAAACTGTATTTTCAAATTGAATTCACCTCTTGAGCTGTGTGCATTTAAAACAGAATTTCAATTTACAATAGGTATAATGTTTTATTACTTTAAGGACTTCAGGAAGTCGCACCACATAAAGTACCAGTCTACCTTTCATCAACTTACATAGTCCCATAACTCAGGGGCGGCACAGTTTAATGCCAGATGTATCTGTGTTCCCAGCTCCAGTTCAAGGTTATGGCAGGCTTCAGTGATCATGTCCAGAGGCTGCTCAGGTCGCTCAAATCCCACAGCCAGCACTCCACTGTCACTTAAAATGGCCTGGATGACCTCAGAGTTAAAACACAGTTGACCTCGTCAACAACATTTGTATGTATAGTGCTTTTAGACATCTATCTGTGATTAATACATTAACATACAGTGTTCTTTACATCTCTCATCTTTTGATACATCTGCTGAAAGGAGCTTAGCAGAGGCTGCATGGGAATGACAGTGGATGAGTGTTTATTCAGAGGTTTGAATGAGATGGTTGGGATAGCAAGGTTAAAGAAGATGAGTATGTTCCACTCACCCTTTTCACTGTTCATCCTCTGATTGTAAGTGTTAAGGGTCATTGAACAATACAGGAGATAACTCTGTGTATACAATACACATGGTGAACGAAGATAAAGGTTACATAGTAGTAGTATTGATTGCTTTAATAATAATCTTCACATACCTTGATGCCTTCATAACTGACTTAATTTGAAGATTAATGATGAAAATAAAATGTAAGTCTCTTTTTTTGTTTGTACCTTTTAGGAATGCTCAGTAAAATCTATAAATGCTATGTCTAAGAGCTCATAGAATTGTCAGAACTCAGTTTCTATTCTGTGATTAAATGGCAATATCCCTCACCCCAGCTTTTGTTGAAGTGTTCATTATTTTCAGCATCTCCTTTTCTAATTCAAGGGTAGTTGTGATGATCTGTTGAAGAAGTTTATAGTTCAGAGTGACTCATAACTGTAAAAACTGAATATAGAATGCCTTATTGATAATACACCACATCGGAGCAACAACACATGTTAAGAACTACAAGAGCAATTGTTAATTGGAGTACTTGTTTGACTCGCTGTCCTGCTTTGGGTATCAGGATGACTTCCTCCAGTAAATTGAGTTTTCCTGGAGAAGTTCTCCCACAGGTCAGCAAAGTTGTCAAGGAGGTGGGAATGTGAAACTTGCTTTTGACCTGATAAAACATGTACAAAACATATTTTCTTATTTTGCACCTATGTAGCCTTTGAGTGAATACAAATAATGCATGTACAGTATGTGGTCTGACCATAGGATTCTTTAGCGCTCCTATGTACTTGTAGAGAGGAATACCCTGTATTTGTGCCCCAGATTTGACCAGAGCAAGAGACACTGAGCCGATGGCCAAGCTTCCAGGCAGCACTGCCTGTGTAGGCTCTGGTGAATATAATGGCTTCTCTACAGTACTGTTCTTTTTACCTGTAAGGAAAGGAAGGAAGTACAATACCATGCAACTTACATCTTTGTTGTTGGTTGTACAGCGGGAAAGAGTATCACAGTAGCAATCGGTCTATCTTATATCTTCTCTTTTGCTATAATTCTATATGGTAAACTGTTTTTTTTTTTTATTTGATTGGCCAATGAAGCAACATATGATAGTGTTCCTTCAAAGGTTTATTACCGTATTACTGATAATTAAAAATAATCAATATCTGCTGATATCAATGATGTGCCAATATTATCTTGCATCCCTATTAAAATTCTTCTTTTTTTTCTATTACAGAACAATTGATCTCTTTATGTTAACCACAAAAACATTTACTCACAGTTCAGCATTTGCTGGCTGCTGTTGGATTTTTCAACAAAATAAGTTCTGACATAAATTAGGCCCTACTGTTCTCCTACCTTTAGAAGCACTCCTTCTGCCTTTAGTCTGTTCAGGTGGTGAAGGTGGAAGCACATCCACAGGCTCTGTGGGTGAACAATTCTCCTCTTTCTTACTGCCTTTCACCTCCAGATAGTGGGCCATGAAGAAACTGCTGCGTAATCACATAACATAATATCATGTTTTGATAACTAAGTGAACTAATCACTTGTAATAAATGAGGGGCATCCTAAGGTTCCATGTTTGATCCATTATCTATTTACAATAAATATAAGAAATATCACTTCTTCAAATACTAACATTCATTTTTGTGCTAGTCTGCCTTTTGACGTAAATTTTTACATAACATTGAAAATACAATATAGGCGTTATTCTCAACAATAACCATGATTCGATTGTCCATTTTCCTTTCATTCATACACATAAGGATAATGAAATGATAATATAATTAATTTTCGTTATCTCTCAAATATCTGAGCATTTGACCTCACAGCTGTCAAGGTAAAACCGTGTCTAAACACAGCATATTCTTCACATCAGGACAAAGAAATCTTCATTTGATTAACCATTCATTCTGTGTGTGCTGGATGAAGATATCCTGTACTCTTGTGCCCAAATGTGCCCTTCATTACAGGCCCATCCCTGTATAAAAGTTCATGCAACAGAAGCAAAAAGAAGAGCTCTGAACACAATATATTCTGTCTGATTCCGTACATCATAACAATACTTTTCAAAATACAATCAATACACATTATTACAAACAATACTCATTATCAGAACAATTACATATAATTGTTACGTATAAGTAGAATGAGCCCTTCGTCAGACTTGCAATCTGTCCAGGTTGTACCCCGCCTCTCGCCTAATGTCAGCTGGGATAGGCTCCAGCCCCCCAAGCCCCCACGACACTTAAAAAATTAGTGGTATCAAAAATGGATGGATGGGTGAATAGAGTAGAATGAAATACAAGGTTAATGAAAATTTATATATAATCTATGTATATAAAAATGCTTGTATAATAAAGCCCACCAGCACGAAAGCATGCTATGCTTAATAGAGTCCACTCATAAAATATGTTATGTCCAAAAAAACAACTAATGTAAAATGTGACAAATGGAAATTTTTGCACCTGAAAGTTCCGTCTTGAGTGCAGTGAGGTGTAGACCAATTTTTTTTTTTTGGTCACATAATGTACTGATTCAAAAATGAAATGAAATTTCATCTCGTGGGCTCCTGACAGATAGCAAATAATATTTGGTAAACAAAATCTGGTGTACTGAAGAAGAGTTGTGCAAAAGGTGCAAAATATTTACATTTTTTACCTCCAAATTTGAACTCATTATTAGAAACACTTGCACTTGCAATCTGAACATGCCCCCCACCCACACAGACACACACAAAGACGCAGACACAGACAGACACACATGCACACGCACACACGCACACACACACACACACAAAGCATAGTACCTCATTAAGCTGTTCAATTGGGTCAGGAGGTATTATGCAAAAGAAACCAATAAAGAAGCTTAGTGCATCATGATGATATGACAAGCTGTGACAAAAGGCAAATAAGTGCAAAGCATTAACCTCTGCATGACCCTGTTCCCGGCTAGCTCCTGTGACCTCATTGTATCTCAATGCTCAAATGGGGCACTTCTGACCTTGTTTTTTATTTTGCCAATCACCACCCATCCATCCATCCATCCATCCATTTTTTTCAGCTTATCCTGTTAAGGGTCACGGGGGGCTGGCTACCCCAGCGGCTTTTGGGTGAGAGGCGGGGTTCACCCTGGACAGGTCGCCAGTCCATCACAGGACCAACACATGTACAGACAGACAACCAATCACACTCAGTCAGTTTAGAGTATCCAATCAGCTTAGTCGCCATTTGCATGTCTTTGGACTGTAGGAGGAAGCCAGAGTACCCGGAGAGAACCCACGCAGGCACAAGGAGAACATGCAAACTCCACACAGAAAGATCCTGTGCCCGAGTTGGGACTCAAACCCTGAACCTTCCTGCTGTAAGGCGACAGTGCTGACCACTGCACCATCGTCCCGCCCTTATTCTGTCAATCTCTGTGTTGACTATCACTTTTCCTTTGCTAAATCAAATTACGACTATTTCTTCATTTTTGCATGTATATATATACAATCCCATCAATTCTGGTACATTATTTTAAAATACAGTTGTTATGATTCAACGGTATGTAGTTATAAGGCTTGTCACAAGAACCAATACTTCGGTACAAAGTCTGTACTAAGATGTGACGGTACTGACTTTTCTAGAATACCCAATGTACCGGTGGTACCGAGGAGCCAGATCTGGCTGCTTCTTTAGCATTGTTTTTTGGCTGCTCCCACGGTGCTGATCACGCATCTGGGTCATCAACTACAGCGACAGCTGCCCCAAAATTAATTGAGAAGAAAAACGCCAAAAGTCACAAATGGAAATACTTTGGATTCGAGGCTGATGAGGAGGGATTACTGATTGATCTGCAAAAAACGATATGCAAAAAATGCCGTCACCATACCACGGCGAGGGGGAGCAACACATCAAACTTGGCAAAGCATTTAAAAGACAAACATCCAGATTTGTACAAAGAATTCAAGGTGAGCGCATTTGAATTCACGTGTTATCATTGTTGCTCATATCTAATAACGTTACAATGATGAGATGAGCCCATCGTAAATGAGCTGCCTGGCAAAGTAACATGAACATTATGTCCAGCCTTGTCTGTCCCGCATAATAGTTACGTGACTTTGTCTGGCAGCTCATTAACTGAATCGCCTAACGTACCGTTAAACCACCCCGAAATAATGCATGTTATCAAACGTTATTCTTTGTTTGAGACAGTGTTGTTTTCATCATGCTGGACGAAAACGAAAATGACGACGTCAGACCCTTTTTTTCTATGACGAAAATGAGACTAAGACGAACGTCACCATAGCCCTGTAAGGACTAAAATGTGACGAAATTGTATACATTTTCGTCTGACGAGAACGAGACGAGACTAAATTGTTAGTGGGTGGACGATCAAAGTTTAAACACATGCGGGGGGTTTTCCGCCAAGTATAACATGCGTGCAATGTCAATCAAGAGCTCAAACATCAGCATGGAGCCAGCTGTAGCTGTTGGTCCTATCATCAGTACCCACGCAATAAAAACCTCTCTCGCGCACGCACACACATGAACACCCAGAGACAAGTCTGGGCCTGTCTGCAGCGGACGAGACACACACCATGGCGTCGTAAAAAGAGGGATGATTAAAGCATAGCTTTAGTCAATGTGAGGCTCGCCCTGTGATGCATTTTCTGTTTTGTATTAAGCCTCAAGTTTTGTGGTGGTTACACCTCCCCCGTGGTGCAGAGACCGCTTCCTCGTGCTACATGCTAAAGCTAGAATGAATGGGGCTGCTAGGGGCCCTGCTAATGTTGGCTCGTTTAAACCAGCCCTTCTATTAATTTAGCATGTTATGAATAAAACCCCTGTCCATTTGTGGACGGGCGGCAAGTGAAATGCTTTGACCCATGTTTGTGGGACTGGGAAACACTGTAGTCTTCAGACCTGTTGCTGTTCCCTATCCTAAGCAACACACGTGGATGCTTTAACCAATAATAGCTGCGAAAGCCAACATGTAGGGACATATAGTCATTCATATGGAAGTCAAGTGTGCTTTAATTTTTTTGTCAACCCTTATGGCCCGATCGGCCCGCCACCAGGCTGAAAAACGCTGGACGTAATTGGGCGCTGTGAAAATGTACCGAAATTTGACGGCAATGTTTACTTTCAATTCTCGATCAATGTTTGGACTCTAATGCTCACAAAACAGGGTCGGGTGTCTATTTTAGTGCAAACGTTACCTTTTCATGGTGATTCTAATCTGTTTTGGTATGAAATCTGGACATTTAAATTTTGCGACCACAGCGGAATCAAAGTTGAATAGTGTTGCGTAGACTTCTTCTTCACGGCAGTGTTTGTAGTCTTTGGAAAGGGGAGAAGCTACTGAATCGATCGACACCTACAATTCCAAGAACTACAAATCCCAGCTACGTAAAACTTGGAGCATAAAACTTGGAGCGTAAAACTTGGAGCGTAAAACCTGCGCAAACTATGCGCTCTCGCCGTCTTTTACACACAGCGCCCCACAGATGAAGGCAGACCGCTGAACAAAAGCCAAAAGATCCAATAGTTAGTAGTAGACAACTAAAATTAAAATTTATTGTAATTTGGAGCCAGATTTCATCAGAGGTAGAAAATAATCTCTTTGGCACAATTTGGCACAATTTGAAAACTGAGTTCTCGCCAGGGTGTATCCTTACAAAATCCTTGATGTAGGCTTCACTGTTAGCCCAAATTCTATCAACTTTGGTAAATTTGTGGTCCAGGAGTGGATGAAGCTAATCAGTGGTGTCTGGGTGCATGAAATCATTGCTGGCATAGTGTTTTCCTCTGTCAAAAAAATAAAATATTTTGGCAAGAGTAAAAAAATGTAATTTTCCCTCTGGTTTATTCCAATTTACTCAGGCTTAATGACAGATACAACACTTCTGACACTTGGAACATATTCTCTGAAGTCCCTAGATGTCCAAGGACACCAAGAACATGCATATAACCTTTAGTAAAGTGTAGTAATTACACATTTACTATGGGTATGTCTTTTTAGGCATTTTTTCCTGAAAATATGCTATGAGTGGAAAAGGTTAATCATATTTTATTGTGATACAATACTCATATTGTGTGCCAGTGTGTTGTCTGCATCTGCAACAAAATAATAAAAGTAAAAGGTAGAGAAAGAAAAACAGGGGAAAAAACTCACCTTTGAAGGTTAGATCAGTTTCAGTGTGCTTCATTCTCATGCCTGTATTGGCCTATTAAGTACATACACATATCTTTTATTTATAGGTATCTTTGATATTTGACTAAAACCTATTTGAGTTTTGGTCAACTAAAACAAGACTAAAACTATCAAGGATAGAAATGACTAAAATGTGACTAAAACTAAGAAGCATTGAGTCCAAAAGACTAAGACTAAAACTAAATCTAAAATGCCTGCCAAAAACAACACTGGTTTGAGAGGGCTGACATTTCTGTTTAGCCAATATTCTGAGTTGTAACTTTTTTTAGGGTTAGGATTGTGTGTGTGTGTGTGTGTGTGTGTGTGTGTGTGTGTGCGTGTGCGCGCGCGTGTGCACGTGCACGCGGTTGTAATAGGTTAAACTACAGGGGATTTATTGTTTTTTTTTTATTTTTGGTATCGAGTGGTGTCGAGTATCATGGAATTTAAGTGGTATTGGTATTGACTACTAAATTTCTGGTATTGTGACAAACCTAGAAGTTATCTTAATGAACTATGAGAGACATAACTGGACCATTGACTGTTGTATTTGAAAACTGCATGCATAGTTTCACCAAGAGAAGCCCAATGCATCATGGGAGATCCCCCAGCAGTCCAAGCCAATAGCAGCATATCTAAGTGCTAGCCTAAACCAGCCCTTACTATAAGGTTTATCAAGGTTTATCTGCATCCCGGACTGAAACTGCGAGATGGTTCCACAGCAAAGTAGCCTGATAGCCGAAGGCTCTGGCACTCATTCAACTTTTAGAGACTCTAGGGACCACAAGTAACCCTGCATCCTGAGAGCTAAGGGTTCTTGCTGGATAGTTGGGAACTATGAGCTCTGTCAGATATAAAGGTGCCTGATTGATATCCTTAAGACCTATAAGAAAGCCCTTCGTATAGCTAAAGCAGCGTACTACTCACCACTAATCAAGGAACACAAGAACAACCCCAGGTTCCTCTTCAGTACTGTAGTCAGACTGACAGAGACTCTATTGAACCAAGTATTCCTGTTTCCCTGGGTAGCAATGATTTCATGGGCTTCTTTAATGACAAAATTCTACTTATTAAAGAGAATATTCATCTCGTCCTGCCATCTGCTGACACCACGGCACCTATAACCTCAGAAGCCTTAGAGGTAGCTGTCGGACCAGACATACATTTTGATAGTTTTTCTCCCAAGGAAGGCTAACTTCATGAGCTGAGTACAATAATTTCCTCCTCTAAACCCTCCACCTGTCTTCTAGAAAGAAAAAAAGTAGCAGTAATTAAACCCCTTCTCAAAAAAACAACCCTGGATCCAGAAGTTTTGGCCAACTACAGACCAATATCAAATCACCCCTTTCTCTCTAAAATTCTGGAGAAAGTAGTTGCTAAACAGCACTGTGACTTTCTCCACAGCAACAGCCTATTGAGTATTTTCAGTCGGGTTCCAGGGTTCATCATAGCACAGAAACAGCACGAGTAAAAGTTACCAGTGACCTCCTACTAGAATCAGATGAGGGACTCGTCTCTGTGCTGGTCTTATTAGATCTCATTGAAGCTTTTGATACCATTAACCACCATATCCTTCTGCAGAGACTGGAACATGTCATTGGCATTAAAGGAACTTGACTAAATTGGTTTAGGTCCATGTTCCCTCCAATTTTTCATGTGTCTTGGCATACACACAAGCTCCCTGAGCACACTGAGGATCATTGTAAGCAACATCAGTTGTGCACGCTGTGGTCACACACCAGTATCACACCTGTTCAACACCTGGGAACATAGCAAAATACATGGCTTATTAAAAGAATCTAATTATAGCAGCAATTTCTATTCATTTACTTTTAATATTTTCGAGGGTTTAACACTCAACCGCTGGGCTACCTTGCCGTCTCTTATCTATGCCGCACTGTTCTTAGCAAGCTAACCTGCACGGTGCCACAGCAAGTATGGGCAGGTCACATACACAAGCACCGTCAATGCAATGATTAGCTGCGTATCGTAAGTGAACCTTATCGTATCATTGGCTGGACAGCTTTCACTCACTGAGTCTATTCACTGAATAGATTTTCTTGTGCACTGAGAATGTAAGCGATTGCGCAAACGTGATTGCGCAAACACAATTGCGCAAGCGCGCAGCTTAGAGGGAACATTGGTTTAGATCATATTTACCAGATCGATCTCAATTCTTACTGACTAATGATAACCCCTCTAAAACCACTGCAGTCAGTTATGATGTTCCACAAGGGTCTGTGCTTGGACCAGTCATCTTCACACTATACCTGCTTCCTCTAGGTCACATTATTAGGAAATACTTGATGAATTTTCATTGCTATGCAGACAATACGCAGCTGTACTTATCAATGCATCCACATGAAACAAATCAGCTGACTAAACTGGAGGCCTATCTAAAGGAGATAAAAACATGGATGACCCATAATTTCTTTTTATTATACTCTGAAAAAACTGAAGTTATTGTGCTGAGCCCAAAACACCGTCGAGACACCCTATCTAATGAGATAGGTACCCTGGAAGGTATTACCTTGGCCCCCAGCACGACTGTATGGAACCTAGGTGTTCTCTTCGATCAGGATCTGTCCTTTTCATTTACATCACAACGCTAAGATCAGGCACATCCTGTGTTTAAAAGATGCAGAAAAACTAGTCCATGCTTTTGCCACTTCCAGGCTGGATTACTGGAATTCCCTCCTATCAGGCTGAACTAGTAAGTCCCTAAAAACTCTCCAGCTGGTCCAAAATGCTGCTGCCCACAGCTGCCCGCTGTTGACGAGAACTAGTAGAAGAGACTATGTCTCTCCTGTACTGCCTTCTCTGCATCGGCTCCCCGTCAAATTCAGAATGGAAATCAAAATTCTCCTTCTAACATACAAAGTCCTCAACAATCAGGCACCTTCATATTTGACAGAGCTCATAGTCCCTTATTACCCAGCCCCACCTGCTCACGTCCCCATCTGTCTATCAGGTTCTTCCCTTTCTCTCCTTCTTCTTCTCTGTCCCTCTCTTTCCCTCTGTATATCTGTTGTCCTCCATTATCTGTCTTTGTCTCTGCCCCGCTCTCCTGCTCTCTTTACCCCAAATCAGTCAAGGCAGAAGGCCGTCCCCACTGAGCCTGGATCTGCTCAACATTTCTGCCTGTTAAAAGGAAGGTTTTCAACACAGCTGTTGCCTGATGTGCTTGCTCATGGAGACTTGTTAGGTGTGAATTCATTGAAGGAGTGTGGTACTAGACCTGCTCTACTAGTAAATGTACTTTATCATGAGATAACTTTTGTTGTGATTTGGCGCTACAGAAATATTGAGTTGATTGTTGGGGGCTCTGTAAATCAGAAGTAGAATTTTGAATTCTATTCTGAATTTGACACGGAGCCAGTGCAAATGAGTCAGTACAGGAGAGGTATGGTCTCTTCAACTAGTTCTTGTTAATATACAAGCTATGCTTTTTGGACCAGCTAGAGAGTCTTTATGGACTTATTGGTGGAGCCTGATAGGAGGGAATTGCAGTAATCCAGACTGTAGGTGAAAAAAAGCATGGACAAGTTTTTCTGCATCTTTTTGAGACAGGATGTGTCTGATCTTAGCTACATTACGTAGATGAAAGAAGACTGTCCTGGGATTTGCTACACATGGGAGTTAAAGACAGATCCTGATCAAAGATAACTCCCAGGTTCCTTACGGTAGTGCTGGGGGCCAGGGTAATGCCATCCAGGGTACTTATTATTAGATAAGGTGTTCCTAAGGTGTTTTGGGCCCAGCACAATTACTTCAGTTTTGTCAGAGTTTAATAAAAAGGAAATTATTGGTCATTGATGTTTTTATTTCCTTTAGACAGACCTCCAGTTTAGTCAGCTGATTAGTTTCATGCGGATGCATTGATAAGCACAGCTGCATATTGTGGTGGTCAATGGTAGCTAAAGTTACACTTAGATCTAACAAGACCAGCACAGAGACAAGTCCCTTATCTGATGTCAGTATGTGCTGGTATGTGCTCTTTCTGTGCTATGATAAAGCCTGAAAGCTGACTGAAAATCCAATAAGCTATTGCTGTAAAAGAAGTCACAAAGCTGTTTAGCAACTGTTTTCTCAAGAATTTTGGAGATAAAAGGATGATCAATATTGGTTGATAGTTGCCCAAAACTTCTGGATCCAAAGTTGTTGTTGTTTTTTTGAGAAGGGGTTTAATTACCCCTACTTTAAAAGACTGTGAAGCGTAACCAGATAACAATGATACACTGATCATGCCAAAGAGAGAGGCACTAAAGTGTCTTTCAGCAGCTTAGTAAGGATGGGGTCTAGAAGACAGGTTGATGGTTTAGAGGATGAAATTTGTGAATGTCAATGGAGGAAAAGCTGTCCAGGTATATGTCTGGACCTACAGCTGTCTTTAAGGTTTCTGAGTTAACATGGGTTCAGCTGATGGCAGAAGGAAATGAATTTTATCTCTAATGAGTAGAATTTATCATTAAAATCTTCATTAAGTCACTGCACCATATCCTCTCCAGTTTTTGAGTTTTTTGATTAAGCTGTCAAGTTTCAGAATTGTGCCACAATTAATGGGGAAGCAGAGTCCAAAATTGTTTATAAGGTGTCTGTTGCATATCAATAAAATGATCAGTTTGGGAGGGACAAAGGTTGACAACATGGTCCTCTATTATAACACAACATGATGACTAAGATGATCATTACAGAGCTAGGTTTCTGTAAGACAGAGCAAGTAAATGCAATTGTCAGATATTAATTCATGCACTAATATAGTTTTTGATGACAGATCTGATGTTTTACAGTCCATATCCAATTTTCTTTTCATCCATCCATCCATCCATCCATCCATTTTCTACCACTTATCCTGTTAGGCTAAGGGTCACAGGGGGGCTGGAGTCTATCCCAGCTGCCTTCAGGTGAGAGGATGGGTCGCCATAAGGGTATCCAATTAACCTAGTCCCCTCTTGCATGACTTTGGACTGTGGGAGGAAGCCAGAGTACCCAGAGAGAACCCACGCAGGCACAGGGAGAACATGCAAACTCCACACAGAAAGACCCCATGCTCGAGCCTGGGCTCGAACCCGGAACCTTCTTGCTGTGAGGCGACAGTGCTGACCACTGCACCACCAAACCACCCATTTTCTTTTCAGTACCTCTTGAAAGAAAAATACACCCAAACTTTTCTGCCTCATGAAAAATCCTTTTACAAACCCTTGTTAACTAATATAAAATGTTAACTATTACTAAAAATGTCAGTTTCAGTAATCACATCTTTCATTTCATTAGCCCTCCCCAGATGACACCCTCTACAGAAACAGACTACCTGAGTATATGATCAAGCGTTGATTGGTCACAGGGGTTTTGGTCCTTAAGCATTTCATTCAGTGGTTCATTTACCCACTGGATAGCAGTCATCACATGGCCAGCCCGCTCCATACCGTCTGCCTTCCAGTCCAGTAAAGTCCCCTTGTGTCCAAAGTGGCTGGAGATGGTAGCTGAAGACAATAACTAAATACCAAGAGAGGAAGAAATTCTTCAGGAAATTACAAGCTATTTGCAGCAGAATTACTATGGTAGTCGTGTAAATTTCATTGTACCTTCTCTATCCTCAAAATGGATAGTCCAATTGTCTTCCATTGTACAGATGTCATATATTTCCATACCATTCATTCCTATCAAATGATTGCATTTGCTGTAAGATGATAACTTGTTCTGACATAATACCACTTTATTTGTTTTACTGTGTAAATTGAGCTAGTTATGAAACTTCCTTGACATTTCTTTCTGAAGATAAAAGCCTCCTCTTCCCCTCAAGAGCCCCAGTAAAATCCCTTTCAGACATATCAAGGAGGCAGCAAATACAGAATTTAATCTGTGAAACCAGCAACTTTTGTTACATTAAGCAAAGAGCTCATGTTTTCTGTATTATTCAAAAATCGAGGAAGATTCTCAGTAGTCTTGGTGAAGGAGAGTAGCAAGTGCCAAGGAAGAAACAATTAAATCATGGGGAGGATTAGTCATAGCAATACCTGGTGACAACAGGGAAAGGTTGTTACATGGTTGTTGTTTTTCAACACTACTGTATTCCTCCCACTAAGTCGACCAGATCAATTTCAAATTTTGTCAGAAACCTTTAACCTTGGTTAAAACTAAGACTGTGAATTTTCATTTAACTGTGTTGCTGTGGCAATGTGGTCAATTTCAATATTTCATCACAGAATACAAAACACCTGGTAGTTCAGATTCCAAACTTCAAACATTTGATGCCAGGCCCAGGCCTTTAAGTCAAAGTAAAAGTGCTACCAATTGGTTACAGGAAGTCAGCCTGATGCACATCAGTTGATTTGTATGAAAAAAGCAACTGTGTGTTCTCTAGCACCACCTAGTGGATGCATGAACTGGTATAAACGCCACAGTGCAACATTAGTCTAGTCCTTCTTGCTGAATTTAAATATTATCATGTTTCATCTCCCTCTCTCTCCATGGAACAAACACACAGTTTGACATGTATGGGGATGGGTCCACTCATTGCTGTTTGCAGCTTTAATGAGACCACTGCAGTGCCAGAGGCCAAACCTTCACCTCTGAGTGCTTTCTAGTCTTCCAAAAATAATTAAATCATGTATCAAAATACAAAACACTTAAAAATAAATTATGGCATGATCAAAAATTTCACAGTAGATTTAGAAACAGGAGCTGTTTGGATACTGAGAATCTGAATGATGACTTTTTCATCTTAAAAAATATTTAAACTTTATCTATCCATTTTCTACTGCTTATCCTGTGAAGGGTTGCGGGGGGGCTGGAGCCTATCCCAGCTGCCCTCAGGCGAAAGCCGGGGATCACCCTGGAAGGGTCACCAGCCCATCGCAAGGCCAACACATATAGAAAGACAACTATTTATTCTCACAGCCCCACCTACGGTCAATTTAGAGTATCCAATTAACCTAGTCCCCACTTGCATGTCTTTGGACTGTGGGAGGAGGCCGGAGTACCCAGAGACAACCCACGCAGGGACCCAGAACCTTCTTGCTGTGAGGCTACAGTGCTAACCAGTGCACCACCGTGCCGTTAAATATTTTCAAGGGGCATATTAACAGTGGTTGGATAGTCAAGGTCTGTCTTCAAAGATTATATGATTATAATGATGATTATAGTGATGATGATGATGCTTTCAGAATAAAACAATTTAAAAAAGGATGTATTTTCAATGACTGCCCAACATGGCTTTACCTGTTACTTTTGTACATGCAAATGTCATCAATCATTTGATCATTTGAGAATTGCTCTGAAATCTTACCTTGACGCATTGTTGTAAAAAAGATCGATTCATTTAATGAATTTGTCTTAATTCTCACCTATCTTATTATATCTAAACTAGCGCTTCAAAAAATAAAACATTATACATTATCTTGTGTTTTCTTTACTCTTTTATTTTGTTTTCTTAGACTGTTATAAAAAAATTAATCATTCAGTAATTATAATCTGTATTCGACTAAAAGAGAAGATCCTTCTGATGACGACTTTCAAGCTATCAAGTAATTATTTGTAATTCTCTTGAGAAAATGCTTTGATTCATGAATGTCAAAAAGCCCAAGGTGTGTGCCCTAAACGACCTCACCATGACCTTGGGACATGGTGTCACATCTCATCTTTTCAGTTTTTGTGATACGGTAAGAAATGAAATGGGAAGGGTCACAGGTCATAATCTGTTTTCAGATTGTGACCGTCTTTGCTCACTTCTTGCCTCCAGCTGCCTTTTCACATCAGAGACTCCCACATGATAGAAGAGGCCCCTCACTGTCCTTTCAATCTATTCGTAAATCAATAATGAATCACATCTTTGTTAAACCTTTATCTGTTCCGTCATTGCATGCATGCATGCATTGAATGCATACACTATGCTAAATAACAACAACCTCCAAGATGAGCGATCATCAGCCACAAGCCTGGCTATTTAGTTAAAGATTATGCATGATGCAACATGTAAGGTTGTGAGGTTTACCTTTTCCTTATTGCAAACAATGCAGAAGACTTCAGCCTCAATGGAGAGTTGTCCTCTTGTATCATAGACCTCTCTTCCATGAAGTCTGCTGATCCTTGGTGGTGTTGAGAGATTTGTAAAATAGTTTACCTAAAAAGAAAGAGGATTTTTTTTTCTTAAAAAAAGGTCAGTTTTTTTCAAGAAGTTCTTTGATTCTGTCTCTGAGTTGAAGAGTTGTCATTATATGCTGATTTCACAACTCATGCCCTGGATTATTATCAGTTTAGAAACACCAATTTTATTTAAATCCTTTGCATAGAGAGGTTTAAGACTAAACCTATTGAAGGGCATTCAGCCTCAATACTTATACACTCTAAGTATAGAGAAATGTCTTTTGTTGTACATGTTGCACAACAAAAGACATTTCTCTGTACTTACTGTTATTGTTAATATGTTGGCACGAGCCAAAAGAGCCTAAATATGCCACAAACTAGGGGGATCATGATTTGGATTCTACATGAAACTTTTATCAAGATGAGAAAATAATTTGATTTTACATTAAGATTATAGATGGCAAAGTACGTTGGCTAATATGTCAAGCTGGCATATTGTTTACACTGGCATGTCCTAAACAGTAATCTAACAAATTATATCCGCAAATTAAATTTTAAAAAAAAAATTAAACTGAACTGTGACCTCAAAATTCAAAGTTAATTCAAATTGTGGATTTTGAAATCCTATTAAAAACCAACATCTGAAAAATATTCAATATCTTAAAATACTTGTGAAAGTAAACACAGTGAGGATTTTTTCATATGTTTTGAAGGACATGATATTTTGGACCTCAGGAATGTTCTATATGTTGCCTTTGTCTTGTTTTTAAAGTTGTTTTGGCTTAAGTATCAAAAATGGATTTTTTAAAAAATCTAAATTTCTAAAATTCCGTTTCCCCTTGAACTTGCACATCACAGTACAGAAATACTGTGTATTAGTAAATGTTAGCTGACTCTAAACTATGTCTTACTTATACCAACATATGTTAAGATTTTAATCAAGCTGGCAGGAGGGCTGTGCCTGACTCACAGACACATTACAAAAAGTGTATTGAATATTTTGCATAATGGCTATAAGTGCCTGACTACCCACCCTCCAGTATTTTCAGGCTTACAGTATGAGCAACTCACCATACTGGTGTATGCTCTCCTGTCTCATGTTGGACATTTTATTGAACCATTCACAACCATTTTTTTTTGTGCCTTTTTCACCCAGAAAGTCTTTCTTAGTGCCTCCATCTTGCCAGTCATGCCAGTACTTTAAACTAAGAACAACAAGACAGCTTGAATATCTCATTATTAATCTTTGTATGATGACACACAATAGACTGCAACAAGATACTAGCTGACTCTTAATGTTACATCCATTGAATAGCATTCTGTAAAGTTGAATACTTACCACACTGATGAGCAACAAGCTGAAACAAAGAAGAAATTATACACGAAGACCAAGCTTATTATATCAAAACTTTACATGGACTGGGTTTCTAATTTTACTTTAAGATGGCCCGTGCCTTCTATGTTTTTTTTATGCTCTCAGTTTGTATTTCATATGTAGATTAACACAAGTAGCGACTTTAAGATAAGCTTTAACTTTTACAGTGTCTAACTTCGTTGCTTTTCATTTCTGTAATTATCATTGGACCAGCTTTTACTATAGGAAAACTTCAATCGTTGAATAGAGCAGGAAGGCCACAGAGTATGTATAAAAGTACTGCTTCTGCAAAAATTCATATGTTGTGTTCAAAAATCCATTTAAACATATAAACTTACTGTAGTTGAAACACAAAGCTTACGAATTAAATTTTGGTGGAAAAAATGTTAAGTTAGCATGCTTAACAAGTGGATATGAACATATGATTTAACTTAAAAATGTGAGGGTTTGCCTTTTTAAACTGACACCAGTAGAGATGAAGATTATTTTCAATGTGTTTTTTTTTAACTTCTTTGATTTTTGCCACTTTTACATCAGTATCTAAAAGTGGCAGATTACCCATTAAGTGCCTGGTTTACCCTAACCCTGTGTTCAATTTACCCCCACCTTGGTGCTAGTTGTGCCATCAGGCCACTTCTTGGATTGGTAATTGCTCTAAAACTTACATAATTTTATAATATGTTTTAATTTCAATATTTACACAGAAACCTGAGGTGTATAGGTCGTAACTATAAACCACAAGCACTTTTATTTTCCGATAAAATCACCAGCTGTAGAAATTGGATCATTGTACCCTATTCTCCCCTAAATACCCATTATTCCCATCGAATATAAATATAAATGAATAAAGTTCTAACCCTTGATATTAAGACTAGAAAAACTCGATAACAATGGCGAATCGCCAGTTGATCTGTCTAGCTAACAGAATAGGGAAGTAAAGGTACCAGATAACCGTAAATGTCCGCGGGTTTATGGAAGAACAGCTCGCTCAGAGCCCTCTCTATCTCCTCCGGGACTCTGTTCACCCGGTAAAATTCAGCAGCTGCAGTTTTTGTTTCGTGGAAGACTTGGTCCTCTTTGGAGAGACGGTTGATAAAGTAAGCCATTGTATATTTTGTCATGTCCGTCACCGTTTAGGCGCTTTTCTGTTACCATGGAAATGGTACATTCAAGTGACCGCAGGCGCTCAGGAGATTAGAGAAACCTTGTGCGCGGCTTTTCCCCGTTTACCAGGAGACGGCGTATGTTGTGATGGTTGTTCGCCGTGAAATCCTCTGATGACATTATGGGCGACTGTCATTTTATTCCAATTTTATTGGAATTTGAGGGCCATGTATTTTATGACGTCACAAAACGTCTTTAGGTAGGCTGGTCTTTGTCTTTAGTTTAGAGTTCTGTTTTTTGCCTGATGGCATTCGTTTCGATTTATAACACGCACTTTCATTCCAGTTTGTTTTCAAGGACTCTATTATGGACGAATTTTACTGATACATGCAGCTGTTTCTAGTCCCAGTAACGCAGTTTCAAAACTTCTGTCAGTTTCCATTTTTCTTTGTTCTTTGGCTGCAATGTTTTATTGCACTGTCTGTTAATTCTTGGTGTTAGTACTTGCCAGGTGGTTTATTTGTGGTTGTTTGCTCTAATCCTTTTCTGCAGTTCCCTCCATATGGATATGTAAAGTAATAGTACATGCAATGAATATTTTTAAACATTTCAAAACACTAAGACAGGAATACAGCTTATTGACTTCCAATAAAGAAGATTTAGACATCTACAGTAAATGTATTCATGCTCAGTAAAACTTAACACATTTTTACAAACAACAAAGACAAAAATGACAAAATTCTCAAGGCTTCGATATTCAAGACAGAGACAAAGGTAAATTACAAATAGCCTACAACTATTGCAAATTTCTCCATTGTGAGACTAATAAAGGCTTATCTTATTAATAATACAAAAACTACAAAAATAAGGTGAAAACAGATAAAGGTGTATTCTCCTTCATCTGTGCAATATTTGCAAAAGGTTTAACATAGGTCATTTATCGGTATCAGAAATGGAAAGGGGTATGAGTCATTGGTTGTTTCCATACACTCCTTTTCTAGTTTCATTTTCTGTGTTTGTGTAAACGTAACACACTCTTGCCATGAAACTAAAAATTAAATATTTAAAGACAGAAAGCATCTTTAAATATTGTAACAAATTCAGCTAATAGAGGAAAATCTATCTAAAAATAAACACAAGTAATATCTTTGAAACAAAATAAATGTCAGTCCATGTAATATCGTAGAAATTCTTCAGTGTAACACATTGTCAATTGCAGCTACAAACACAAAGGCGCACTCAAATGCACACACATGCACAAAGAGAGAGAGGGAGAGAGAGAGAGCCATAGAGAGATTGAGAATGAGCATTAGTTGAAGGCCTTAACCCCAACGCATCACACTGCACTGAGAGTAAAGTTATTATTGGGCTGAAAATCAGACTCACATTCAGTCTAACCATCCATAATGACAAGGCCATACAGTGCAAATAGAATTCCAAACTTTGCAGTGTAAAGCCAAAAGATCAATCACAAAATATGTCTAAGGAAAAAAAAAAGAAAAATGTTAGAAAGAATCTCTCTCTTTGTCTCTCTCTCTCTTTCTGTATCTCCCCATTAATAATAATCATAAAAAAATAATAATAATATATTTTTTGAAAATAACCCTTTAACTGTATGTGACCTTAATCACCCTGGGGACACAACCATTAC
The DNA here is from genome assembly GCF_037954235.1 of Aulostomus chinensis. Taxonomy (NCBI): domain Eukaryota; kingdom Metazoa; phylum Chordata; class Actinopteri; order Syngnathiformes; family Aulostomidae; genus Aulostomus; species Aulostomus chinensis. Next base: position 17,352,351 of record NC_141335.1, on the reverse strand, counting down.
ACACCCTGAAGGGGCGATGGACAATGGATAATGGACACGGTCACACGCTAACACCAATTACTAACCACAGACAGCATATATATAGTGTAAAAGAAAAAATAAATATGGCATTTACTTTCTAAAAAGGTGATCAAGGCATCACTGTAATTTCATATATAATATACCCTGTTATGTCTTCATAATCAGCCAAATGATTTTTCCCCTCTAGCATGTTTTGCGACCGTATTTCATACATAGCCCCAGGGCCCAGGGGGCTCCTCCAGCCGCTCCATGCATAGGTCAGCTCGAGGTTACTCAGGCGGTCAAGCAGGACAAGCAGTCAAGCAGGCAGGGACATGGCAAGCAAGTGTGTTCACAAGGCTCAAATCTGGAATGCAGGGAAACAAGCATTACTGAAAGGCTCTCCTCATCCTCATGGATCATAGCCATAGCTTCTTATCCACTTTTCTCTTAAATCAGCCTGAATAAAGCCACATTTAGAATATTTTTGGATGAAGTACATGATGCATTGATTATTAGGGTTGTTTTTTTAGGCTTATGCTTGCTCGGTAATTCTTTATGCAAAGACATATTGCATCAATCACCTGTTGCGACTGGCTCAGCAACATGGATAAATAACAATGAAATCAATCCACAAACATGCTGAGCATTCCACAAACATGCTGAGCATGATTAAAATAATAATGATACGAGTTGACATAAAATATTAACTTTGGTTCTTTCTCTGTTTCATACTGAGCATTTGCATATGTCATTATATCCTTTAAACATACAGACAATATTAATATGGGAACATTTTTAATTACCTTTTGGTGATGTTAGGTCACACTGAGGAGGTCACAGCCACCGCCACCTGGATGCAGAAGGGAATCCCATCCCTTTGCTACATGGTTAGATGTTTGATGGCTAAATCAAGCAGATCACCTTAAGATTCTCTTTTCTTTCTTTTTACCTGAACCCACTTACACCAAAACAATCAAAAAAAAATACAAAAATTGCAAATAAAAAAAAGTGATAAATGGAGAGCAGCTATTCCTATGAAAGGATACCGACTTTACCTTTAAGAGCAGGAATGTCAGAACTGGAACAGTTTGAACCAAAGCCTATGCAATCATAAAAAGAGAATAAACCCTTGCATGCCTGGCAAAAAGGGGGCACAATTTAAGCTGAATCTTAAAATGGTTCAGCTCTCAGCCAATAAAGCAGAGCCCCAGACTCCTCCTGGACACTCTATTCTCACATGCTAAGCTATAATAGGGCAATCAATCCATTCCTTTTACTTTCATTTTTGTTTTTTTTTTGTATGCTACACCAGCAGGTTGCCCATGAGCATTAAAAAAAATTTAACTTCAACAGCTGCCAAGAAAATTATTCATGCAGCTGACCAGTTTGGTCTAAGTGACATAAATGGCATAAGTAATTGGGTGGTATATGAAAAGTGTCTATAGCTAATTTTTCACAGACGTAAGAGGAACAGTGAATGTTGTGTATTAAACACTGGTTCCCATTGTGTCCACATTTTTTTTTTGAAAGGGTTCTTGAGGTCTTCAATGGGACAATCTGGTCTTCTCAGAAACAACATGAAAGTTAAAGAGTGAAGAAATTTTGGAAGTTTTGCTCCTAATTTTAATAAATAATTAATTACAAAAAATCATACAATATAAATAAAAGAGCATCAGCCCAACTACTGATTGTTTTTACAATAACAAGACAAAATAATTGGTAAAGGAATATGTAATGAGAAGATTGAGTCAGACAAATGTGACCAATTTGACTTGTTAACTACATATTCATCTCTAAGAGTTGCATATGAACTAGTGTTTAAAGAAAAGCAGCTGCATAGAGGTCACCTCCTTGTCTGCTGGTCACCTGTTGCTGTTTGCCCATTCACACAGGCCATTAAAGCCTAAGAGACAACTCATCCCACTACATTGAATGTAAGGGTGTCTGTTTATGTCAACATGCATAGCACATTCAAATGAATTCCTGCTTGAATTGTGAAAGCAGTGACGTTAAACAGCTTGCATGGGGTCTCCACAGGTCATATGAATAAAAGTAGTTCCCGGCCTAATTAGCGCATCTTTTTTCTCCAGTTTAAAAAGCAGGGGGGTTGCATCAAGCGCTCCGCTTGATCGCCATCTCTAATTGCATCTAATTAAAATCCCCTAGTCATGTTTTCAAACTTGACCAGGTGTGCTTTCAATGGGAGCATTGGTGGGCTTTATTTAAGCCAGGTTTCAAACTGGTATCTGGAGAAGAATCACTTCTGACGAGGAACACAAGGAGCTGAGGTGTCGCTGGAAACTGCCGAGTGTCACTGAATACTTACTTGGGTGTATGGATGTGTGTTAGTGTGTGTGTGTGTGTGTGTGTGTGTGTGTGTGTGTGTGTGTGTGTGTGTGTGTGTGTGTGTGGGGAGGGGGGGTTCAAGACATACAATTTTAAGTTAACAGATTTATTTGCAATAAAGGCCACAGACACCAAAACCAAATCATCACTGGTGAGTTTAAAAATAAAGGGCAATCAAAGGACCACAAAAACCTGAAAAACAATGTATGCCTAAATGGTTTACATCCGACTATTTGAAATAAAAAAAGTTTTGATAATTCTGCTGTAAATCACTGTATATAACTCAGTACTTAATGTCAAATCTGCATCTGTTTATCTGCATTGCATTCTAAATTTAAAGTAGGATATTATATCTGGAACCTTACATCGAACCTTTATTATTTGCTTTTTATCTCTGAAGGCTCAAGAGTTCTATTTTAACTATGTCAGTGTTTGTTCATGTTTTGGTTCTTGAATACTTAAATTGCAACAAAATCCAACGTGATTAAGAACCTTTTTTTTAAAAAAAAGAAGATGAAATTGTAAGTCTAAATCTAAAACATACAGCAGGAGTAAGACACAAAGATAATAAATTGCACTAGTTCTTATCTATACAAAGCCTAAAAGATTAGGTCAAATCTATGTATTTGATGAGGGCCTTGTTTTGACATCTGCCTGGAGAGGAGGCCTGTGCTGCAGCTGTTCCTTGGAAGGTGCAGAGCGAGCAGAGGGCAGATCAGATAATCAGCACAGATGTTCAGGTACCTCAGCAGTATTTTGAGTCATGCACAGCTCTTTGTTTAAGCCTAAGAAGTGGCCGACCTATTGGTGAACCCTTTCCCAGCATGCTAAGGAGAATGACTTAATCAAGATGGTCAGAACTCATTAAGTCTCATGCATACGGTTTTCAAAAAAATGTTCTTATTTAACACATGATAACTCCAACTGCAGTCCTCAGTCATCATCAGGTGAAACACACTGCAATTTCTTTCATATGTTGAAGCACATTTGATTCTAAAGACTGTTTTTTTGTCTGAGATGAAATATTCCACATCCTTTTTGATTTTATTTAGAAATATTGTTATATAGCTTTTTTATAAAATGGGTTACTACTGCTGAGTGAAAATGGGAAATAGGATTCCACATGAGTACATAATTATATGTTTTATATGACCAGACCAATTTTACAGAAAAAAACATAAAAGTGAATTATAAAACACAGCAAAACTAACATACATACAGTATATTCTAGCACTGTATTCGAACTAAAGCGTCAAATTTGATTTATCATGTAAATGCAATTACTCATGAGCTCAAATTACACTCTTATAATAGAGTAGTTGGTGATTAAATAGTTACTGGTTAGTAAACTGTCTGGAGAATGATTTGCAGTTAACTTGCATAAAATAATGTTAACTTTGTGGTATGAAAGGCTAAAATGTTCAGTTTGATTGGATTTTCATTATGTTTTAAAGTAGTTGAATGCAGTATCCAAAATTGCTCCATGAAACATATTCTAAAATAGAAAGATCATAGAGAGTATCTATGCAGATTGCAGTTATATTGAATGTATAGAATTTCATTATTTCTGCTTGATTTTATCTGAAATAGCGCACCAGACAACTAACTGATTGGATCTCTTTGTCTAAGCCGTGATACAGCCATGATGGAAGTCTATAATCTTCCTCCATTTTCTATACTTATAATTCCCTCTAGTGATACAAAATGAGTACTGCAGCTTCAGTCAATTTCTCCATTGTAAACATGTCCACAGCACTATCAGGATATAAGTAGGCTGATATTATTATTATTATTATTATTATTTTGTTCAATTAATGGCAGACTGAACTTGTTTCAATGGCAAAAAGTCAAGCTTAATCGCATCAATTACACCTTCTCTATACACTTTCAGCAACAGAAAACAAGCAAAGGGCAATAAACAATCTACAATTGTGTGAATGTTTTAAGGAGTTTAAAAAAATCTTTATTTAAACAGGCATCCGGCTAATTTCTTCTCAGGGTTTCACCACATCTGGTCTGAAGACTTGATTTGCTGCCTATTTCTGTGATTTTGCACGTTTTTGTTCATTTCTGCCCTGTGTTGTTGTATGGCAAGTAAATCAATTTACCTGTGACTTTATCTATGAAAGGTGCCATGTAAATATATTTTACTTACTTATTGGCAAACTTGTCAAGAAATCCACTGATACCTTGGCAAAAACTGACAATATATCAAAGAATATGTTATTGGAACCATCAGGACCATTCCCGCCTCAGAATTAAAAATGCATTCCTGTTGCTACAGAGAAGTGTTTGAGATTAATTTGCAATGTGCAGTTTGACAAAAGTTGTTATCATAATCATTGATTGGATTTATTGTGATTGAGAAGATGTCTTGTGTCTCCAAGTTAAATTTATGAGATGAAAAATATTTGTATATACATATACTCTTGCACTGGCTGCCTGTCCAGGTTGTACACCGCCTCTCGCCGGAAGGCTGCTGTGATAGGCTCCACCCCCCACTACACTTAACAGGATAAGCGATAGAAAAAGGATGGATGGATGGATATACTCTAGCAATATTAATGAGAGAGAGGGAGTAAATGGACTTATGTATTTTTTTTCTTTCGACATGCCTTACTACATGTGTGGAGGGGAGTTAAGATTTAGCTAAACATTAAGGAAATTGAATTATTTAAAAACACGCTCTTACATTTGAATTAAAAGAACTTCACAGAGTCATATACAATGTCAGAGAATAATTAAAAACACATGACTTATCAAAGTACAAGTGCATAACATACACAATCAGAAATACTTTTTTATATATCATGGCTCTTTATATGCTCTAATGCTCAACAAATTTCACATACAGGGACATCTATTCCCATCAGTATCTGTACTGTGATGATTGGCAGCAGTGATGAAAGCTGTGTGACCACAAGATGGCATAAGATACTGATTATCATGGTGGAAAGAAAAGCCAAATTTTTGTGTGGATGAACTTGCACTTTTTACTTTGTCCCTTTTAGATGGCTGATGCAGAGTTATAGGCTGGTCTGGATACAGTCTGACGGCCCCTGTAGAATTGAAGCCAACACATTCAGCTTTTGAAATACTACACTGCAGATGATCCACTTGACACCACTTTGACTGAGTTTAATGATGAATTGTAGCCATTTCATGGATAAATTTTGCAGTTGAACACAGTTCATTTCTGTCAATCTGCACACTCAGAAATATTTTTAGAGACACAATTACATACAGATTTACATTAAAAGCTGCCTCAGCATTTGTTGTCAAAAACTGTTTAGCTTTCATGCTGAACAGGTAAAACTGGTTCCTCTTTATAGGCCCGAGCGCTAACTGGCTTCTATACACTGGCCCCTAGCACCTCGTTTCCACATGGAGATGTTTAATGTCACTAATTTAATTTAACACACTGAGTATACCCCCAGAATGTTATAGAAATAAATGCTTGTTAGCCACAGGTAATGGGTTAATTTTTGTTTGTGATTTAAAAAAAGGACCTTGGGCAGAGCAGCTAAAATTGACCATGGCTGAATCTGCATGTCAATGTGCTGGACTTAATTTTTGGCTACAGGCCTGCCTGCAAGTTGACAGGAACACTGAATTCACCAACCCCTACGTTGGAGGTCATGATGGTTGAGATGCTACTTCAAAGGTCCACTAATCCTGGTAGTGTCAAATTGCTCTCCTTTTTGTTGCCAGCTCAGCAAATGTCTAATCCGTCACTATGTATGCGAAGTAGTTATTGAATGTCACAAATTCACATTGCAAGCCACTTGGCTAACAATACTTAAAGCTTAACCAATATGAGCAGGTGAAAGATACATCTTGCAGATGCGCTGGGACACATCATCAGTGATGTAACCTGGGGTCATTGGGTGTTGAGGGTCTTTCAACATCAAACACCCTCGTCCAGGCGACCCGACCGGGGTTGATCAGACCCCAGCCTGTGTCCCAGCAGCATTTCCCCACAGATCTGCCCTCTTGATCCATCGCTACCTTGTGGCTTTCTCTGCGGCTTCTGTAGCGGATCTGATAGCCTTCCTCTTTGCCTCCCTGGTGAGGCCCAGCAGCATGAACACTGCTGAGTGAACACACTGCAAATCCTCGGCAGCCCACCTCCAGAGGCTCACAACAAGTTCTCCAGCCCTGCCTCGTGCATTCTTCCACCAGCTCCTGGTGCTTGGCACACTTTCTCTCGTTGGCCTCGTCCATGCGCTCTTCCCAGGGCACTGTGAGCTCCATTATGATCAACTGCTTGGTGGAATCTGACAGGATGATCATGTCTGGTCGGAGTTGTGTTGATGTAATCTTGCCTGGGAACTTTAGCTGTTTGCCAAGGTCCACATCCAGTTGCCAGTCAGTGGCGGAGGTGAGGAGGCCAGACTTTGCCCGTGGTTGAGTGTTGGGCTTCTCTCCAGCTCTGTGGAACATGATGGTTTTTGGCTTGTGGTGGCCTTTGATGGTGTTGATGGCAGTGGCTAGGCTATTAGCAACTGCCCTGAGCACTTGGTCGTGGCACCAGCAATAGCGCCCGTCTCCAAGGGCTTTCGGGCAGCTGCTGAGGAGGTGTTCCAGGGATCCCCATCCTGAACACCGGGGACAGTATGGTGTTTTGGTTTTACCCCAGACATGGAGGTTAGCTGAACTTGGTAGGACATCATAGACAGCCTGGACTAAGAACCTGATGCGATGGAAGTCTGTTTTCCAGATGTTGGACCAGGTGATCTTCCTTTGCAGAACATTCTCCCATTTAGTCCATGCACCTTGCTGTCCCAATCCCACCATCCTGCTGGCTCGCACTTCCTCCACGCCTGTCCGCACTTCCTCCTGAACGAGATGTCGCCGCTCTTTGCCTTTGGTGTTTTCAACCCTGGTTGCCAGGAAGTAGCCAATGCCCATGTGCCCTGTGGCTACGGACCCCACCATCACCTTCTGCCTCAGTCATGACTCAGCCAACTCCAGAGCTTTGTCTTGCGCTCCATTTCCTGCCTGTTCGCACCTGGATACCAGCCGAAGCCACCTTTGGATCTCTGGATTCCCTGTACTGCAGTGTCTTCCGTGTTCTGGTCACCACGAACTCTTCAGCGAGGCCGCTAATTGGGAGCTGCAGGATGTTGCTGGTGCCATACAGAGCGGAGCTGCTCAAACTGTGTGGTAGACCAAGCCATCTACGCAGGAAGCTGCTGATCTTTCTCTCCATGGCCTCGACTGTTGTTATGGGAACTGTGTACACCAGCAGGGGCCACAGGATCTGGGGCAAGATGGAATGCTGGTAAATCCAGGCCTTGAACCTCCCTGGCAACCCTGATTTGTCCACTCGGGTAAGCCATGCCTCAAGCTCTTTACTGGTCTTCTGGACAGAGGCAGAATCTTTAAGGCTGCAGTTGAATATCTTCCCGAGGCTCTGAACTGGCTGCTCTGTGATGGATGGAATGGTGGCTCCAGACAGTGAGAAGTGGAACTTATCCACCACTTTTCCCCTCTTGACCACTAGAGACCTTGATTTTACTGGTTTAAAGCTCATCCTTGCCCAGGTGATGAACTTCTCTAGGCCTTGGAGAATCCACCTACTGCCCGGGACGGATGTGGTGGTGACAGTCAGGTCGTCCATAAAAGCTCTTATTTGGGGTTGGCGTACTCCTGATTTTGTCAAGGGACCCTTGCACTCAACCTCTGCTGACTTGACAATCAAATTCATGGCGAGGGCGAAAAGGATCACTGAGATGGTGCAGCCTGTTATTATACCTTTCTCAAGCCAATGCCAGTCCAATGTGTTTGACCCAGCACTAACTCTTAGCCTGAAATTATTGTAATAATCCAGGAGAAGGTCAATGACTTTGCTGGGAACATGATGTTGTTGGAGGGTGAGCTCAACAAGCTTGTGAGGTATGCAGCCATACGCCTTGGCGAGTTCCAGCCAAAGTACGGTGAGGTCTCCTTTTCCTTCACGGGCCTCCCTGATGAGTTGTGTGACCACTCCAGTGTGTTCCAAGCAGCCAGGCACTCCAGGGATCCCGCCCTTCTGAACAGAGGTGTCAATGTAGCTGTTCTTCAGAAGGAACCCCGTTAGTCGTCGTGACAAGATGCTGAAAAATATCTTGCCTTCGACACTTTGCAGCGAGATGATTCTGAACTGACTAATGTTCTTGGAGTTCTCTTCCTTGGGGATCCACACGCCCTCAGCGCATCTCCATTGGCCTGCAACTTTTCCTCTGCGCCAGATCACCCTGAGGATTTTCCTAAGATGACGAAGGAGTTGCGGGCAGCGCTTGTACACTGTGTATGGAACACCACTGGGGCCTGGGGCTGAAGCTGTTCTGGCTCCCTTCACCACCTCCCGAACCTCTGTCCAGCTGGGATCCCTCAATACAAAGTCCACTCTTGGAGGTTGTGGGCTTATGAGGGCCCTCTGAGGCCCAAGCTCCTGGTCTCTCTCTGGGCCACTCAGGGTGTTGTGCAGAAATGAGTTTACCTCCTCAGTTGAGCACAGGAGACTGCCGCTACGCTTGTCTCCCAGTAGCTTCTTGGTGAAGGTGAAAGGGTTGGAGATGAAAGCAGCGCGCTTCCTCGCTCTTTCCTTCCCTCACCTTCGGTGCCACTCTGCCCGGCGCAGCATCATGAGCTTCTTCCTCAAGATGTTATGGAGCTCAGCAAGTGGTTGCTTTTCTTCTTCGCAAGCCACCTTGTACTGTTTCCTGAGGCTTCGAAGTTCTTGACGCAGTTTGTGAATCTGAGTGGCTCTACGGTTCATTGTGTAGTTGGACTTGGTGTTCCTGCTCTCAATGAGACTAACCTCTCAGCCGCATAGCTGACTATGATTGCCATCATTGTATTCAGACACCCGTCCACCTCCCCCTTGGTTATGGTTTCAAGGATCTGGCTCACGTCGGTGTCAAACTGTGACCACACTGCCTGGCTGTTAGCTGGAGGCCACTTGATCCGCTTCCATTGAAAAGTACTGCAGGGATTAGGGGGCTCTACTGCTTGGAGGGGCTGGGCTCTGTGGGGTGATTCCTGGCCGGGCTTCTCCTGCGTCTCACCAGGATCAAATCCTGTGCGTTGCAGTACGCTCTCCTGCTCCCAGCACTTCATCCTGGCCTGATGTATTCTTAGGCCCCGCGGGTTCTTGCACACTTTTCCGCAGATGCATCTTGCATCGTGGTCGATATTCCGTTAGCATGGGTCGATACCATTGGGTCTGTCTGGTTGGGGCTCTCATCCCCCCCCCCCCCCCGGCTCCAAGGTTTCTTTTAACAGTTACACATCATTTGAGTATCATGCATTTGTTTTTAGCAGCCCTCCTATTCTTTGGAGCACAGTTTATAGAGCACCCCATCACTCTAACTCCTTTATCAGTGAATTTTCAGAATTACTATCATACACACTACCTACACGGACAAAGTCTTGGACTCAGTGTCCAGAGAATTTTTAAATGTCTTAAGCTGTATGGATTTTAAACACTACGTCACACAGCCAACTCACAACAGAGGACACACCCTGGATTTGGTCATAACTTTTGGCCTATCCACTGGTGTGTCCTCTGTTGTCGACCTGGCTGTGTCTGACCACTACTGTGTGTATTTTAACATCACCAGTTTTAACCACCGGGAGGCCCCGGTGAGAACGGTGAGGAAACGCTACCTAACCCCCGAAGTGGCTGCAAATTTTATTGAGATTTTACAGAGCACTCCTGATGCAATTTTACCTGCACCTTGTGATTTTATTGTGGACAATTTTAACAGTGCATTAAAAACAGCACTGGACTCAGTGGCTCCACCTTTAATAAAAACCATTAAAACAAAACCTTTACCGCCATGGAGAAATAATGATGAAATCAGAAACATAAAGAGAAAATACAGGAGTGCAGAACAAAAATAGAGAAAAACCAAACTAACGGTTCATTTTGAAATACTGCAGGAAGAACTCAAAAATTACAATAACACAGTCAAAACAGAACATCCCATTTTTCTAAACTCATCGCAGACCATAAAAACAATTCCAAATTCCTTTTTTACACCATCAATCTTTTAACAAACTCCAATTTTTAAAAAATCTCTTAAGACCCCCACAGATGCCCTCTGTGAGGACTTTCCAGACCACTTCTGAAGTAAAATCGATGATATTAGATCCAGTCTTTTAACTCATCATAATGTGATTTTTAACACATCTGAACAGTTGCTTTTACCCGAGGAAACACTGGAGAGTTTTGCCCTGGTCGATGCAAGGACACTTGGTCGAGTTTTCTCCCAAGTTAACCCAACAACCTGCCTTTTAGATCCAATTCCCACATCACTTTTAAAAACATTTTATGAATTTTTTAAAGGAACAGATATTAAGGATGCTCTCTTCAGACGGGTATCTTCCCCACTGCCTTGAAAACGCCGGTGGTGAAGCCCCTTCTGAAGAAGAGCAATTTGGATCTTGATGCTTTTAATAATTACCGACCTGTACCCAATTTTTAAGTACAATTTTAGAAAAACTGGTTTTTAACCAAGTACCTGTTTACATATGTTGTACATAGCCTCAGTTAACTGTTTACTTGCACATAGGAGTCTTTTTATTGGAGTATTTATTTATCTAATTCTATTTTTATTTTCTCTTTACCATATAGCATTTTCTTAAACTTTATTATTATTTTTTTCTTACATACTTGTGTTATATTTATATTCAGTTTCGCTAGCACAGAAGTCACTTTTCATTTCACTGCCACTGTACCTGTACATTTAGGCATGTGACAAATAAAAAACTTGAACTTGAACTTGAAGTGAATTATTTCTTAAATAGTAATAATATTTTAGAGAAGTCTGGTTTTAGGACGAACCACAGTACAGAGACAGCTCTTTTAAAGATTTTAAATGATATCAGGTGTAACGCTGATAAACAAAAACTCACAGTCCCGGTACTACTGGATCTGAGCCCTGCCTTCGATACAGTAGATCACCAGATTTTATTAAACAGACTCAGACACCTGGTGGGCCTCTCTGGTACTGTTTTTAACTGGTTCAGTTCTTATCTGTCAGATTGTTCTTTCTTTGTAAGTATGGATACCTGTTCCTCCAGAACACATGAAATTAAGTGTGGGGTGCCCCAAGGGTCAATTTTAGGTCCAATACTTTTTAATCTATACATGCTTCCCCTTGGGGATCTCATCAGGAGACACGGCATCAGCTTCCATAGTTACGCTGATGATACGCAGCTGTACATCGCTGTGTCTCCTGATGACACAGGGCCTATTGATACCCTTTTTAACTGTATTTTAGATATTAGGTCATGGATGGCAGAGAACTTCCTACAGCTCAACCAGGACAAAACTGAAGTTTTAATCATTGGTCCTGAAGGCAAGAGAGAGAAACTTTTACCAAAACTACAAGATTTAAACCTTCACAATCTGTAAAGAACCTGGGCGTCAATTTTGACTCTGAGCTGAGTTTCATTCCACATATCAAGAACATAACTAAGATAGGTTTTTTATCATCTTAAGAATAAAGCCAGAGTCCGGCCCTTCCTCTCTCAGGCTAACATAGAGGTGCTGATGCATGCTTTTATTTCCAGTTTTTTAGATTATTGTAATGCCCTGCTCTCTGGTCGTCCCAAAACAACCATCTATAATCTATAATTACTCCAGAATTCTGCAGCATGTGTGCAGAGGGCGGGAGCACATTACACCAGTTTTAAAATCGCTGCATTGGCTCCCCATGTGCTTCAGGATCGATTTTAAGGTTCTTTTAGTAGTTTTTAAGTGTCTTAATGGTCTTGGCCCATCTTATTTATCTGAACTGCTTTTATCATATCAACCTTCGTGGACCCTGAGGTCATCTGGCACCGGCCTTTTAGTCATTCCTAGAGTTAGAACAAAAACCCACGGGGAGGCTGCTTTCAGCCATTATGGCCCAAAGTTATGGAACAGCCTGCCAGAGAACATCAGGACCGCAGACACTGTTGATGTTTTTAAAAGGAGGCTCAAGACTCACCTTTTTAGTTTAGCTTTTAACTGATTTAATTGTTTTGCCTCTTTTATCCTTTAATTTTATCACAATATTTTATTGTTGTTTTTATCTTTAAATTATTTTATTCTACTTTTTCATTAGCTCTTAAACTTTTAGATTTTTTATATATATATATATATTTTTTTATGTAATTCTGATATTTTAATATTATTTTAATTCCTGTTCTTTCATATTCTACTATCTTTTAGTCTTTTAGTTTTTAGCTCCAGTGTTTCCTCGTGGGGGCCCTCCACACTGGGAGGTGTTTCTGGTCCGCCCGCGGGGGCATCGTCCTTGGGATCGTCCAGGCCCGGAGAGCTGGGGGGCTCTGCATTATATGTGGAGTGTACCCGGTCTGTCCGGGTCCAGGGGGTCTCGGTGGCGGCGCTCCCTGTGGTTGTGAGCTGTGGCACCTCCCGGTGTGGATGGCTCCCATAGGTGGTCTTTCCTCTCTAGGATTTTCAGTGCCCTGACATGTTTCTACTGACAGTCAGTGCGTGGTTGTGTGCATGTGTGTGTGGATGTGTGTGTGTGTGTGTGGGGGGGGGGGGTGCGTGCATTCATGTATGTGATGTGGTCATGTGGGTTGGGAGGGGTGGGTTCTTAACATTTATTGTATTGTTTTATATTGTATTTGCTGTTGCTTGCTTTTATTTTTGTGAACCACTTTGTGTTGCAATTTTATTGTATGAAAATTGCAATATAAATAAAGTTTGATTTGATTTGACTTAACAGGGAACTGTCATAACAAATGCAACATTGAACTGGTCATTGTGCAGTGCAATCTTACTTGCTAATTTTATTTGATGGATGTGAATGCTCTTATGTGCATGTATTTCACTGCAGTAGTAAATCCAACAACCTAATATAAATTTAGTTTTTTGATCTACCGACATTTATTACATGCTAGAAGTGCATTATAAGGAGACTTACAAGGAGAGTACATGGAAATTAGCAGTTGCTACCATGACTACACAATGAAGGTCTGGACTAATTCTTTCTGCTCTGCAAAGGAAAACATGAGAGGATGAGCTGCTCCAGTACATGGAGAGGTCAGACACTTTGTTGAGAACATTTGAGAGATGAATAAGTCTTGGATAAACTTAAATAGAAATATTGTTGACAGGATTGATGTGGACAATGCTGCTCTGCTCCGCCTGACAGGGTGCATGCTGATGGGGATGCAGTCACAAGTTAAAAAAATAAGAAAAAAGTCAATTTTCCAAAAGTTCTGCTGTTTCCAAATGGTTTATTTTGAAACTTCAATTTTTTTTAACTCCACTGCACTGTGTACTTTCACCTTTTTTCAATATGTTTTTCTTTTCTTTTTTTCAGTTTTTTTTAAAAAAAAATCTTTTAGATTAAAATCATGTGATACATGTTGTTTTTGTCCATCCATCTATCTATCCATTTTCTTCCGCTTATCCTTTTATGGGTCGTGGGGGGCTGGAGCCTATCCCAGCAGCTTTCGGGCAGGGTACACCCTGGACAGGTCGCCAGTCCATCACAGGGCCAACATATCGATCAATACTGAAGTCACCACAGATAGAAATTGTTTTGTGAGTTATTTTGGAAAGCATTTCTTCCATCCACGATGGATTGATGAGTTCAATATTGGAACCTGGTGTCCTGTAGACACAGCAGATAATTAGGGCCTGAGCCAGAAGGTACTTCAGGCGAAGACCCTATTGAGATTGCTCGACACTCACACACTAATTATATTTTTATTTACCATATGACCATATGCCCGATGTCAGCTGTCACCTAGTCTTAGCTACCAAGCCGAATCAGCTTTTAGCAGAACCGTTGTTCAACACCCGCAACTCTGCACCCATTTTGGCCATTATCCACATTCATAATTATCAATTGGGAAGGGTCAGTCCAGGGTATCCACTCTTGATTCAATGTCCTTTATCCAAAATTGATGCTCAGTACCAAAAAAAACGCCATGCACTGAAGCACAGAACCGACAAGTCACTGACAGGAAGTGAACTCAAAGTAAGCTCAAGAAAACGACAGTAATATACACCAAAGCCCATCTGGTCAAACAGGAAAGACTGATGTTGGGTTAAAGTAGGGAAAATATCAGTAGTCCATTCCAATTGTGGAGGAAGGCCTGCTCTGTTTTGGGGCTCCAAAGTGACATGGATGTGACTTTCTTGTTGTAGCACAGGTATTAGCATGGCAACAAAGCATGTGAAATAGTTTCATGTGTAAATAATTCCAAATTGTGGTATTTGTTGGGGTGGCACGGTGGTGCAGTGGTTAGCACTGTCGCCTCACAGCAAGAGGGTTCCAGGTTCGAGTCCTGGCTCGGGCACAGGCTCTTTCTGTGTGCATGTTCTCCCCATGCTTGTGTGGGTTCTCTCTGGGTACTCTGGCTTCTTCCCACCTTCCAAAGATTTGCAATTGGGGACTAGGTTAATTGGATACTCTAAACTGACCGTAGATATGAATGTGAGTGTGAATGGTTGTCTGTCTCTGTGTGTTCACCCTGGACTGGCGACCTGTCCAGGGTGTACCCCGTTTCTCGCCCGCTGGGATAGGCTCCAGCCCCCCTGTGACCCTTAACAGGATGGTTGGATGGATGGATGGTATTTGTTATTTCTTTTTCAGGGGTCTGTCAAATTAGCTTCCTGTGGAATGACTTCAAATTGTGATTTGTTGATTAAGTCAGCTAATACACCTGTACTCCTGTGGCTAATATGGTTGTAAAATTGGCTGACTTGCTGTTTGCAAAATACTGTTTCAGCTATCTTTACAAATTATCCATGCAACCTAGCTATTATGAACTGTTATAGTTAGATGGCTAACCTTAGCATGCTTGCTGAACTATCAATTACACCTACAAACATACAATGTAAATTAGTTAGTTGGCTACTTTTAACCAGGTGTTTTGCAGCGCAGTTGAAAAATAATCACCTCCTTAGCAGCCCTCGCGAGCTGTAACTTCACTATGTAGCATGGATCGTGCATTGGTTGCTTTCTTAATAACATTAGTTTATAAAGTAACGTGGAAATGGCAGGCTAGTTAGAATCATGGAGTCAGTGTGTTACTGTTATTCTAAATATGATTATAATTTAGCTTTTAGCATTCTTAATATTACTGTTATGTAATTTAATCTGGCTATCTGGGAGCCTATCCCAGCGGCTTTTGGGCGAGAGGCGGGGTACATTCATCATTGGTGTTGGTTGTGCTTTTTGCTTTTCTCGCTCTCTCAGGGCCACTCCTGACCAAATTGGGGCCCCAACTTCTCTCCATCCCAAGTATATCATAGGTACAAAATGGCATTTACCTTGACATTTATTAGCAGTAGAAAATGTAGGCCTACTGCAGATACAGTATTTTGGCTGTAGTCAAAAAATATATTCAACCTGAAATAATTAAATAAATATTATAATATTAAAAGTTCCAACTTTTGCTATCTAATCTTATTATTATTATTATTACTACAGTTCCCTCTGTCAACAAATTCATCAATTAGACAAGGCAAGGCAAGGCAAGGCAATTTTATTTGTAGAGCCTGTTTTCACAAACAGTTTGTCTCAAAGGGCTTCACATGGCATCATAACAACATCCTCTGCCCTTAGACCCTCACATCGACTGAGGAAAAACTCCATAGAAAACCCTTTTAACAGGGAAAAATCTGAGAAACCTCTGGGTGAGCAACAGAGGAGGGCTCCCTCACCCAGGACGGACAGACGTGCAGTAGATGTTGTTACAGACAAGAAAACAGTTTACAATACAAAATGTGGGAAACATGGAAATGTTAATAATAGTTGAAGAAGGAAGCTTCTGGAAGGGGAGGCAGGGAGAGCAAGCCAGCTTGATGGGGGACTGGATGGCAGACCGGTACATGGAAGGGGAGCGCGGGCTGGTGTAATAGTAGGGGATAAAAGGGGGTGGGGTGGGGGGCAATGCAGGCAGCGGTTGGAGCTCTGGTGGATCACTAACAGTATTTCTCCATCTCCTCAAAAGCAGACTGTTATGAACTAAATACACCAACAGACAGCGACATTTACCTCCATAAAATATTCCAAAACAAATATTGATCGGCTATAAACTTGGATTAAGTTTATAGCCTGGCAATATATGAACCCCAAATGGTCATTTTATATGAAGCTATATGTGGTGCATAACTCCTGATCATCGTTACAGTGAATTTGTGTCTGTAGAAAAAGAGTCACAAATGTGTATCAGTAAAGTTAAAGTCACAGAGAAGGAGTTGTACACCTGTATACATTTTTTGTGTCCCACAAAAAACTTTGAGAAAGTGTAACTGTTGATTTGTATTTGTAAGACAAAAAAATTCTACATTTGTGACTTTTTCTACAGATACAAATTCACTGTCACAACTGCTCAGGAGTTATGCACCAAATATACCTTCATAATTTTACCACCATGAATACATAAACAATTTTGCAAGAAATTTTCAAAATCTGTAATCCTGTCATTACCTGCATAGGTTTTCCAGCCACCTCAGATTGTTTTGTGATTTCGGGCAGTATGAATAATTCTTTATTTACTGATTGTTACAACTGGTGTCAGTTTAGGTTTGTTTTTGTCACAACAAACTCTGAGGCAATGTAGCACAGGTTGTTGACAATATGTCTAACATTACTTTATTACAATGAAACATAAGTGCATCTACTTTGTTAAATAAGAGTTGCAAATAAAAACTTGCTTATAATGAAAGTGTGGCAACTCTTTAATTAGGCTACAATTTTCCCTCTAAAGCCCAGTTCACACTACACTATTTTAGGCGTCGGCGACGTCTGAGACTTCCCTCCCCCAAATCGGGGTGAGACACGAATGACCGCCGCGACAAAAATAATGAGGTGTGAACAGCTCAAAGACAATGGACTGGAAAAGTGGATATCGAGCACTGCTAGATATCTAGGACTTGTAGCAGTGACGTAAACGGAGCTGCAGGCAATGAAAGCAGACATGGGAGATACCGCGAACCCAGACGAAAAGAGCACCGGCAGCGGGAGAGCCATGCATAGCTAACAACAACAACAACAAAAATGACGAGAGGCATGGATTCTGCAAAGGGTTTGTGATGTCTGTGGACACAGGAGGATCTGGAAGGCTTGGTCGAGCATTGGCGTGAGCAGCCCTGCCTTTACGCTGTCCGCGTTTGCCAATCCATTCCTTCGCCCACACTCTCTTCCTCTTTTTTTGTTTTTTTCGCTACAAAGTAGCACACAAAAGACCTGGAGGGCTGCGTTCTGCTCCGTGTCCATGTGTACTATGAAAGGGGCGTGCGCTGCGTTCAAGAATTTCCTGGCCAGCTGGGCAGTCGGCCACGCCTACTGACCGTGAAAATCGTGTAGTCCAAACACTCCCGTCTGCCGACAAATCTTGTAGTGTGAACAGCAGCCCGATTGAGCATCGGGTGGTGTCAGCAGCAGGGCATGTCGCTGACAAAAAAAGTCGTGTCGTCTGAACAGGGCTTAACTAGTCCACGAAGCATTGTCATGGAGCTAATTCAGCTATGCTCACACTGCAAAGGCTTATACTAAAAGGTAAACTAAACAGCTAGCATGTTGATTAGCAGGCCAACACTCATATGAGTTTTTAATTCAGGAAGTGATTAATTCAACATAAATATCCCAGCGTTATATAAGCTTGCCAACAAGTGAGTTAACCTGTATTCAGCTCAGGTATTAAAGGGGAGCTTGTTTTGTTTTTGTTTTTTCAACCTTTACCCCTTTTTCTAACTTTATTGTCCAAGTGGGTTGTCACACTCTAGAACAGATCTGAGCATGCCTGGCCCAAAGTCACTATAATTTTTTGAGTGTGAAATCTGCATCTGTTGAGTCCATTTGAAAGGGTTGTATGGGGAACCCTTCATGCATGCTCAGCCATCGCATGTGAAAGTAACTGGGCCAAAACATGGGAGTGGACTGCTAACTGCCGTATGATGAAGATTAAAAAAAGGAAATTAAAAAGAATATTTTGATCAACAACTGCTCAGTTTTTCACTTTTGGATGAGTGTGAGTGACAGCCCATGGGTAAAGCAGCAAAAGCTAAGCTCAACACCACCTGTCGGATGTCAATGCGACATCAAGATGATGTCAAACATTGATATCAAAATGAAATCATGATTTGGTCAAAAATGAAAATCAACATGATGTCAAACTTTGACATCAATTTGATTATTGTCAAATTTCTGCCAAATAATGATCAAATTGATGTGATTTTGATATTGCTTTGATGTTAAGATTCTTTTGTCCTTAAGCCAAATCATGATATTGATGTTATTTTGATGTTTCAATGTGATTCTTGAAACTTTCAGCAATACAATATGATGTTATTTTGACATCATTTGAATGTCAGTCTAGTATTACAAGTAGAATTGCCTTACTCTAGACTTTGTCTCACTAAAGGATCTCTATCAGGATTAAAAGATGAAGATCTTGTGATTCCAGTACAAAGCAATAAAGTAATGCTTGAGATCCTTGCAGTTTTGCAGTATTGCATGCATGGGAGTGGCAGTGCTACATTTTCTTTTTCTACAACAGTTTCCACCTGATAATATCTCTCAATGATCAAGCATACATGTATGATCAAAACATTTTATTTTCTATTTTATACAATTTTGTTTATAAAAACGTTTTCAAAACACAAATCAATTTCAATCAATCAATCACAGCTGCAGGCCTGCGCCCACTCCCACCTTTTCTGTCCAGTGCTGACCGCAAATATACCGCGATCCTGGACACAATAGCAGCCTCAGTCGCGCCGGGGTGTGACTTCTGAATGGCGTCTGAAAAAAGCAAATTTTTCAAGAGTTGAATAAAATGAGTTTTTTGATTGAGGAGCAAACATTTATCAAAACAAGGTTTCCCCCAGAAATTAGGCATAGCCTGGCAATGGGGTGGGGGTGGGGGGGGGGTGTAGTGATTGTTCTTCAAGCAAGCAGCAGCGGCTCAGCGCAGGGGACGCTACAATGAAGCCCACCCAAACTGTTGCACACCAGCTTTTCCTGACAGGTGGCCCGCCTTGTTTATGATGCACTGGGGGAAACCCTGCAAAACAACTTACACTGCTCAAAGAATAAAGGGAACACTAACATAATACATCCTAGATGTCATTTAAGGAAATGTTCTGGTTGAAAATCTTTATTAATCAAAAAGGGGAATGTGTTGAGAGTAAAATAACAAAAGAATGTTTTATGTAAAATGAAATTATCAACCCGGGAGTGTTCAGTTCTGGATTTGAAATCCTGCTCAAAATGAAAGTGGAAACTCAGAATACAGGCTGATCCAATTTCAGTGGAAATTCCTCAGGACAAGTCAAAATGAGGCTCAGGAAATGCCTCTGACCACCAAACATCATGATTGGCAAATTTGCCATTGGCGCCCTGTTTTCCTCAGAGAGCAGGTTCACACTGAGCACATGTGACAGATGTGACAGAGTCTAGAGACGCCATGGAGACCACTTCACTGCCAGCAACATCATCCAGCGTGAGCAGTTTGGCTGTGAGCCAGTAATGTTTTGGGGAGGCATTTCCTTGGAAGGCCATACAGCTCCCCTTGTGCTTGCCAGAGGTACCTTGACTGTTGTTAGGTACCAGGATGAGATTCTCAGACCTACTGTGACACCATATGCTGGTGCAGTGGGCCCTGGGTTCCTTCTAATGCATGGCAATGCCAGGCCTTGTGTGGCTGAAGTTTGTTGGCAGTTGCTGCATGATGAAGGCATTTATGCTATGGACGGGCCTGCGCATTCCCCAGACCTGAAACCAATTGGACACATCTGGGACATATCCATCCATACACCAAAGCCACAATGCACCCCAGACTGTCCAGGAGCTGATGGATGCTTACATCCAGTTCTGGTAGGGGATCCATCAGGAAATAATTTTTTTGTTTCATCAGGAGAATGCCCAGGCATTGTAGGGAGGTCACACAGGCACAAGGAGGCCACACATATTACTAAGCCTCATTTTGACTTGTCCTGAGGAATTTCCATAAACTTTTAAACAGTGGGGTTTGGTTTTTCATGATTTTGAACATCAAAAGAAATGTGGGGGGAAAAAGCCTCCCCAGCTTGGCTTCAGCTTCTCCCCTCCTCTACACTCATCAACCACTGTATTTATTCATTAAAGAATAACTCCGGCTGGGTTCCATGTAACTAGGTTAGGGTTAGGGTTAGGGTTATCACCACGACCCCCCTCTCTAGTACCCCCGGCATAGACCTTTCCAGGGAGGCTGAGGAGTGTGATCCCCTGACAGTTGGAACACACCCTCTGGCCCTCTTTCCTAAAGATGCGGAGCACCACCCAGGTCTACCTCTCCACAGGTACTGCCCCAGATGTCCACACAATGTTGCAGAGACGTGTCAACCAAGACAGCCCTACAACATCCAGAGCCTTGAGATACCCAGGGTGGATCTCATCCACCCCTGGAGCTCTGCCACCGCAGAGTTGCTTCACTGCCTCAGTGACTTCTGCCCCGGAGATTGGGTGAACCACACAAACACACACAAGTACTCCCCCAACTCTGTTTCCTCCATGGAATACATGTTTGTGGAATTGAGGAGTTCCTCAAAGTACAGTATCAGCAGCCTCTGGTCCCCACTGTAAACAGTGTGGGCAAGTTGCCCCCTACCCCCCCTGAGGCAGCAGACGGTTTCTACAATTCTACAATTTCATTTAGCAGACGCTTTTGTCCAAAGCGACGTACAACACAAGCAAGAATTTTGACCTAATTAAGGAAAAGTCCATAGGAAGCGCAAAAGTGCTTCAGTTGTGATTTGGTCACAGGTACTGCCATCTACTGGCAGAGGAAGTGTTGCCCCCCCCACCCTATTTATTTATTTTTTTATATAACAGACATACAACATCACACAACACAGTTAGTGCTACATAATCAGTAAGTGCTGGGTCTTGGACCCTCTGACTTATTCTACCCCAAAGAGGAGAAGAGTCAGGTTAAGTGCCTAGGTGCTCTCTGAACAATTGAGTCTTCAATCGTCTCTTAAAAGTAGAGAGGGACTCAGCAGAACGCACAGAGTTGGGTAGTTCGTTCCACCATTTGGGAACAACAGAGGAGAAGAGTCTGGCTAGAGATTTGGAGCAGCGCTGGGCTGGAAGCAACAGGCGTCTTTCGCATGCAGAGCGTAGTGGGCGTGAAGGAGAGTAGACCTGGATCAGGGATTCCAGGTTGGCTGGAGCCATTCTTGTGATTGTTTTGTAAGCCAAGAGAATTGCCTTGAATTTGATCCTGGCTGCCACTGGAAGCCAGTGAAGAGAAACCAGCAGCGGGGTGACATGTGCCCTTTTGGGCTGGTTGAAGACCAGACGTGCTGCTGCATTCTGGATCATCTGCAGAGGCTTGAATGAGCATGCAGGGAGGCCTGCCAGAAGAGAGTTGCAGTAGTCAATGCGTGAGATGACAAGACTGTAAACAGTGTGGGCAAGTTGCCCCCTACCCCCCCCCCCCCCCCCCCGAGGCAGCAGACGGTTTGCCAGAATCTTTTCAGAGCTGACCAATAGTCATTCTCCATGGCCTCACCAAACTCCTCCCACACCCAAGTTTTCACATTAGCGACCGCCGTGGCTGCACACCACTTGGCCTGCCTGTACCAGTCTGCTGCCTCTGGAGACCCACAGACTAGCCATGCCCTGTAGGCCTCCTTCTTCAGCCTGACAGCAGATTACCACCGCGACCAGCCCTGCCAACAGCTGTCATGACAATGGCAGAAGAGAACATGGTCCATTGCCTAGCAACCAGTTAGCGCCGGCAGCGGAGGCTAACAGCTGAGGCTAGCTAGCCGCTAGTTAGCACCGTGGAGGTATAAAGCGTGGAGCGGTCAGTTAGTAAGCCGAACGGCTTAGCGAAAGAGAGAGAGAGAGAGAGAGAGGGGGAGGAAAAGACAGAAGTAGACCCAAAAATGTATGTTAATACACTTGTGCAGGATTGTGCAGAATCAATAAACATGTAGCACCTTCTTGAAATGTCAACATTAGTAGATACGGCGTAATGCCGTATAATGGTGTCTGCTGTTCACAGGACTTCCGTCACAAAACAGTGCATTCATAGACACTATATAAACACAACTAAGCTATTTCTCTGCCCAGAAAATGCCTAGTTAGGGGAATCCTTACTTGGTCGGTAAGGTATTCAATCTCCGCTGGTCCGGTTCATGCATCCGGCTCGGGTCGGAGGTTAGCAGAAACAGCGGCGGGCAGCCTGCACGGATCTGCTAAAGTCGACTGGTGGAGGGGTGAACAACCTTGGCCGAGCCTTCGTTCACCAGTGATCCAGTTCATGCGGGTAGCGTGGCTCATTGGTGTCTTGTCTGGATAAGTGGACGGGGGGGGGGGGGGTGTCCACCCGCGGAGTTCTCGCCGTCCAGTGCACTGCCAGGCCAAGGTGCAAAGAGAGCGAGCCTTTCCTGGTCCGATACCTTTAGTTGGTCAGGCCAGTGATGTCACTTCCTGTGGGGAGATACTGGCTCTCAGCCAATGGCGGCGTGGCATGTGAACTTCCAGTCAAGCGGGGCGCGAGTTTTGGGGGGTTCAGTGGCCAGAGATGATCCCCTTTTTACGACCCTTTGTTTAAGAGCGTGGTCACTCCTAATGCAGGCTTCAGAAAGGGGTGTTAGGTCTCAAAGGCCGAAAGTCCTTTCTTCGGATGCATTAATTGTCAAATCTCTAAATTAATCTCTTCTCCTGGTTGTGTTGGCCAACTATATCGAGCCGATAACGCTCAAGCTCTTCCACAAGATCCTTCCCTACCAGAGAGATGACATTCCATGACCCAAAAGCTAGCTTCCATGTCTGGGGATCAGACAGCCAAGGCCCCCGCCTTGGTCTGAATACCCAAACCACAATGCACCGGACCCTTCCGGTTCCTCCTGTGGGTTATGGGTCCACAGGGGGACAAGTCCATGTCACCATTGTGGACAGGGCCCAGCCGGACCCCATGGGCTAAGGCCAGACCACTAGGTGCTTCCCAATGGGCTCTACCCCGGGCCTGGTTCCAGGGCGGGGCCACAGTACCCCTCCGGGCGTGGTCCTAGCCCTTTGCCTAGGACCAGTATGCCTTGGGTGACCCTTCCTGGGGCAAAATGCCCTTAACAGCATAGCTCCTGGGTCATTAGGGAACTCAAACTCCTCCACCACGATAAGGTGACAGTTCCAGGAGGAGAAAACAACTAGAAGTTCAGCTTCAATTCCATATGTTAGGAGGTCGAGGGTGTGGTTGTGGCAGTGAGTGGGTTCATGAACAGACTGATGGAAACCAATTGAGTCTAGAAGAGATATAAATGCAGTATCCAGACTGTCGTCATCAACATCCACATGAATATTGAAGACACCTACAATAATGACTTTATCTGTTTTGAGAACTAAACTTGATATAAATTCTGAGAATTCAGATAAGAATTCAGAGTAAAGACCAGGTGGGCGGTACACAACAATAAATAAAAAGCAGTTGAAGTGATTTCCAGGCTGGATGAGACAAACTGAGAATAAGACTTTCAAATTAATTGAAACTTATTTGGGGTTTGGGATTTACTTCGAAACTTCTGTCAAAAATGGCAACAAATCCACCTCCTCTGCCAGGTCCTCGAGGAATATGAGTGTTAATGTAACTGGAGGAGTGGACTCATTTAGACTAACATACTCATCATCATGCAGCCAGGTTTCAGTGAGATACAGCAGGTCAATACAATTGTCAGATATGAATTCATTCATTAATTCAGTTTTTGGCACCAGAGATCTGATATTTAATCATCCACATCTAATATTTATATTCTTTAGAGATAATTCAGTGGTTGTTTTAATTTTGTTTAGGTTTTTCTGATAGACTCCTCTACAAGTAGAATCGGAGTGAATAAACTGACATGATCAGGGGACAGACACAGTCTCTATGGAGTTTTGGGTGAGTAACTGCAGAGAGGAAGTGGACATGCAGAGAAGTGTGTAAGATGGCAGCTCTGATTCCTGGTCTGAACTCTGGGTTGTAAGGGTTTTGGTTCCATTATAAACTTGGCCATATTTCTAGAAATGAGAGCAGCTCTGTCCAACGTGGGATGAATGCCGTGTCTCCCAATCTGTCCAGGTCACCCCAGAAAATTTTCCAATTATCTATGAAGCCCACTTGGTTTGCTGGACACCACCTCAACAGCCAGTGGTTGAACATGTGATGAAACATGTCATCACTGGTCTGACTATGCAGGGATCTAGAGAACACTCCAGAGTCCGAAGTAATCTTTGTAAATGTCATTGGATGTCATTACCGCCGACAAGAATCGAGCGTTAGCGTTAGTTCTGTCAGGCCGTGGTCGTCAAGCGCGATTGGCTTCCCGTCTATCAATCAAACTGATCAATCAGCTGATCCACAGCTGCTCAGCATCAGCTGATCAAATCCCTTGCTTCTGATTGGCCCCTCTCTACTTAAATGTCACCCGGCCTCAACTCCCGCTCTGCTAGCTTCTGACTGCTGCTCTGCCCGCTGTCATCGCTGCTATCTGCTGCTATCTACTACTATCTGCTGCTGCTGCTATCTGCTATCTGCATCTGCTGCTATTTGCTATACAGTTGCTCCTGCTTGCAACTTGCTACCCTCCACCTCCCCAGCTCCACCTTGTCGTGTATACATGGCATAGTTCGTTCCATGTCATGTTGCTGCTCTGTTCACGGGGGTATGTTTGCTCTTCCAGTCTTAAACTGGGAGAACCTTCCCTCACGCTGCTGGTCCCCTGTTTCATGGTGCTCATGAAAAATTATCAGGGGACTCCTCTGAACAGAGCCATACTGCCAATTTGTATTATAATAAACAAATCAAGCTCATTACCATCTTTTGTGTTTCTTGATGTGAATGGATCTGAAAGAAGTAACAGTTTTATCATATTTACGTTTACTTTTAGCCAGCAGTTTTACTCAATGTTGCCTGCTCTGGCCCCTGGAATAAATTTGACTGTAGTCGGCTGTGTCGCTAATTTCACATTTCTCGGACTGGAACTTCCAATTACCAGAGTTGTTTTCTCAGCGGATGTGTCGCAGAGTGGGGAGAACCTATTAGAAACATGAAGCAGTGGGTGGTCACTGACAGCAGGCTTCTGCTTAGCACTATAGATGCTTCTTTCGGACAGTCACCCAGCCGCCCTGGAGAGCACTAGTCAGGACTAAGCTAGGAGCTAAGCTAAGGCGGTCCGCACCAGCTAACAGGGGCTGGCTAGTTCTAGCGTATAATTGTTTGGTTCCATCGGTGTGGCGCCGCCGCTGGTCCAATTCAACCTCGCTAAGTCTCGCCTCCAACGCTACAAACAAACTACATTTAACACTCTTATCAGTATCACTAAAGGAGGCAGAGGGGTAACTAAACGTGGCACAATGAGCAGGACAGAGGAGCGCGAGAGGGAGATGCAATCATTAGCTTAGAGTGGAGAGTTTACAAGGAAGAAAGACTTGCTACAAGACAGATGGTCTTTTAAACTTCAGCCAACTAATGCGATTAGTTATGTGGTTTTTGCAAGTAATTCGTCATCATCATCATCATCCTCCGCATTATCCAGTTGGTCCGGGTCGCGGGGGCAGCAGCCTCAGCAAGGAAGCCCAGACAGTCCTCTCCCCAGCCACTTCCACCAGCTCTTCTGGGGGATATAATCCCCCCAGCGTGTCCTGGGTCAGCCTTGGGGCCTCTTGCCGGTTGGGCATGCCTAGAACACCTCCCGAGGGAGGCATCCAGGAGGCCTGGACCAGATGCCTGAAACACCTCAACTGACTCCTCTCGACTTGGAGGAGCAGCTGCTCTACTCTGAGCCCTTCCCGAATGACTGAGCTTCTCACCCTATCTCAAAGGGAGAGCCCAGCCACCCTGTGGAGGAAACTCATTTCCTCCACTTGTATTCACGATCTTGTTCTTTTGGTCATTACCCAAAGCTCATGACCATAGATGAGGGTTGGAACGTAGATTGACAGAGAGCCTCGTCTTTTGGCGAAGCTCCCTCTTCACTACAATGGACTGGTTTAGCACCCACATCACTGCAGATGCCGCCCCAATCCACCTGTCAATCTCCAGCCCCATCCTACCCTCAGTCGTGAACAAGACCCTGAGATACTTAAACTCCTCCACCTGAGGTAGGACCTCCCCCCCGACCTGGAGTGGGCAAAACCAAAACAAACCGCGACTTGCACAGAAGTCCAATAATTGCTCACCACTCGGGTTCAGGTCGGGCCTGCCATTCCTCCCAATCACGTCCTTCCAGGTCATGCTGTTATTGCACATGTGAGTTGAAGTCTCCCAGTAGGACAATGGAATCCCCAGTCGGGACACCATCCAGTACCCTTCCCAAGGACTCCAAAACGGGTGGGTACTCTGAACTGGCGTTCGGCGCATAAGCGCAGACCACAGTCAGGACCCGTTTCCCAACCTGAAGGCGCAGGCAAGCAACACTTTCGCCCACCAGGGTAAACCCCAACGTACAGGCAGAGAGTCTAGGGCCAATCAAAAAGCCCACCCCAGCCCTCTGCCTCTCACCCGGAACAACTCCAGCGAAAGAGAGAGTCCAACCCCTCTCAAGGACTTGGGTTCTGGACCCAGAGCCATGTGTCGAGGTGAAGCCGACAATATCTAGCCGGTAACGCTCAACCTCTTCCACCAGCTCCGGCTCCTTCCCCACCAGAGAGGTGACATTCAATGTCCCAAAAGCCAGCTTCTATGCCTGGGGATCAGACAGCCAAGGCCCCCGCCTTGGACTGCTGCCCAAGCCACAATGCAACGATCCCTTCCCGTTCCTCCTGTGGGTGGTGGGTCCATGGGAGGAAGAACTCATGTCTCCTTTTCGGGCTAGGCCTGGCCAGGCCCCATGAAACAAGGCCCGGCCATCAGGCGCTCTCCATCGAGCCCCTAACCCGGGTCTGGCTCCAGGGCAGGGTCCCGGTGCCCCTCTGGGCTGGGTACACAAATTCTTTGGCGTTACTTCCATGAGGGGTCTGTTGAACCGTTCTTTGTCTGGCCCTTCACCTGAAGTTGCCATTTGATTCAAAACTGATACACTCTCTACTGTATAAGAAATTGAAACAAGGCCATTTGTGTACTGTAAATTAAATATTCATGGTAAATGTATCATTTAAAAATAATACCAAAAATAATCTTAAAATTAACAAATTATTTAAAAGACACTAATACACTAATACGGCTCAGAGGTAGAGTGGCCGGCTAGCAACCGATGGGTAACTGATTCAATCCTCACTTCTCCCAGTGACCATGTCGAAGTATCCTTGAGCAAGATACTGAATCCCTGATTGCTCCCGATGGATCTGCGATGGATCTGCTGTGTTTTAACCATAATCACTGCAGAAAACGTGACACTGTAATGACTCTCTTCCGAGAGGTGAAAGATTCATCGTAATAACAAACCAATCAAAGATTATATACAAGAACTGAGCAAATCTTATGAAAATAAAAAGTATATTTCTCGCCAGAAATGTCCTAAAAATGCTTTTTTAAATCAAGACTATCTTGGAATAAGGCACTATCCTCCGAAAATGACAGGAGTGGCTGCTATGTTTTTATTTTGAGAGGCCCGCACGAAAGAGACACATGACCTACCAGCGTTCCAAGAGAAAAGAATAGGGAAAAAAAACGTACACATTTCACGATTTTTAGGCCTTTATCGTAGAACTGATACGTTTTGCACTGTGGAGACTGGAGACTTGACATGAGACTGGGTTGTCCACTCAGCTCTCCAAAATTGAGGTTATCCGAACTGGGCTTTCATTAAAACTGCCAAGAACTGCCCAGGGAGGATAAGAAAGATGAAGCCCAGAAGAAGAGGAGCATCGTCATCTCATATGTGGCAGGAGTTTCAAAGAAACTCAGAAGGATCTTTAACACACATCAGATTCCCATGCACTTTAAGCCCAGCAACACCCTGAGGCAAAAACTTGTCCATCCTAAAGACAAGGTTCCAAGGCATAAACAGAGTAATGTTGTTTATGCAGTCCAGTGTAACAAGATTTGTTCTGACCTGTACATAGGGGAGACAAAACAACAACTGCACAAACGCATGGCGCAACAAAGGAGGGTCACAACCACAGGCCAGGCCTCAGCAGTCCACCTCAACCTCAAGGAGAAGGAGCACTTTGAACACCACAAGGTACGTGTTCTAGCCAGGGAGGACATATGGTTTGAAAGACGGGTGAAAGAAGCCATTCATGTCAAACTAGAACGTCCATCTTTGAACAGAGGAGGGGACCTCAGACACCACTTATCACCCACCTACAATGCCATCCTTAGATCCCTCCCCAGGAGGTGCAGCCAGTTTCACGCCTTCATTCAGGTGACCTGAACGACCCTCCTAAGAGGGCTAGGAGGGGTAACGACACGAAACTGAGGCCAACGACTCACATCACCACCTACTGAGCCTATTGTTCTGGCCTGACGACCACTTGTTTTTTGCCAACACCCCCTTGGGTGGTTATATACCTGATACTCCCCACCAGAATTTTAGAACTGAAGAAGCTTCTTGGATGAGAGGCAAAATGTCTTCACTTACAAGAGGTTGAGTCCAGTTGCCTAGTTTGAGTCTAAAAGAGATATAAAAGAATTTTCAAAAAATGATCTATCGGTTTCCATCAGTGTGTACATTCACTGTCACAACCAAACCCTCAGCCTCATCCTAACACATGGAACTGAAGCTGAACATAGTTCATAGTTTCCTCAGAATATGCTTTTATGTCTCCATCTATTAATCACTGTCGAATTTGTACTTATTGACTACACTCCACTAAGGAAAACTGTACTTTCTAGATGTTTCTCTGATCAGGCCATAGCTAGATTTAAGGAAGTGATTCTATTTTTGCCAAATTTAGTGTCATGTCCCATTATAAGAGAGGACACTGTTGTCAGCCTTAGTCCCTCCCAAAATGATCATTTTATCAATTGTGCAACAGGCACCGCACAGAACAACTTTGGACTCTATTGCCCCGCTAAAAAGAAAACTATGAATCCAAGGAAATAAGCACCTTGGTACAATTCTGAAACCAGCTAAAACAAAAACCTCAGAAACTGGAGAGAATATGGCGCTCCTCCAAACTGGAGGAGTCACATATAGTCTGGCATGATAGCCTTAAAACCACTGAAGGAGAGTGGTACGAGCCCTACTCTACTTGTTAAGTGTCATGAGATTTTGTTGTGATCTGGAGCTTGACAAATAAAATTGACTTGACTTTACAAGTGGAATTGGTTCAGTACCACTCTCACAGTGAATTTGCACCCAACAATTCTCCATGAGAAAGTACATCATGCAACAGTGGTGACGAAAACCTTTCTTTTAACAGGCAG
Organism: Aulostomus chinensis; assembly: GCF_037954235.1. Lineage (NCBI taxonomy): Eukaryota > Metazoa > Chordata > Actinopteri > Syngnathiformes > Aulostomidae > Aulostomus > Aulostomus chinensis. The sequence continues at coordinate 17,322,696 of NC_141335.1, read as the reverse complement.
GAACATAGAGCAGATGCAGGCCAAATGGGGACGGCCTTCTGCTACAGGCATCGTTCCCATCTCATTCCCATATCACCTCAATGATTGTGATCCTGTGTCACTCTCCATTTGCTCTGCACAGGGGGTACTTTCAGCCCAGCAAAGATGGAAAAAAGGTGAGTGAAGAATGATACACAGATACACTTATACAGAGAAATTGTAAATTTTTTTGCCAAAATCTGGCAACTGGAAAACACTACCCAAACCAATGTAAATAAGACCCTATTGCCTATATGGTTCAAATGGTGCATGTTGGCATGTTAAAACCCATAGATGTTTTATTATACAAAGCTTTCTGGGAGTTGAGAACATTCTATGTATTAAATTGTAATGACTTTGCTCATGTTCAAGATTCTGGAAGCTGCTAAATATTAAACCAGACTTGGTGCCATTCAAAAGGCATGTCTTGTAAGGCTGTTGCAAAATGTACAACAGTCAAAAGGCATGTCTTGTAAGGCTGTTGTGAAATGTACAACAGAGCTTAGAAATTCAACCTGTTGTATGTAATGATCAAGTGACCAATTTTTTTTAAGTTGGTGTGAAGAAAGAGAAATTTGCCAATAACCTCCCCTGGCCTATATGCTGAATGTAACCGCAAACAAAAGAAAAATAGTTGAGTGCTGTAAGTAAAAGTTTTGTACAAAGACACTTGAAGGAATGTTATCCTTCTTTTCCATAAGTAAGTTAAGATCATGGACACCGCTCGCCCCCACTGTAAAAACTCAATTGCTTGGTTTCCATCAATTGTCTTGGGTTGATAAATAATCACAAATTTGAGTTCCATAATTAACTCGGGGTATATATTCATTTTAATGGTGATTTGGGTGAGAAGTGAAATCGGGAAGAGAACATTCAAACAGGTAAAATTCACACTCAAGATACATATAAAGTTTGGTAGTGGGTACAATCTGAGGTGGACAAATCTCTAAAAAGAGGTAATTGTTCCGTGAACACCTGGGAGCCACTTTTAAATTTAATGTTGAAAATGTCAACAAAATGTTCACAATGTCATGGCCAGTAGATGCCAGTAAAAACTTCTCAAAACTCACCTTAGTAGACAGGCGTATGGCTGAATGCCCTTTTCTGTGCTCTGCTAGAGACTTCTGTTGTTCTTCTTTTAAATTGTGCATGTTTTATTGTTTTTTTAAACTGTTGTACGGCGACCTTGAGTGCCTTGAAAGGCGCCTTATAAATAAAATGTATTATTATTATTATTATTATTAGATGACTTGCTCTGGCAGAGCTGCAATTTTATGACTACCTCATTCTGTGAGTAAGACTGTGAGCCTGGTGCCTAAAAAGAGAACTGATTTCTTCTTGACTAATGTACTGCCAAATTCTGGGGAATGTCATGGGAGACATATTATTGCAATGAAATGGGGGAACTGAATTTCAGCATAGTTGTGATTATGTTCAGCTATATCAGAGCTATGCTGATGTTCAGTAAAACAGCACTCCAATTGCAGTTCTACAGTTCGACAAATATTTGTTTGTTGAACTGTACATATCACTGAACATATCAATAATTGAGGTAACACCATGGTGCAGTGGTTTGCACTGTCACCTCACAGCAAGAAGGTTCTGGGTCCTGACCAAATACCAGCCAAAGGGAGAGTGGGGAAGGAGCAATTGTGCTTCAGAATGGTGCAAGGAAATTTGTCAAAAGCCATGTTTTTGCACTGATCAAAAAACTCAAACCCTAACCCTTAAATCACCTCCTACTTCCATTTTGTTTTTGAATTTTTGCAAAGAGAACAGCTTTAAATACCATTCAGTCTTGGGTTAAATTACTATCAAGTAGATATAAGTATTTCTCTGCTTTGGCTGTCATAGTCCAGTGGTGCCTCCTCATTCCCTTGTTCTTCCCTCTGTTTTCCCCTCCCCTTTCGTGTCTTGTGTGTCTTGTTTGTCCTCTCTGTCTGGAAGTGGCCATCCTCCTAATCACCAGCTGCCAACCTGACTCACCTGCAACCCATCCACTAATCAATTCAAGCAGTATATCTACCGGCTATTCATTCACTCTTTGCCAGATCGTTGTATCAGCTATAGTGCTAGTTAATGTCAGGCCGCCTATATCTGCAAGTTTGTCTTGCACTTTGTGCTAACCTGCTTGTTTGTGCTCAGGATCATTGCTGCAACCACCTCCTGCCAGTAATGTGCCTGCCTGCTCATCTGCCTGTTCTCCAGCAAGCCCACCTTGCTTGCCCTCAGCCATCTCATTGCCCTTTACATCAGCTCTGCCACTTCTTCCTCGTTGTCCATTCCCAGTCCCAGTCAAAACTTGAATAAAAATATTCCATTTGACATCTTGAGTCTGCCTTTGGGTCTGTTCAGTTGCAGCCTGACATGGGCTCTGTTTGGAAGAATTGATATTCTAAAAATCCTGATTCTAGATACATATTCTGAATAAACTGTACACACGTCCAAAGATTGCCACTAAAATCCGTCCTAATATCGACATATTCCATGTCTGCCCTTGACTACGAGCTCGTAATTTTCAGAATAATTGTGGAATATTAGTGCGCACATAAATGTAGCAAGGGTGGCACAGTGGTGCAGTAGCTAGCACTGTTGCCTCACAGCAAGAAGGTTCCAGGTTCCAGCCCCAGCTTGACCATGGGATCTTTCTTTGTGGAGTTTGCATGTTTTCCCCGTGCCTGTGTAGGTTTTCTCCAGGTACTCCGACTTCCTTCCACAGTCCAAAGACATACAAGAGGGGGACTAGGTTAATTGGATACTCTAAAATGACTGTAGGTGTGGCTTACCGCTTATCCTGTTAAGGGATGGGGGGCTGGAGCCTATCCCAGCTGCCTTCAGGCTAGAGGCAGGGTAAACCCAGTCCATCGCAGGGCCAACACATATAGACAATCAACCATTCACTCTCACAGCCACACCTATGGTCAGTTTAGAGTATCTGATTAACCTAGTCCCCTCATACGTATGTACCATTAGCTTTCGCTTCTCATCACTACTGGTAAGCATGACCCCCCCCCCCCCCCAGCACCTCAATAACGAATAGTACTACTTCGAGTAGTTTCTGATCACTAAATTTGCGGTATGCCAACTGCAGGAGCATTTTCATTTACACTGTTGTTCAGAATTTGTCCTTGACAACTTCAGAAGGTGGTTTGACAGACTGGAGTGCTATACGACTACAATCTAATTAAAAAATATTGCAATGCAAGGTGTAAACTGAACCAATGTTACTTATAAACTGGTTTAAAAAACAACAACAACACATACATGGTCCAACTGGGATGTACAGATGACCCATAGTTCTCCAAGACATCATCAGTGAACCCATCTGCCCTTGACTACAACCTATTACTAGACTGTCATTCTAGCCAGGTTTACTGTTCTCTAGAACTATTAATTCTGACATGAATGGAAACAACCACATCCAATCCATCCACATCAATCATTGATTAATCATGTAAATGAGGCTGTTGATAACAGAAAGAAAAATAATCAGTTCATAAAAACGCTGCATTCTTACATTCTTAGATTTCCCTTTTCGTGTTCAAAGTTTGCTCTCCATTAAAACCAATAATATATACATTAAGTCTAGACGCTAATCTTTGTCTAAAAGTGGACACAGCATCTCCATGGCTGTCCTGCGCAGAGATGCAGCAGACAGAGCAGCAGTATCCCAGGCCAGGACAGCGACGAATGTGATGGGAGGGGCGGTCAGGGGGCTGCAGTGGTCTGATGTCCAACATCCTCTAAACTGCTGACGCTCACTGCCGCCCCCCTCCTTCAGAAACCTCCGTACCCTCATTTTCTCCATGTGCTCCCACTGTCTTTTCCATTAAACCGGACACAGCGAAGCGAAGTTGTAGAGTGCACTGTACCCAGCGGGCAGAGTGTTGCTATTATTTTCTTCTTTGGCCCCCTATTCCCAGTAAAGCAGGAAGATTGCTTGGTGTAGCTGTATCGGACAGAAGGCTCGGGAGGAGGTGAAACTGCGGGATATGATGACTGCGAAAGAGACAGCGACTGAGAATATCATAACAGGTACGTAGGCCAGTTCGCTATTTTCAACAGTTTTGAGTGGTGGTTATTACAGATAGCAATTTCTGCGCGCGCACTTTCACAATTTGTGCTTCGGTACGACATTCACGTTCCATTCGGTGGTTTTCTGAAGTTTGCGGAACAAAAAATCGTGTTGACTGACACAAATGTTCGGTGGCCATAATATTAACATTTGAACGGGAGTCCGCACCTCCGCTGCAGTGCAGTGAGGTTGTGTGGGCTGGTAGGCACTGCCCTGTATCTACCAATGGTAACCGCAGTGAACGGGACCTCGCCTACTAGCCTGCACATCATCACTCCGCGGATAAGCATGGCCAGATTAAAAGTTATCATCGTTACTGTTAAGGTTTTTAACAGCGAGGCTTTTGTCGGTTGTTTTTATAGCCTCGGAGAGCCGATATAGCACATTTGGTCCTTCATAACGGTTAAGAATGCGTTCACATGGCCCTTCCCATCGGAGTTGTGACTGCAGCAAAAAAGTCTGCATCATGTCCTCAGGTAACGCAGTGTTCTGCCCCCGCCCAGGCCGCACTGCTACGGGCGTCTCGTTAAGCCCGAATCCCATTTTAAATTACTGGTAGACAGACGTTCACCCTTTCAACGACTGCAACGGCCCTATGTCGACCTGATTGATAAAAGTTTTCTTTAATGTCACATTCTGTCGTAGTGTATCTACCAAAATATAAACGGACTCCATTGAAATTTTTTACCATTTAGTGGTTGCTCGCTTATCTGAAAGAAAGCCATTTATAGCTACGTCCCAATATAGTAGCTGTTTTCAGATGTCGATCGAGTTTAATTCGGCACACACTGAGTACAAAAAGTCACGTCTATTTTCGTGATGTTCACATTCTTCAAAGTGGGCCTGTTATTTCCGTCAATATACACATGGTAATCTACAGCGAAGGATCACAGTAATCATCGTGAAATGCACTTAATTGCATGAAGATTAAAATACTTCCTGTTCAATTTACTTTGTCCTGATCAATTTAGCTGCTTCTTATACTTTTAATCGTGTCTTTTTACCATCCCGGTCACTGTTGAATATTAAGGAGTTTTGTTGGATTGTTTTTGTCTTTATTAAATATACTGTATGTGACCATGCTCTCTAGGGGTTGGCAATACTCCAGTGTTATATAATGTAATTGATATATTTCTTAAGAGACTGCACCCTACTGCTGCGGGAAGAGAGCTAAATACCAGACAATTATTGATGTGCTTTTTAACTTACGAGCTTAAAAAAATCTGCATGAGGTCATTGAAACTTGTAAGTCACTTGTGAATTATTCCAGTCAGATGGGAAAGCCAGCAGGTCTGAATGCTGCTGCCTTCTGCCTAGAGTTTCAGTTTGCAGTCGTTGTCAAGGCAACTATCGAACTTTGTGTGGATAAAGAAGTCCCAGAAACCAACCTTTCTCAATCAGTAAATGATGAAAAGACCATCCATTTTTTGATTTGTTGTAATTATTCTTGCACAACTTGAATGCAGAATCTCACTCCAGGCGCCCCACTGTTTGGTCCTTGCTCCCCAACAGTCAAACCAGTCTGCATTAGCTTGATACAGGATGTTGCACAATCCTGTGAAATGACAACATTCACAGCTGCAACTCAACAGGCCCTGAAATCTGATGTTTTGATTTGGACCACATTTGTAATTTGTACTAAATCATATAGAGCAGAGTAGCTTTGACTGATTTCAGTGTCTTGGACAGACTATTTTTATTTATTTATTTATTTTTACAATTGCCTTAAGTCTAGTTTTACTAATGCCTCTATGATTTTTTTCGTTGTGGGTTTTTTCCTCTCCTGGCTGGCTGATAAGTTTACATGTGCAACTCTCAATAGAAATTAATAGGAAGCACAGTGTCTCATCTTTAGCTACATGAATCATCATATCCAGGAAATTACATAAAAAAGAATAGTGGGTGTAAATCTTTTTGTAGAAAATAATGTTTTGTGTACTCTGGCTCCACATACATTAAAGTTTTCATTGTAATCATGTTTCAGCCCTCTGACCTTCTTCGGGATCTACAGTCATGTTAGGATTTAAACTCACGTGTGTTATTGAAGCTACAACTCCTTCACAGACCTGCTTTTTACATTGTAGATCAGGGGTGCCCAACCTTTTTGCGACTCAAGATCTGCTTTTCAAGTAGCCAGCCTCCCGAGATCTACCAGTCCAGTTTCAAGATCGCAAACCCATACATGTTATGTCTGGCCTACAGTAATTAACCTCAGAACTCTATCTGATGATGAAAAGATGAGCATTGGGTCAAACATTAGAAAAAATTGTATTTAGTCTTATTGTGCAAAGTATCAAGAAATAGCAACCACTTCAGCCCCATAAACCAACTTAGAAAGGAAAATACGCTGTGGTAAAGCAGGCATTAAACGGTTTAATTGAAAACAACTTAGACACCTGGAAAAGGTGCCTACTAAAAAAAGCCAAAGTGAAAATGCTGCCAAGACTGGCATTCAGAACTTATGAAAAAAATCACAAAACAGAGGTAGTTCATGTTTCTGAATATAGTGATTTAAAACTCAGTGATATTTCAAAAGCAGTCACTATTCGCAACAACATCAGAGCAGAAACTCATGCAAGACCAGTAAACCTCTGGTTTAGTCAATCTCCTCAGTTGCGGGGCCGGCCGATGCCCCTCCTTCACGAGCACCACCGGCTTTAGGTAAAGTGACTGGCATCCCCCTGTGTGCCCACCACACTCAGGTACAACTTGGCTGTGATATGGTTCTTCTTGTCAGCTCCTTCTGCTGATGCTCAAACTCATGTTTTTCCACAGGCAGAGCAAAACAGTGCTGCGAAGAGGAGTTTTTGCAGGGGAATTCGCTCTCATAGCTCATGTGTTCGGGAAATGGCACTCCAGATTCCCTTTCTTTGCCAAAGCCATCGTTGCATTGCAGATCAGGCAAACTGGCTTTTGGTGAGAATTTTAAAAAAAATTCTTCCTCCCATTCAATGTGAAAGTGGTAGGTTTTGCCTTGTTTCACCTTAGCCATGTTAGCATGTGAGCTACTGTTGACAGCTTTCAACTTCCTGTCACGGATTTGACCCCAACACACACTAAGGTTATGTAGGTAACATAAACGTGACCTACTTTTTAAAAAAAACTTTTGTGTGGATGTGTTATCCATGGTGTGATAGGGTACGCAGGCAAGGACTCGCATTTAATAAAACTTTATTACACACACACACAAAAGACGTTCATTCTTTCACACACGATCACTCACGATCGACTTGAGGTCAGTCTGCAGTCGACCAGTAGACCTCGATCGACTGGTTGGAAATATCAGTTGTAGATATATACTGAAGACATCAAATACATGAAGCAAGATATATGGAATATGTAGCAAAGAGGCAGTAATCAAAGCAAAGGGTGGCTATTTTGAAGAATCTAAAATATAAAACATTTTTTGAATTATTTCACATTTTTTGTTAACTACATAATTCCATATGTGTTCATTCATAGTTTTTATGCCTTCAGTGAGAATCCATGATGTAAATGGTCATGAAAATAAAGGAAAAACATGAAATGAGAAGGTGTGGAGCCAGTGGAAACACGCCCTTACTTATCTACCCTGTGGGGTGTGGCCAAAAATACCAGAATGTGTATCCTATGGAAATTGTTGATCTGAAAGAAGGCAGGAAGTTGAAACATTATCACAATAAAAAATTAACTTGATACAGAGCCAGATTATGTACTTTGTTTTCTTCTCTGTAGTTTTCTAGTGATTAACACATTGGCACCTTGGTGTGTAGTACCTTTCAGTTTAATATTTATCCCCCACAGCCCGTGTCAGTCAGTGTGAACACGAGGCACCCCGGGAATTTGGGGGGCAACAACACAGCTTTTGTGACAGTGTGATAAGGGCTTTTGACATAGAGTGCCAGTATAATTTTTTTGCTTGAGTGTACCATAATCAACATCAAGTTTGATTATGATTCAGGAGACCTATAATTTTATTGTACCCCTACAGGCCACATAAACAACATTTTAATAGATTTTTTTAACAGCATGGGCTTAAAAATTATGTTAAGATCCCATTTCAAAACACTGCTTTCAGTAACGTATTTAAAAAAATATATTACACTAGGAGGAAATGTCAAAACAGAGACTTTAAAAAAAGTTCTACATAAGAATGTTACCCTCCTCATGAAATAGCCACATCAACAGTTTGAAGACAAGCACAAACAGCTAAATGTCCACACTAAAACTGAGTGAAGGCCTACTACTAATAAATAGATGCCTACCAGTCAGTAGGTGCTTTAGCACTGGCCACCAAGCTGCTAATTTACTCGTCTTTTTTGTGGCTCAGTCCAAGGTTTCAGACGCAGTGTAGCAAATTGGGGTCAAATCTGGCCAGGCAATATTCCTCCTCCTAGTGTACACTTAGTGCCGCCTCCACTGCTATTGCTATGTGAATCCAAGCTGTTAATGTGCTGGCTCAGTGTGAGGCGGACGGAGGTGTCGATGATGACACAGACTCGTAAACATGACGTTCGCCGGTTCTCCTGCATCAAACACCTCTGAGAATGACAACACCAACGCTGCTGGCGGCCAGAGCAGCGAACTAGTGTTTTGAAACTTACAGACTGTCACAAGGCTAAATACTCTTTTGACGCATCGTCACTTCAGCAAGACGTGCACCTGGGGAACTGCTGAGATCAGGGAGCTGTTAACCATCACTGGCGAGACGACCGTAGATAACCACCTCATGGGACTGTGAAGGATGACTTGTTGTATGAAAAGGTCATGGAGGAGCTCACCAGCAAGTTGAAAACTCACGAAAAAAGTGTCACCAGGTCTGTGACCACGACAGCAGCAGCAGCAGCAGCAGAGGGAGGTTGAACGGAGAACACTATGAAGTTTGCCAGACTGTCACGGGGCTAAATATTCTCCCAGTGTATATGTTGTACGTCGCTGTTAATGCGCAACTTTGTGCTGCATGTCACGTCACATGTTTATGTCCACACAAATGGTGGCTTTTCTGGAAAGGGGAATATTCTGCCTCCATTTCACACAGACAAGACAGCAAATTCCCACCTTTACCAGGCTGCAAATTTGGCACATTCTGTGTCTAAAAAGGGCTGCTGTGATCCCTGTCCCTTCTTTGCTTTTTCTGACCTCCATTGTCTGGGGGTGGTAGTTAGTTCCAGGTTGCAAATATGCCCCAGAGTGGTTTGTTGTTAAATGACTGTGGGAGGGGCTGAGTGCGTTTGTCATATAAAAATAAAGCCAGTGCAGTGCTTCAGTTGTTTGGTGCAGATGTCCAGCAGTTGAAGATACAAGCTCTGTGATTTGGCACTGCAGTCTTTGCAAACTTAGTCATCCACAGTGTCAAACTCTTCAGCTCAATCAGCTGCATTTCCAGGTTGTGTGTATCTAACCAGCCAATCAGAAATTAATCCAGTTCATGTCCATCAAAGCTTTCAGACTTGATCAAGAAGGAGAGCATAGGTCCATACCTCCGAAAGTCTCCAAACAGCTTTTCAAACTCAGATTCTAGCTCGTGCATGTATGCACAAGCTAGAATCTTCCAGACAATTGAACGTACTTCATTTACATAAATATGCACCGTAAAGTTCTTTTCCCTGTTCGAGCTGGTGCATGTATGCACATATTATGGCTGTGCTGATGTTGTGCTTAGAGGACAGCCCTCATAAGTGTCTGAAGTAGTGAAAAGTATAGGTAGCACCATTGGCAGAGAATATAGCTATCTTGAAGACAAAATTTTCCAGGTGTCAAGCAGGTCCAAAACAGTTTGTCCAGCACATTGCTGTCAGAGATTCAGCTTGTTCAGGTGTCCCTTAATGTCAGTGGAAAACATGTTTCACAACCCACCTCTCATCCTCAAGGTATGTATGGTTACCTTGTCAGCCAGAAAGGGCTTCATAGCATCAAAGCAGCTAGTCAATCGCTTCAAAACATTTCCACAACCCAGTCACCTAACTGTGCACTGGAGAGGGAGATTTTTGTATGTGCAGTCCATCTCCTCAAGCAGGGACTGGAAATGTTGGTGTGCCAGAACAGATCCCTTTACTATGAAGTTAATGACCTTTGCCGCTCTGATCATACCCTCATTCTGACTCTGATATCTTTGTACAGAGTTTTCTTGGTATATTATACAGTGAAGTTTCTGATGGGGTGGCCAACTTTTTCTTCAATCAATCTGATAGCTCCCTTTTGTCTCCTGACCATTTCAGGAGCGCCCTCTGTTGTCATTGCAAAAATGTTCCCGATGTAAATTTCTCGCTCCTCAAAATATTCCATAAACACCTTGGCTACGTCTTGCCCTTTTTTTGTGTGTGGGTTTAAGCAGCACAGCTCGTCTCTTGCAATTGAGTCACAGTATTTTGCCAGTACTGCTATGCTAAATACCACCGCATCTTTTAACCTTGCTGTTTTCTGTGCCATTTTAATGACAGGTGGAAGGGTGCACTGTCAATCAAACAAAACACGATGCCCCACATTACACCGAATGAATCCTGCTGAAAGGATACTGCTTATCATCAGTGTGCCAACGATTATACCTCTGTGTGTCTGACCACTGCATTAGACCAACCACAATTAACTTGGCTGACAAAAATTTGAAATTATTCACCAGTGAAACAGCCACCAGGCAGAAAGATTAACTCAATCAGCAAAAGTAACTGTTCTGGCATTTAATTTTACTCAGATGTTAATTCAGTGCTGTTACTACCTCCATTGGTAGATCAGAGGCACAGCAATGTGTTATCCCAGTCTGTCCTATTGTATTTTGTACTAAGTGTAACAGAATGTTAATATTCCCATCTGGAAAGTGCTATGTAAAAGAGGCTAGGCTAACTGGCTGTGGCTACAGCAGATTTGGGCCAGGGTCCAGCCTATGCAACAACTTTGTGCCAGCTCTGAATTTCTCTGTGAATGCAGATTTTGATAAATACATTGAATGCTTAACAGCAGTGCTACTATTATTTCCCTGTCTGTGTATTTATCTTGTCAGCAAACATGAAGACCATAATAATGATTATTCAGCTAGTTGTCATTGTTGCTGCTTGTTACCATCTCTCCTGAAAGCCAACTGAATAAAAAAATGTAAATACAAATGATTTTTACTGGAAAACATAGGAATAAGAACCACTGTATCTGCTAAGAAGTGTGTATATCACTGTACACAAGAGCTAAAATAACAATGAATCTTTGTACCAGACCTGACTTTCTCTGTTGAAACCATCTCACTAAGTCTGATCATGGTCAGCTGCTGACCTGAAGCTTCCAGACAACTGAAGGTACTTCATTTACATAGAAGTGCACAGTAAAGTTCTTTACCCTGTTGTTGACATCTGTATGTGAATTGTGTGGGGGAGGGGCAGCGTCAGACAGGGATTTCGTGGGTGTTGAGGGGGTTGGGAGATTTAACACCCTGACCATGAAGAGACCTGTGTCTCCCAAGTGTTTTAGTTGAGAGGTTTTAGCAACATTAAGTCATAAACCATCACCTTCTTTAGGAACAACAGAACTACACAGCTCTCATTGGGTAAGAGGCACGACAGACAACCTTTATCTGAAGAAATCCACTTAAATAAATGTTAATGACAGTACCTAAACTATCATATCAGCCATATGGATATTTCAAATGACTGATAATTGGGAGAAAGGGTCTCCAACTGCAGCCACAGTAGACTGTTCTGCAAAGCAGTAAGCCTGGTCACTGTTTGTTGTCTGTTAACATTTGTGAATGCAGTACTATATCACAATATCTCCATATGTTGTATTTGCTGTCTTTGATGCATTTCTGTTATCAGACTTAAGAGCCTCATTGAAACTTTTAAATGCAGTCCATAAACTCAACCTTTATTTCCAAGCTGCTCTCCTGTGAATGAAATCACTGCTTATTTTTAATCAGCATCAGGTGAATGACAACTGCTCTGCAGAGTAGTCAGTTTTATTGACCTTTTAAATGATGGATCACATCACAGACAAAGTTAAAGGTAACTTCTTAACGTTGCTGTCACACAACTCTAATTTAGCAAATGGTGGCTACTTTCACACAGAGATTCTGCAGTTGTGCCATAAAAAGGCCAAGTTATTTGGACTCTTGCTCTAATTACAGAGAACCAAACAATGTATGTTTAGTGGAGACACATCATGCTCTGTGTATTACAGACATTTACATTTACCTGTAAAATCAACATTGCCAGTGTTTTGATTGAACTATTGCCCTGTTCCAATGATGTCTTTTTACCAAGATGCTGATTCTCAGCTGGTGGATAAGAAGTGCAATGTTCTGTTAACCCACTCTGCCTCTGTGTATGTTTATACAGTTGGCGAGATATCACAGCAGTGTATTATTTTCGCCATCTATCCCATCAACTACACACAATCTGTTTGCTTACCTTATAAAATGGCCTCAAATCCCTGTTTGAAACTTTTGTCACATTTAATATGAACACCTGTCATTGTCCAAACCAATTTTTTTATAGACTATGACATTTGGTTTTTTTTGTTGTTGTTCTTTTTTTTATTTTTTAGATCCAAACAACACTGGTGTAATGCTACCCCAACTTGTGAATGAACTTAAGCAGCACTGTACAACAACAACACAACATAGCCTCAACTGTGGCCATTGTTTGGAATGAGTTAGTCTACCTTTGAGCCTTTATCATTTACAGAAATCGATTAAGCGCTGTTGCTACCTCTGCTTCTAGATGACAGGCAGGATGATCTCTTTTCTGGTTCTTTCTCTGTGTACCTTTATGCTGACAGTTTGATACATCAGTGATGTAATACTCCAGTTTTGAGAAAGAGCTTTTGACATCAGCCATGAGAAAGAGGGAAAAGGAGGGGATCTGTGGACCAGTGGTAGGACAGGATGGGGGAGGTGCCATCTGCTAGTAGGAGGGAGGAAACAGGATTCATCTGGAAAAGGAAAACATTGTAAGGAAGTCTGGATTGTGACACTTCTAAATATTCTGGCAGCAGACAGTGTACTTGCCTTTAGTTGACCCTGATCAAATGCATACTACAAGCTTCAAAAACTCACTAGCAGTAGGCCCTATCTTAAGTTGGATGGTAATTGGTTTCATATGTTGTTGTGGCATGTGAAGTATGTAAATTAACATGGTGTTTACCTTACAGTGAAAAATATTCTGGACTCCCCTCATTTAATAAGACTGCTTTCCATCCATAAACATGTCTACTGTGTTTTACAACTGCATTTGTCCACTACACATGACTGGTCTGATAAACTTTCAGGAAGACAAAGAAATATACTCATCTTAGACAAAGCACATGACGAGGATAAGAATTGTGTCAGTCTGCTTTTGTTTTCTCTGAAAAGATGTCAGTATTTTGTATGGTAGGGAAAATATATCAATATGGCTATATTTTGCAATACTGTTTTCCTGATACAGCTTTAAATAAATAAATAAATATATATATATATATATATATATATATATATATATATATATATATATATATATATAATCTTCCAGTTGTATCTTCCAGAAACAGTCAAGAAAGCAGCCAGTTAGAAGCCAACATGGCAGAGAAACTTAAAACACCTGAAAACTTTGAAGCAGTAAGATTGAATGTGACATTTACTGACAGGGAGACATGTTGTCTGTTGCAACTTTAAGGATGAATAGAGAAATGTATCAATGCATCTGAGAAAACTTTAACAATGACCATGTGAGCACTGTTAGTGTCAAAAAGTCTGGGATTGATAGTTAGTACAAGACCACCTTTGTTTAATGTAGTGTATGTCTTTTATTCGCATATCTTTTTATTTGAATCGTGGTGCATTTCTTTGCCACTAACTCAACTTCTCTGTCTGCTGTGCATGCTGCCAATCAGTGATGTAACTCCTCCCACCCTCCGCATGGTTGTATCATAAATCAGAGGTCTCCACTAGACATGATTGGACAATCAGAAAATAGAGTGGATTGCCCAACCGTAGTAGTTAATCTTGATGTGTATTGTTGTCAGAAAATACTTTAGAATAGGTCATTCCTATATGGATGTCAACACTATTGTGATCTATTTTGGTCTAGCCTGGATTAAGAGAATTGTCCTCAGCAGTAAGAGTATTTTTTGCTTTACAGACAGGCAGGAAGGAAAGCCATTGTTTCACTAAGAGTTTAAAGGTATTTCCTCATAGTGCCTAATCACTCTGCCCTCTCCAGGAAACTACCCTGCTCTCTCTGTCTTACAGATGATTCTGTCCAGTGCTCTACATTAATAGTCTGTTAATGCCTAATTCCCTCTGTCGTAATAAGAAATTTATCATATGTTGTTCACATCCCTGTTGTTTAAAATAAATTTTATTTGTAAAGCACCAAATATCAACAAATTTATCACATGACATTTTATAAGTGGAATAGGTTGAGCACCACACTTCTTCAATTAATTTTCATCCAACAATTCTCCATGAGAGAATTACACAGCAGTCACAAAAACCATCCTTTTAACAGGCAGGAACGTCGAGCAGATCCAGGCTTGATGATAATGGCCATTTGCTTTAAGATGACAATCAGCTGATTTCCCTTTGAATGCACTCTGTTGAAGAAACACACTAAAAACACCTCATTTAAACTGTTTCAGTCTGTTTACATTTCTGACTTCCTCACCATGCTGCCTTGCAATCCTCCATTACATTATTTATCTGTCTTGGTCAGTGTTACTTCTGTTGTTATAGTTGCTGATTCTGCTCTTGACCCTATGGTGGGCTTGCTGCAGCTGCTCTCCCTGCCTTTAGCTTTCTATGTATCCTCATGGAGTGCCAGGGAGGTTCCATAATAGAGCAAAAATGATACTTTCTGCAATGTTAATAAATTTTTTTTATTTGAAGAAAGTGATCCTGGTTGAATATAAAATTGGAGGTGGTCTGAAAAGGGAAGTAATTACAATAAATAGATGCATAAAACCTGTTACTCTGTAGCAGTGTCAAGTCAGTTTTATTTGTATAGTGCCAGATCACAACAAAAGTTATTTCATGACACTTTACAAGTAGAGTAGGTCTAGCACTGCACTCCTTCAATGAATTTACACCCAGCAATTCTCCATGGGCAAGCACATGCTGCAACAGTGGTGACGAAAACCTACCTTTTAACAGGCAGGAAAGCCAACTAGACATGGGTGCATTGGGAACAGCCATCTGTTTTGACTGGTTGGGGGGAAAGAGAGCAGGAGGGTGGGGCAGTGACAAGGACAGACATAGAGAAGGAAAGAAAGGGACAGAGAGAAAGAAGGAAGAGAATGATAGTCAGATGGTGCCGTTAACAGGCCAGACAGAGAGAAAGACAGGGACTGGGATACAGCAAACAATTACAACAACAACTAGCTACCAATAATAACATCTTGGGGTTACTCAAGCAATCATTGTCAGCATAATATAAGCAATTATATGGGAGCTGATACAATACAAGCATAATGCTGTTGTAAATGCTTGTACAGTATTGAGAACACTAATAAGAATACTGTTAAAATTAATACTAAAACTGATACCAAGGGGGGCAACTTTGGGTATTTAGCCTCTTCTAGCAGCAGCACCAGTCAAGGATCTTGTAAATGATGAAGCATAAAGGCTCTGGAGAGGAGGTCAAGTTAGTATCGAGAGTACAGGAGGACAGAGAGGAGGCAAGAGAAGCCCAGTGTATCATGGGAGACCCCCGGTAGTCCAAGCCAATAACAGAATATATAAGGGCTAGCCAAAACCAGCCCTAACTATAAACTTTATCAAAAAAAGGTCTCAAGTGTACTCTTTAATGTAGAGAGGGTGTGTACATCCAAAACTAGGAGACAGTTCCGCTGTAGAGGAGCCTGATAAATGAAGACTATGGCTCTTATTGCACTTTTAGAGACTCTAGGAACCACAAGTAAGCCTGCATCCTGGGAGCCAGATGTAAAGGTGCTTGATTCTTGAGGACTTTGTATGTTAGTAGGAGAATTTTGAATTCCCAATTGAGTGTTTCCAAAATGTTTTTTTTCCCCCCCACTATTTATCATTTCCTAGCAAGCCAGACAACATATGGTGGTCTTTTTTTCTGACCCAGGAGGAGATGGGCATGAATCTACTTGATGTTTATCCCTAGATGACACACTCAGGCCTTACTCCCTTCTCTGATTGGTTTTTACTTGGTATTTTAATGCGTATGGAGCAGTGTTGTGGTTAAGTCACCAAATCTTGAGTCAGTTTTGAGTCACTTTTGTTCGAGCCAAACACCAAGTCACAAAAAAAAGATTCCAAGTCAAGTCTGAGGAAAGCCAGTTACAGTCTTAAGTCCCCAGTCTTTGAGTCTGAGTCGCACAGACAATGGAGTGGAGTCATAATGGGGGCTGCACGGTGGTGCAGTGGTTAGCACTGTGGCCTCACAGCAAGAAGGTTCCAGGTTCGAGTCCCGACTTGGGCACGGGATCTTTCTGGGTGGAGTTTGTATGTTCTCCCTGTGCCTGTGTGGGTTCTCTCTGGGTACTTCTTTCCACCGTCCCAAGACATGCAATTGGGGACTAGGCCAATATTACTCTCTAAATTGACCGTAGGTGTGAATGTGAGTGCGAATGGTTGTTTGTCTATATGTGTTGACCCTGCGATGGACTGGCGACCTGTCCAGGTTGTACCCTGTATCTCTCGCCCATAGCCGCTGGGATAGACTCCAGCCCCCCCGCGACCCTTCATAGGAACAAGCGGAAGAAAATGGCTGGATGGATGGAATCATAAAGGTTGAGTCTAGTTTGAGTTCCAATTGAGTGGCCCCAAACATTGCACAGTCATGATTTCCTCAGAATGTCACTAAGCTATGTGGCTGAATGAATCAATAAATGATGCTGAAATAGGTAAAGAAAGGGTCAACTTAATTATGCTATTACATTCTTAAGAATGTCACTAAGCTATGTGGCTGAATGAATAAATGGATGATGTGAGAATAGGTAAAGAATGAGTCAAGTTCAGTTATGCTATGATATTCTCTACCTGCAATTGTAGACATTATGTGTTACTAGACATGCTAATGAATAATCAACAAAACGATTATCAAGTAAATAATTCCTTTATTTATGAATTTAAACAAACTTAAAGGATATTGTTTTTGTTTTATTTATGTTGGATAGCTTGGCAGCAGAGACATCAAATGAGGGAAAAACCACTGACTTAAATTGTAAAACTACGTGTATTTGGCTTTTTATTAATATCTAGTACACTGATTCTTAAATGGGGGTATGCGTACCCCTGGGAGTACGTGAAGCTTTACAAAAATATATATGGTTTAAAAAAAAAAAAAGCAGTAATCCAAATAATGATTAAGTCTTGAGAAATAATTATATTATAAAAAGTTTGATAAAATACAAATGTATGTTAATACACTAAATTTTATATTCAGTATTCAATTTTAATATCCTTAAAAAAGTACTCTCCCCTAACCAAGTTAGTTTGACCCACTGATCCAGCATCACTCATTAATAACCTGCCGTTGCCATGACGACACGCTGTAACGTTGGCTAAAGCTCAGCAGTGATGCTGCTGAAAATACATAGAAACAAGTGAAAAAGAAGGCAAAACCAGAGTTGACAAAGTACCGAAAGTAGGCACCCAAGGCAATGTGTTTTATTTGCGGGGAGAAATTAGCCAACACTAGCAAATCATTGATGTAAGTTGTTTAACTTTAATAAATCTGACACTGATGGCACAGCACTGTACCTCTTTATTTTCTACCAAAAATGTTTTGCTCGTGTCAGGGGGCACTTGACTAAAAAATATTTCAAAGGGAGTACATCACTGAAAAAAGTTTGAGAACCACTGATCTTGTATATAGTGACCACTTTAGTTTTGAAAGGAGTCGTTACTTTTACTGCATATCTATATGAGTATATTTCCATTGCAGAAGGCAAATACTAGGACAATGTGAAAATCTGGTACACTGCATTACATTTCCCACGTTCGTGACAGTGAAAAAACAATTGAAGAGCAAGTTTATATATGCCAAAATATAGTTATATTAGCACAAGTGGAGTGTGACATTGGGGAGTGTAACCTAAACTGGCATTTTTGGTCATAAAACTTGGGTGACTGAAAATAGATTACCCGTAAATTCCGGACGATAGAGCGCACCGTTATATAAGCCGCAGATGCTTATTTTAGGGAAAAAATCAACTTTGTACACGTATAAGCCACACCGGTAAATAAGCCACGGTGCACGGCGGAAACACCTCGGCCGCCTGTTCTCTGCGTGTTGGCCCAGTCTTCCAGAGCGTTTTCAAGTTCAGGCCATCTGCTATTATGACCACTGAAAGCTTTTGTCGTCTTTTTGCATTGGGTCAGTTCGTCATGTTGCCGCCTCCAGCGTCTCACCATCGATTTGTTTATGCCAAACTTACGTGCTGCAGCTCTATTTCCATCTTTAACCGCCATATTGATTGCCTTTAACTTGAAAGCTGCATCATAAGCATTCCTTCTTCTGCTCTCCATCTTGAGGGTGAGTACAAATGACTGAAAATATCGTGTGATGCTCTTTTTACACTGCACCGCGGCATGGACTGGACGCTCCAAGTACAGTACTTGGAGAAATTACCATAACATTTGGCCAGGAATTTTCCTAAGTACGGTACTTGGAGCTACCATCAGGAATAATAGGGAATTACTGCCCGCTGCCGCTGCCCGCCACAACCCAGGGTGAAGGTAAATGTAAATGTGTTACAGCAGGAGCTGACAGTTATTTCACTGTAATTAGTCTAAGAACATGGCTACTTTACATGCAGAGTGGCATCATTCTGTTTGAAGTTTGTTCCATATATTTACAGTAGCTTAACAGAGTGGACTCATTGGTGACATAGGTGTTGAAAGGCCTTGCCTCACAGCAAGAAGGTTGTGAATTCAAACGGCGACCGGCTGGGGAGTTGGCATGTTGTTCCCCCTATCCTTTTTTATACCACGCGGATGTGTTTTTGATGTATAGTGGTGATCAAAATGAATGGTGATCTGAATGTTTCCTCTGTTGATCGAATCTGTCCATGTTCTCACAAGTTTTGAACTGAATCATTGTGTCATTGATGGGGCTTTTTACAGTGCACAACAGAAGCAAAAGACCTATGCAGAACTGTCTCTGCATCTGCAAGTCCCAGCCAGGGCTGCAGTGGTGATAAAACAGCAGGTTGAAAATTAATTCTCTCACCCAGTATAAAGACTAAAAAGATGACACAAACAGGAACAAGATACATTGATTATATTGGCTCATGTGCAGGTGACAAAACACTACTGGGTGGGTATTGGACCTCACATGTCGTTTTCACAAGTGTTATCACTCGTTTATGAAAATGCTGAAAGAGAGTGGAGGCAGAGAGGAGAGGATGGAGCAGCTGAGAAGTAATCACTGTTTGCAAGAAAACTGAATTTTCTTTTTTTCAGTTAACCCTGCAAACATGATTTATGGGTTTGGAACAGATTGTTGGTGAAAACACTCGGAACGGTTTAAATTAAGGTTATCAAACAGACATTGAACCATTCCCCTGTCAGTGGCCTCATGCTTGCATGGATTTGCTGTGGGTACTCCAGCTTCCTCCCACAGATGAAAACATGTAAATTAGGTTAATTGAAGACTAGTACTGCATAATTAATCTAGTCTCAGTTGCAATCACAATGTCAGCCCATGAAAGTATGTAATGAAAAAAAGCGATGATTATTTTGGACAGTACTCACAAACGTTGCAGAATTGGCTTTATTTTTGTTATGCTATTATTAATTTATTTAGTAAAATGTCATTTTGAAAAGTGTATTACACAAACAATTTTGTATTTTTTTTAAATGTCAGTTTTGTAAATTTGAGGCGAATGACTGACATTACTGTGTACAGTTATGAATGCCATCTTTGTGATTGGCTACCTTCTGAGATGGGCCCCTCCTAGATTGACCATGTTTTTCAAAAAAGGTTGTGATAATTACTGGAGGATATGTGTGATAAACAGTGTAGTGTAGTAACAGTGTAAAGTCTTATGATTTTTTTTGCTTCATAATAGATTCATTGCTTGGTTTAAGCCAATTTACAGTATTGTTGAACTTATTGTAGTGCCTAGTCTCAAAATGGGATATGGGTCAGAGAGAAAGTTAAGCTGCACATTGCTTTTTCTCCAAAAGCCTATGACAGAGTCCCAAGAGAGAAACAGTTTGAAATCTTAAAAAGCTTGGGTTGTTGAGTCTCGATGATCTTGGCTTTGATGTTAATGTAAAGCATGTCAACAAGTATTCTGGGCTCTACCCCTGTAAAACAGTCCTTAAGAGTGAGGCAAAATTCCTCCACATCCTGCTTCCACTTTGTGATGTTTGTTTACATGTTTATCAGAAAGAATAAACAACAATGTGGAGATCATCAAATGGCTCCATGTTCTAGTGACACTGTTTTCATGGCAACACTGAGATTAAGGCAGACTGAGAAACTGAAATATTATATTATAATATTATTATGAAAGAATACTGAGATGAATATGTGATGCTTAAACATGATGCTTAAAATGATAAAACAATTTTGGGGGGTATTTGGGGTTCTGAGGAAGAAAAGCAAAGCAACCTACTCATTCTCATTCATTTACAGTAAGGCATTGTCAAAGTGACACATCTTGACAACATCTTGAAACCATCTTCACTGTGAATGGAAATGCCAAAGATTTACTTTCCCTTCATGTAAAAGAGAAGACAAAGCACTTAAACAAACTGATTATTTTCTTATCTACTAACTGCCATACCCCATTTTGTGAATGTGAAGTTGGTCAAAGTTGCTTTGTTATCAGCTACTTTGTGGGTTTACCCTTAATTTTTAGATATTTAGACTCTACATGACTGGAGAAAAATCCACCACACCTAACTACAGGCAGGACTATCTTCAGAGAAAGCCGTAATGAAAGAGATAAGATAATGTAGCTCCAAGTTATGCTTGATGAGCCCTTGTGGTATGTCTTTGAACTAACAGGGAAGGAGAACTAAGTCTTGACCTTTATTCTGTCCGCTATAACGGAGAAACAAGACCATATTAAGAGTAACTGGATGCAGATGATTGATGAATTACTATTCAAAGTCTCAATAAGATATACCAAGTTATCAACCCAGGTTCGGTTTCAGTTGTCCTCTCACAAATTGAGGGTAGAAAGGGGAAGGTGGAGTTGTACACCAACTGAACAACATATGTGTTCATGTAAGACCAGCATACAAAAACGAATAATATATACTTGAGTGAACTCACACACAGGATATCAAGGAGAAATTGGTCGTGTTTCCACTGACATTACCCACCTTTGTTACAAACTTGCAATGATGGAGCACCAGCAAGGTCTTACAGAGTGAGTAATGTGATTTTACATAAGTTTATTGAAATACTTTACTGATGGGTTAATTGTGTAATTTCTGATATTTTTGTATATTGTTTGGTTGTATATTTATATGTTGATAGAAAATATCTATATTTTGATAATACATTTTTTTCTCTGTCATATCTGCCTTAACAGTGCATCATTCACTTACATGGGGGAAATCCGCTGGACTGAGAAATGAAGAATGGTTTCAGCAAATGATTCAGTTCAGTTTGTTCACCCAAAAGATTTGTTCTTTTTGAATGAATGAGTGAACGTGACAACACTACAGTATAACTGACTCTGAGGAGGACAGACAGGACCAATCCGAACCAATTTTATTAATTTACCATGAGCAGATGGAAAAGCACATAAAAGTGCATTTTCTTTTTTAGTTTTTCTAAAAACGTGGTTAAAATTTTCTAGAGAAACTCCAACCTGTGTAGTGGCTGCAGCTGTTATCAGTCTGTTTCCCTGCACTGTGTGTCTGGGCTGATGGCCAAGTGGCTGCAGTCGGCCAAGGGGAGACTGGGGGTGTAGTCTTTCTCTCTTTCCCTCTCTGCATGGCATGAATGAATGGGACCTCAGATGGGAAGGAGAAACAGCACATTCTCTGCCCAAACTCATTTTGCAGCAGCCCTTCTGAATGTCTCTTTGTCTCTTTGATGCTTCATTTTGTGTGTGTTTGTGCCTCAGTTTTCTGCAGTGAATTTAATGAGGCTCCTCTTCTGCTATTGTGGGCAATAGTCGGTGCCGTGCTTTGTATCTGTCTCTATGTTCCATCACAGTCTTAGCCACCACTATCCACTGAATCAAGCTGCTATTGTATATCAGGATCCTTTGTAAGTTTATTGACCAGCTTATGATAATGTTCCATTTTAAGTTTTTGAAAGACACACTGTTCAATGAACTAAAGCACAGGAGCAAAACTGGTCACCTTGAATTATTTTTTGAGTTGATTGCCAACTTTCGCAGTTTAAAGCCCACCACACCTTCCAAGATTCTTTGAATCATAGAATCAAAAACTGAATTGTGTTAAGAAGGAAGCAAGAATGCACAGTCTCAAGAACAATTGTTATTTAAGAGCAGTTGTACTTGAGTCAGGAGCTACTTACTAAATAAAAACATCTTTGCAAGAGCCACAGTTAAAAAAACTTCCATATTTTCCCTGAAAGCGGTATGCATTTGAGAATCACCATAATGGTAATGTTAATAACTTAAAAGGCCAAGGTACACTGCAGTAACTGTTATTTACTATTATCAGTGCAACTACAAATATAATTACTAACAGTGTCTTAGCAGTGTCTGTAACATTTTCTTGATGGGAGCACCTAAAAGGAGCAGCCAAACATCCACAAAAAAAAAAGATCTGCCAGTTTCTTGGGAGTTGGGAATTTCTTTGACAATAATTCTAGCTCCATGTTTCTGAGTGCAACAAATGAAAAGGAAATTATGGACATTGTCTAAACTGCAAGGGTAAGATTTCTACAGATTGTAATGTATTGACATGGTTTAATTAAAGATGTCATAGACACAATTGTAAAACAATTCACTTATATTTGCAACTTGCCTCTTAAAACTGGTGTTTTTTAATCAAAAATGAAAATTGCAAAAGTCATCCAATTATACAAAGCATCAGTCAAAAATGAAAACTGCGAAAGTCATCCAATTACACAAAGCAGGAGATTGTCATCAATTTACTAACTACAGGCTGATACAACTACTTTCTGAATTTTCTAAAATATTATAGAAGCTATTTGTCAGTAGGGTGGATCATTTTATTGAGAAACACAACTTGCTTATAGAAGGTCAATATGGTTTCAGATCTAATAGATCTACATCCGTGGCATTAATGGAGTCTATAGAAGAAATCACAACTGCTCTTGATCACAAGAAACATACAATAGGAATGTTTATTGTTTTAAAAAAGCCTTTGAAACCATCAATCATCATATATTACTACAAAAACTGGAAAATTATGGCATCAGAGGGACTGTTGAAATGGACTGAGCTTTTTAAGAGGTAGGAAGCAGTCTGTACCGAAGGATGAATTCAAGTCAATAAAATTACTGGTAAGCATTGTCTGTGGGGTCCCACAGGGGTCAGTGTTTGGTCCCAAACTGTTTGTTTGATATTGAAACGATCCATGCAAGGTGTCAAAATTATTAAAATATGTGTCATTTGTGGATGACACAAATGTTCTTTGTTGTGGGGAAAACTTGCTGCAGCTTCGAAAGGGAATCACAACTGAAATGGGTAATTTAAAATATGGTTGATTTAAATAAATTATCATTAACTTTGAACAAACGAGTGTATGAAAATAAATTTCTGGGTGTGACTTTAGACTATAAGATCTGCTGGAAACCCCATATAAAATATGTAACTGCAAAAGCAGCATGGAGCTTTGGAGCGCCAGGAAGCGTCAGGAACATTTTGAATTACAATACATTGCATACGCTTTATTACTCACTTGCGTCTCCTTATTTGAATTATTGTGTTGAAGTATGGGGCAATACCTACAAAACCAACCTACAACCATTATGTACACTTAAAAAAAAAAGCTATGAGGATAATAAACAACACAGGATACTTGTAACATACCAACAAATTATTTTTAATGTCACATATATTCAAGTTTAGAGATTGGTGGGATTCAAAACCGCATAAATAATATATAAAACAAGAAATAATTTACTCCCAGGTAACATACAAAAAGAATTTACAGACTGAGAGGGGGTTATAACTTTAGGGGAGCACTGAATATGAAACTACAGTTTGCTAGAACAAATATTAAAAGTAAGTGTGTTTCAAATTGAGAGGTGGTTAGTGGAATAGTTGGGAAGTAAACATCAAAAAAAGTAAAAAATATCAAGCAGGAGAGGAGGTGTGTAGTCACAATAGTTAATGATGGTGAAAGCCTTTTTTTGCATGTTTGTTTTTGTTTTCTTGAATGGAAATTTACCTACTTTTGTACTGTATTTGTTCATTGATCTTAAGTTAAAGTAATATGAAATTGGGGGTAGGACAAGATAACCTCAGCTTCTTCCTACTCCATTTGTACTTAAATTGTTATTAATGTAATGGTTGTATATTTTATATGAAATTAAAATGTCTCTCATTTCTGTAAATTCTGCGTTTTTGCTTTTTTATTTTTTCTCTTTCTTTTCCTTTAAAATTTTATTAATTCTCTTGAAGTTTCTAAATTAAGATTGCAATCAATTAATCAAATTGGAGAAAAAAAATGGAGCAGAAATGGTAAAATTAAGAAGCTCAAACACTTAAAGTTTTTCTGCCAAGGAAAAATGCAATAAAAAATGATTAGAACTATTATTGGTAACAGACCCGAATTGTTTGATTTTTGTTGCAAAAGAGCAGATGTTGGATGCCAATCCATCTCTGTCACCATAGCAACTGACAAAGCTGCTGCAGCTTCTCGCTACAGGGGCCCTGTGCCCACTTGTTGGTAACATTTTTCCTGATTTGATGTCAGTACAAGTTGACAGCACTGCGAAGTGTGTTACTACTTTGCTTTAACATACGTCTCTATCTCCGTTTTCTATGACCTCTTGTGATTTGATCGGGAGTGTCAGATCTCAACACCAACTATGCATAGGGCCAGTGAATCATTGCTGTATGTTGAGGAAATTAGAAATATTGCATTTGGTTGTTTGCTTGGGCAAATTGCAATTGGAGCCAAGTTGTCCAGATTTAACTTATGCCCCCCCAAATTATCCACTAACTTTTTGGATTTACAAATCAATTAATGTATCAGGGAGGGGCGGCACTGTGGTGCAGTGGCAAGCACTGTCGTCTCACAGCAAGAAGGTTCTGGGTTCTTTCTTTTCAGGATCTTTCTGTGTGGAGTCTGCATGTACTCCCTATGCCTGCGTGGGTTCACTCTGGGTACTCTGGCTCCCTCCAACAGTCCAAAGACATGCAAATGGTGACTAGGCTGATTGATACTCAAAATTGACTGTGGGTATGACTGTGAGTGTGAATGGTTGTCTGTTTATATATGTTGGCCCTGCGATGGACTGGAGACCTGTCCAGGGTGTACCCCGCCTCTCGCCCGATAGCCGCTGGGATGGGCTCCAGCCTCCTCGCAACCCTCAACAGGATAAGTGGAAGAAAATGGATAATGTATCAGGGAGTCCACATTAAAAGCTTATTCAACAGCAAGAATCCTCGATGAGTCTATCTGATCTCTGATCTGCATTTGCTCCTGAAAACACA
Organism: Aulostomus chinensis; assembly: GCF_037954235.1. NCBI lineage: Eukaryota > Metazoa > Chordata > Actinopteri > Syngnathiformes > Aulostomidae > Aulostomus > Aulostomus chinensis. The sequence continues at coordinate 17,297,066 of NC_141335.1, read as the reverse complement.
TGTAAGAATTGATGTGGAATATGACATACAGTAATACCACAGGGCTGTTTACTGTTGGCACAGAGTATGTACTGTACTGCTCGTACAGGATATCGGTAAGATGGCTGTCTTTTGGTTAAGCCCAGGTCGCATACCTGTGCTCTAATCAATGAAAGAGGGCAAAAATGGCTCCAAATATTTCATATTTTGGGGGATTCTCAATTGAACCTCAATACCTAGAACTGCCACTGAACATTGTATCAGCTAAGATGCATGTTGATGCCGGGTCTGAACTAGGAGGCGACTCACATTTGGAGAGTACATGGAATGTGAGACCAAAAGGAAGTAACTACTCCTACTAAGAAGAGAGAAAATAAGAAGGGACTTAACATCCTTTTCAGCTGCAGTCAGTCCCAGTGTCAATACAAGTTTAACAGGCTTGTCAAGGGAACCAAAAATTTCCTGTTATGTGTTACACGTTTCTCCACCATGTGCTGCAACCCTTCAAGACCTTGCAATCTGACATCTATGTTACTTTTACTGTTATATATAAAAGTAATTATATAGTGGTTGGGATGTCACAGAAAATACATTATTAGTATTAACAGTATTCATTAACAGTCATTGTTCCTATAATAGTGAAACTAGTGCCATCGATAGAAACAGTTGTTTTTCCTTGCAAATTAAGCAAAATAAACTGCTGCAGTTTCTCTGCTAGTGTCAGCAATGTAGTTATTTTAATGTGTTCTGATGAATAAAAGAACACAGGATCTATTATATAAACATTAAATAATCACAGCAAAAATCAAAATAGGATAAAATGACAACCGAAGTGTGAGCACATGAGTGGCCTGTATGTTTTGGGGATTTTTGGATCACATGCAACATTACAAATACACAAGAAACAAGCTAAACAAATAGTATACAAGTAGCATGGAGGCATTGTTGGCATGATGCTTCAGTGGCTACTGTTTTATATCTTTTGTGTCAGTCTGTTTTTCAGACTCAGCATCAACTGAAGGATGGGCTTGAACACAGACAGCTTAGATTTGTGGCCAAGATGACAAAAATGGCAGAAGTTATGCACATCATAGTATCATGCTGCAAACAGATGGCAAATTATTACATTCACTCAATTTTTTTTTGCCCAGAAATAGCATTTGATGTGTCCTATTATCGGTTCCGGGTTCGAGTCCTGGCTCTGGCACTGGATCTTTCTGTGTGGAGTTTGCATGTTCTGCCTGCATGTGTTCTCTCCTAGTAGTCTGGCTTCCTCCCACAGTCCAAAGACATGCAAATGGGGACTAGGCTAATTGGATACTTTAAATTGTCCGTAGGTATGACTGTGAGTGTGAATGGTTGTCTGTCTATATATGCGATAGACTGCCGACCTGTCCAGGGTGTACCCGCCTCTCACCCGAAAGCCGCTGGGATAGGCTCCATGCCCCCCACGACCCTTAACAGGATCAGCGGAAGAAAATGGATGGGTGGATGGTGTCTTTTTATTTTTGTACTCAAGCTGTTGCGTCATTGCAGAGAAAACCAGGTGCACAATATTACAATGTCCTAGGAATGCAGTGATTGCTTTCATTGGTCTTTAGTGTTGTATGAACAGTGTCACCATGCAGAGGATAATATTTACACTCCCAACCATAAGCCATGGATGAACAGTGCAGTGAGTGGTCTACTGAAGTACCGGGATGCTGCTTTCCTCTCAGGGAACACAGAGGCCTACAGAACAGCAAGGTCCAGACTCAGGAGAGGCATCAGGGAATCTAAGTACAGCTACAACAAGCACATCGAGGAGAATTTTAACTGCTCAGACTAACAACAAATATGTCAGGGCATCAAAACCATCACTGGCTAGAACAGCAGCTGGTGCACACATGCGCAAATCCCATCCTTCGCTGACGACCTGAACCACTTCATCGAAAGGTTCAACTGCACTGACAGCAGTGACAACATGTGGGCACAGCAGAGACCCTCAACATCCATGCTGACTCTGAGACCCCACGAAGTGAGATGGACTCTACAGCACATCAACCCCAACAAGGCCACTGAACCCAATGGACTACCAGGACAGGTTCTGAAGCACTGTGCAGGGGAGTGACAGCAGTACTCACAGACCTGTTTAACATCTCCCTGCTGCAGGCCTCTGTACCCATATGCCTCAAGTCAGCTACAATCATCCCTGTGCAAAAAACAAAACAAAAACAGACGTCAAGTCCCTCAGTTACTATTGACCAGTAGCTCTGACACCAGTGGTGATGAAGTGCTGTGAGTGGATGGTGCTGGGAATCTTAAAGAGCTGCATCCACCCCTCCTCAGACAACCACCAATTTGCCTATCGAGCAAACAGGTCAACTGAGGATGCAGTGTCACTAACCCTCCACACTGCCTGTACACACCGCGACCAGCATGACAGTTATGTGTGGATGCTATTCACAGACTATAGCTCAGCCTTTAACCTTATTACCATTAAACTGGCCATCAAGCTGGACCACCTGGGCATCAACCCACAACTGAGCAGCTGGGTCCTGGACTTCCTCACTGGCTGACCACAGACAGTGTGCATGGGGAGACAGGTATCCTCTAGCGTCACCCTGAACATGGTGCACCACAGGGCTGTTTGTTGAGCCCATTCCTCTTCTCCCCTTCCTTATTCTACACCCTCGACTGCAAACCTACCCACCAGGCCAACACCATATCAAAGCCTGCAGAAGACACTGTCATGGTAGGCAGGATCATGGCAAATGACAAAGCTGCCTATGGGGCTGAGGTAGGAAACAACCTGATCCTCAATGCAGCAAAGACATAAGAGCTGATCCTAGACTACAGGAGGTGACAGAAGCCCCATCATCCCATCATCATCGACGGTGGAGGTTGTGCAGTGCATCAAGTACCCTGGTGTCAACATCAGCCAGGACCTGACCTGGACTATCAACATCACAGTGACGGTCAAGAAAGGACTTCAAAGCCTTCACTTCCTAAGGTGCTTGAAGAGGGCTAAGGGCATCATCAGTGACAGCGCACACCTTGCACACTGCCTCTTCACCCTCCTGCCCTAAGGCAGATGATACTGATCACTAAGGGCATGCACAAAACTGAAAAACAGCTTCTACCACAGAGCTGTGTCACTCCTGAACTCTTTCCCCCCTCCTATACCGATACCCCCTTGATCTCTACCTTCACCTAGAACTCTATCTACACTATGCCCCCCCCCCCCCCCCCACACACACACACACACACACACATAAACACAGAGTTTTTGCACACGCTTTTATATTGCTGGACTTTTAACTGTCGTTGGACTCTTTAACTGTTGCTGGACTTTTTAACTGTTGTTGGACTTTTTAACTATTGTACTCTTTGCACTCTTGATATGTTTACACTCTTAAGTTATATTTATTTTATATTCTATTTTTAATCCTCAGCAGCTAGAGGATTGCGCTTACAAAATTTCATTGTGTTATGCAATGACAATAAAGTTTTATTCTTCTGATTACCTGCAAGGCTGAGGAGGTTGTCACCAGTCAGTTGCATTAGTACCTGATGTCAGGGTGTTCTCTCCCATTCAGGCGTCCACCTCATCAGCTTGTTGAGGGGTTCAGTAGTTTTTTATTTATTGGCTGTTTTTCCTTTACCATGCCACAGCCGTTGACTGTTATCTGATATGATTAACTCGTAAAAATTCTAAACACTTAATGGTTGGCTGATTAACATGGGCATCCCTATTCTTTTCTGACCAAGTTTTATCATAAAATTGAAATATTGCTTAAAATCATTATATTTTACATGTTTGTTTTGTTACAAATACAGCAGAGAACTATCTGACATGATTGCCAAATGTCAAAAAATGAGCAAAAAAGCTGTACACAGTTAAAAATGCTTGGTTAATCAGTTGTAAAACATTTAGATTTTGCAAAAAGGAGCAGGTGAACAAGTTTAGTTTGCGACAAAAAGAGTCTCTCCCTGCAACCATGAGGTGGCACGAGAGAGCAGGCGGTGAAGAATATAATTGTAGTTTTGGTGTCTTTCAGATAATGTTTGTTATATATGACATACATTCTGCAGTCCCAGAATTAGCATCAGCATGCTATTTGAGAATGTGATATGTGAGGTAAATATGTGTGCCTTGAGTGGTCAGTGCTTACCACTGCACCACCGTGCAGCTATAAATTGACATATGACATGCAAATTTCAAGTCAAAATGGCAGGCTTCCTGTTGATTTGTGTGCAGAAGTGTACATTTTTGCAGATCTTGGCTTGCATTTCACTTTTCGTGAATATAGATAAAACTTGGTATTTTGTATAGCACTGTGGCCTCACAGCAAGAAGGTTCCGGGTTCGAGTCCCGTTCGGGCGTGGGATCTTTCTGTGTGGAGTTTGCATGTTCTCCCCGTGCCTGCGTGTGTTCTCTCCAGGTACTCCAGCTTCCTCCCACTGTCCAAAGACATGCAATTTGGGGACTAGGCTGATTGGATTCTCTAAATTGACCGTAGGTATGAATGTGAGTGTAAATGGTTGTTCGTCTCTGTATGTTGGCCCTGCGATGGACTGGCGACCTGTTCAGGGTGTACCCCGCCACTCGCCCGTTGATGCTGGGATAGGCTCCAGCCCCCCCGCGACCCTTAATGTGTGTAGGAATAAGCGGAAGACAATGGATGGATGGATGGATGGATGGATGGAAAATTCAAGAGGGCTTTTGCTCTGTAATTGCACAGGCCCTCACAAATGAGTAGCCCAATTAATAGGACATGCTCAAAGCCAAGCCAAGACCAGAATTCCAATAAAATTGCTTTTTTAATCCACAATGGGGGATGGAATCTGTCACTCTGTGATGGAGGTCTCTTCTGGCTTCATCTTGTTCATTTTAGTAGGAGATTGAGCTGTTTTGCCCGTTAGATGTGACATTGTTATGTTCAATGACAAACAATTTTGCAGCCCAGCTACGAATAACAAGATGAGAGAAAAGCATAGCCAAAAACTCTGAGGAGCAGTTTGTCATTAAATAGTCATTGATACACCATAAAGGCCAGTCTGCCATGTGGGAAGAGGCTTAAGTGATCCCTTTCAGGCATAACCACTTGCACTGTAATCATCAATAAGTTATCTTTTTTACCACCCGCTGGTAGAAAATAATTTGTAACATTTAATAACTGACAAATGACCTAAACTTTGCAAACACATGGCACTGCCATCTTCTTACCTACAACATTATTGCTAACTCCATATTCTCTCTCTCTCTCTCTCTCTCTCTCTCTCTCTCTCTCTCTCTCTATCTCTATGTCTCAAGTTGTTCCATGAAGTTATTCACTAGTTTAACTGTGTTGGTCTGACTGGAAGTCAATCAGGACCCAAGCATAATCTGTACTTGCTTTAGCTCAGGCTGTAATTTAGAATACACCAAATTTTAGAGATGCACTGATTGCATTTTTCTTTGCCGATACCAATTTCTGATTTTTGCTGTTACCAATTATCTGTCTTACAGCTATACTTGACATAATATAGACACATTAATATCAACTTTTCTCATATGGAAATTAAATTCTCATAATTAAAGAAGTGTTAATCTTAGAGTTAAACCTTAATGCACTGGGTTACACAATCGTTTTTTTTCTAAACAACTATAAATATATGTTCTCCTACTTGAAAGAGGTACAAATAAAATTCTTCTGAAAATTAGTTGTTGTGTCTGACATATCTTTTACTTATCAAACTAAAGCACTTGAATGCAGCAGCAAATAAAGGACAGGAGCGGAAGCAGGCTTCAGCTTGGCTTTGAGCTTTGCCTATTGGCCTTAGCCGCTTTCCCTTTGTTGTTTAGTGTCTGATTAGTATGGAAGAGTATTAGGGCCACCCATGAGGAGAAAAAAATGAGAGGAAGTCGATTTTTTTCATCATGCACATCAAGAAAAAAGTTGAAATGTAAAGTAGAAGTACAATGTCAAGAAACAGTTGAAATATAATGTTGATAGTAAAGTCAGCCTTGAGACTATAACAACCAGCACATGTGACTGCTTCTAAAAGTGCCGTGCAGGCAATTAGATGAACTGGTGAAACTTTCTTCATATTTGGCTTTAATAACAAAGAAATACTTTCTGTTTTAGCTAACAAACACACTGTAGTTAGCAGTATTAGGACTTTAATGAGACTGTGCCAAAAACTGTGACTGTTCTGAAGGATAAACCATACATACTTGAAAAAGAATTATTATTAGACATTCATTTAAGACATTGTATGTTGAATTCTTTTCTTGAAAATGTATATCGACTTTATTGCTGACATTGTATTTTTACTTTACTCTCGACAGTGGATGTCATTTTTTTCCCTTGACATTTCAACTTTTTTCTCAAAGTACATGATGAAACAATCTACCTTCTCTATTTTTTTTCCTATGGATGACCCTAATACTCTTCTGTAAATTAAGTTTGTTTTATGGGACGTTTATGTTGTGGCTCCCCTTACATGTTTTTCAAATTGCAAGCTTGATCCCAAATTACCACCAGGCATGGTTGCACTACATTCCGGCTGTGACGCCAATCAGGTCAGTCCTTTACACAGCTGCAATTTCCAGCTGGCTTTCCAACTTTGCTAATACTCAGATTCTTCTGATTTGGTAATTGTCACTTAATTTATTTGTTTTTATCATGTGTATGCAGGGTGGCACGGTGGTGCAGTGGTTAGAACTGTCGCCTCGCAGCAAGAAGTTTCCGGGTGTGAGCCCTGGCTGGGGCATGGCATCTTTCTGTGTGGAGTTTGCATGTTCTCCTTGTGCCTGCATGGGTTCTCACTGGGTTCTCCGGCTTCCTCCCACAGTCCAAAGACATGCAAGTGGAGACGAGGCTAATTGGTTTCTCTAAATTGACCTTAGGCGGGGCTGTGAGGGTGAATGGTTGTCTGTCTATATGTGTTGGCCCTGTGATGGACTGGCAACCCGTCGAGGGTGAACCCCGCCTCTTGCCCAAATTTTGCTGTGATAGGCTCCAGCCTTCCCGCAACCCTTAACATGATAAGTGGTAGAAAATAGATGGTTGGATGGATGGATGTGCACGCAGAGTAATGTATATATCGTGTGTGATTGGGAGCCTGCATATGCTGTTGTATTTTGAAAATTGATCAGACATATTTTGCCATTTTTGTCAAGATGGTTTGTCAAGCCTGATCTGCTCTGTGTCAATTGGCATGCCATTTGTCAAAAATGGACTTGCAGCTATTCCCAGTGAAGCAACACACAGTGGCAAGTGACTGGTTAGGAAACAGAACGATGTGATGTTAACCAATCATCGGTCAAGCTGGGCACACTGAAAACCATCCAGTTCGATTCCCTGTCCAAATCGATGGATCTCTACCAAATGTGTAAAATGTACCCCATGTTTGTTTTTTTTTCATATCCTATGTCTTGCAAATGTATATACACATTGTTTTTACAACCTTTAAGTGAGTACAAAACTAATAACTGTCCTTTATTGAATCATGATTTGATTTTTTTATGGCCTTTGTTGGGAATAAAAGCTAAAGGTTGTAAAGGTGGTTTTGAGAGTGGGCTGCTGAGAAATATGCTGGCTGGTGGCTAGATGGAATCTAGCCACAGGTGGTCTGTAATTCGGCACCCTAATTGCCTGGCAAAGTGTATTATGGGTCTTCAGACCACTCATCCACTCCGTAGGGGTGGACAAGAGAAAAGGGTGAGTGAAGTGGAAAAAATAGGAAGGATAACGTGATGTCCTGCCGTGAGACAATTCAACCAGATGCTTACAATACGTCAAGGGAGTATTATTATTGTGTGCTTTCAAAGAACACTTTCTGTGAAGGCTATTAAGCCAGACTAATGAAAGTGATGGTAGAAAGTATGGAGATGAACCTCAATTCAATTGAAATGTCATGTCATTTTTAAGACACTTGCAACAGACTTTTCTGCTGTTTGAATGGAGTATATGATGTCTGCCATTAGGAGAGAACCAGAAAAGGGGACACTATTTTAGTCCCTGGACATTTACAGATATTTTTTAAGAGTTCATGTTCAAGTTCAACAAAATAGAAGAACCCATAGAGCAATTTGGCAGTTAGTTTTGCATGTAAATTTGAGTAGGAGTCACAAACTAACCATAACCTCAAAATAGCCCCTGAGATTAGTTTCCTCTCCTCTGTTACCAGGACTGTTCAATGTATTTCTTCCCATAGGCATCTCCTGGCCTGGGCATTCAGAATTTAGCCCCATTTAAAATGTAATTAAGCCTGAATAATTCTCAGTTTAACCCTGTTTCTCCATCGTTGCCACTTAAAGGTAGAGTCGAGTAGATTCTCTCAAGAAAAAGACTGCATGTAACTAGACTTTGCCTATATTTACAATTGCAATCAATAATAAGATCATAGCCTGTCTATCTAAGACCATGATGGTCCCCTTAGTAAAATAGATGGTAAAATGTTAGCTATGTGTGGACAACCATCCATCACAATTATTTTTCCAATGGATACTTCAACAATTACCTTTCATCTGCAGCTTAAAAATGTTGCGTTTGTAAGTGTTACTTTCCATTCTTGCAACCGCAATTTTAAGCGCAAGATGAAGCAGCCTTAAGTCCATCATGGAAGAATGCAGACTCTAGCAGAGTATAACATTCTTCTTCAAACATGTAGCAGCAAAACTCAAACCTGCTGTTATTACTTGACAGGACAGATGATCACCATACTGTCCAGGGGAAATGAATTATTCATACAAATTGATAGTAATTATGGCCAATATTTCATGAAGTGGGTCGAGATAAACAACATGAATGCATAAGCATTTACTGCCATTTTCAAATTAGATGAGTATATCATTTAAAGTGTAACAGCAAAAATAAATTGAATAGCTAAAATGTCACACAAGCTATCCATTTTATCACAAATGAGAATTAGCTCTGCAGTTTAAACATATGAAATATCATTAAAATTAGATTTTATGTAGGGATATGTCACAATAACATGACAGAGATTTTATAAAAATCATACATATGCTGGAAAAATGTCAAGTCATGAAAAATGTGTATTTTTTTGTTAATAAAGTTAAATGTTTCATGTTTACTGTGCAAAATGATGTTACGTGCAGTTTGTTTTCACTTTTTCACAAGTTTCTCCAATCTAATTGAAAATCTGATTATAGAACCAGGTCAACGAGTGACAAATTTGGAAGTTGCTCCTGGCTCTGATATTTGTGGAAGAAAAAAATGTCATGGAAAAAGTCTGTGTGGAAGTTTTTGTTTTTTTACTTGGTGGGGCACAAAAAATCATGTTTATAATAGTTTCACATGCACACTCAAACACAAATTGTCATTGTTTCAGATTTCTTTGTGTCTGTTGTAAGGATGATGCTGGATAACAGAACTGTCCCATAATAATGCAACCAGTCTGGTTTTGTTTTATAAATCTGATGGGCTTGTTTGAGGGACAAAACCAAAAAATAATAAGAGACAATTTTCAGTGATGTAAAAATAAGTACATTGCACAGTATAAGTAAAAACTGAAATAATGGAATTAATAACTTATTAGGAAAAAAGAAGATTCTGTGAGTGTTATTGGGACCTGAATCTAGCAACTTCTATGCAGATTCCACCATGAAACGACAAAATTACCTTGCCATTATTACACTTAGTTTGTTTACACAAAGCCGAATAATACTTCTATGAACATTTATGCAGATGGCAAGAAATAAAATTTCCACAATATTATTGACTTAAACAGGCTATTTCTGTCTTATTCAATAGATGCAATGGCTAATCCTTCTCCGGCAAAGAGCATGGGAGACCCTGGAATCACCCCGCTTTCTCCCTCACACATTCAGGTAATTCTTTTTTTTTTGTGATTAATGATGAGCCATTACTGTGTGCAGTTTAATCTCATGACTTGTCTCATCAACCATCTGCACAATGGTCTTCTTTTTTTAAGATCTGGACATTATCACAAGAGCTGCTTTGCATTGCACCTGGAACTGTACTTCAGAAGGCAAATGTTTGAATCAATTAACCCTAAGAAGTGATGCTCAGATCTCCATAGGGGTGCTACTGTTGAATAAACATTGCACATAACTATGAGATAGGAAAGACTCACAGCATCACAAAAAAAAAAAAAACCCACAGAGGAAAGGACTTGATCTACAAAGAGACAAGGAAATGTCACAAAAATGGGTCCATTGTAGATAAGAGGTGATTTCTCAAGCTGTAAAAGGACAAAAATTCGTTCTTTATTTGATGGGGTACAAGATGATGAGTGACGTCCAACCACAGTGTTCTGTTAAATTGGAAAAAGAACTAGAAGGGTTTTTAGAGAGTGTTGAGCTCTGCCAAGGCCAGTGTGATTTTTTTTTTTTTTTGCAATGTAAAATGGATTGGTCCCAAAATGAAAATGGTTCAACATCCCCTGACCAAGTATGATGAAAATAAAAAACAGCAACAAACAAACTGACACACAGGTGAAAACATAACATGTGGAGCAGAGATTTAAAAAGCAACAACATATTATCAATATATTCACAACCAACCAAATACTTACTGAATACTGCATGTTTATCAACTGGCTCGAACACTTTTTTTTCTCTTTTTTTTTTTTTTTACATTTTATCAAATATTTCACACAAAAGTTACACAAAATTCTGGTAAATGTATTCCCATTGAAGGGTAGTCTTATCCTGGTGTTTGAACATTCACTGAAAATGAATATTTACTAATAATCCATCTCAGCCTTGGAGAAAAACAACAATTACAAAAAAGCTATCAATTACATAAACCTGTATTATGGTTATAAATAGAAGTTGAATTGTGTTTATTTGTCTAAATGGCTTGGTCTCATGCTAAAACACTTCTTACTGTGTCTGGACACACACACACACACACACACACACAAGCGAGTGAAACTACCTTTCTCAGTAAAATTTTGAAAAAAACAGGCCTAAAAACATTACCAAATATGTGGATGTACAGACTTTTATTGATATTATCCTGGTATTGTGATGCATTGTTACTGTATATCATGATTAATACCTTTTTAGTGTTATGAAATTTTTTATGATGTTCATGTGGATCCAGCCTGGTACTTTTGATGGTCGTTTTTAATATGATTATACCCAACTCAGTTTTTTTGTATGTGTGGAACTCTTAGAAACAGTACCATCGTGTGTCATCACATGTCCTAATCTAATCCATTTTCTATATTATCTCTGTGCAGCAGAATGACACAGACCAGGTCCCATCAGGAATGGCCTTCATGGTGGTGGTGGCCATTGACTTTGGCACCACATCTAGCGGTTACGCTTACGCGTTTACCAAGGAGCCAGAGTGCATTCACACTATGAGGTAAGACAGCCATCAAAAAATCAAAAGTGTGGGGATGAGATGACTTTGCCAGAAGTGGTCTACCTGTTTTAAGAGACTGTTTTCTTATATATGCATGCAGAACAAATTACAGAATTAATTCGATTAAAAAAATACCTTTAAATTTGTCATTTGCAAATACGGAGTTCACAGATTGATCGACTTTTCTACTAACAAAAGCCTTAATCAACACACTTTGTCATTTATCAATACTTCACCTGTGATAATAGTAGTGTAACTCTTAACAGGATAGGGGGACAAGCAAGGGATGGATGGATTAATGGATGTATCGTAATGGAGTCAGGAGAAGTGTTGCCATAGAACAAGGAGGAAATGTGGCTAAAAGGAAACATTATGAGTGCAGTGATCGAGATAACTTTACTCGTGGAGAAAAACTTTCATTTTCTGAACTTTTGAATTGTTAACTCGCATTTTTGGATTAATTAACATAAAAAAAATTCAATATTTATCTCCATCTCAGATGTTTAGTCCAAATAGCCTCTATCATCTGTGATGTCTTGGATTCTGCTATTTTACCTAATACGACACCGCTATGATTAAATTAATTTTATCAATTAATTCCTTGAGGATTCTTAGTTTAGGACGATGTTTTAAAATTAACAATATTTTCAATTCAACTCAACAAAAAAATAATGAAAAATCTTCTCTGTATTTCTTTTGGGGTGAGACTGAAGATTTATAATATTAGGTATTCAGTAACCGGCCTGTTGAGGGTGTACCCCGCTTCTTGTCCAAAGGCAGCTGGGATAGGCTCCTTTAACGGGATAACTGGTAGAAAATGGATGGATGGATGGATGGTATTCATTCATGCCCTATTTGTACCTTTCCCATGCCCATAACACGTATGCATTGTGTGTGTGAATTATGACGAGACAACAGAGTAGTCCTTCCATAATTATCTGATTTGTCTTATTTGCCCTCAAATGTCTCTGGAAAGAACAAAAACAGAATGGCAACTTCTTGTCTACTCACAATGGGAACAGGATCACTCAGCTTTTTGAGCAAATTTACCCAGGCTTGAAAAATCAGCATCTAAAGTGGGAAAGGGGTACATGTCTTCAGATTCTTCTAAGTCAAACCAAGCAGTAGATTATTAATGTTATGTAAAAAAGCTGGATAAATGCTGTTCTGTTTTATTGTGCATAGAGTAAAGTGTTAACTTGCTTATACTGTATATATTGAATTTACTAAATTGGTCTCATATATTCAGGAAAGGTTAATCTACCAAATGAAACTCAAGGGCAAAAAGGCTCAGAATGTTTTTTATTTCTTTGTGTTTAACTTGTGTTATCCAGGAACTAAGCCTTTACATGAAAGTGAAACAGTAAATTACAGAATTAGAAAATATCAAAATATTCATCATATGCTTGTCTTCAACCTCGGAGATGAAAAGAGACAAAAGAATCAGTCAACCATATTTTTTCCTGCAACATCCAAAGATATCAACTCTCAAAAATCCAGGGTTTTTGCAACATATTCTCAGCAAAAACAGCAGAGCAAAATAATCTTTGCCTTTATTGCCCTCAGTGCTTAAAGGACAGATAGCGGGATCAAGTCCTGGAGGGGATAACAGTAACATAACAAACTTTTTGAAGGATTTATACATAAGAATAGTACTAGTCTCAATACTAAATCCACTTGTGGAGAATGCCAATTTCCAACCTGAAGCTCCTGTTGGAGCCTATCCCAGCATCTACGGGCGAGAGGCGGGGTACTCCCTGGACAGGTCGCCAGTCCATCGCAGGGCCAACATACAGAGACGAACAACCATTCACACTCACATTCATACCTACGGTCAATTTAGAGTATCCAATTAGCCTAGTCCCCATTTGCATGTCTTTGGACTGTGGGAGGAAGCCAGGGTACCCAGAGAGAACCCATGTAGGCACAGGGAGAACATGCAAACTCCACACGGAACCTTCTTACTGTGTGGCGACAGTGTAAATAACTGCACCACTGTGTTGCCCAGCTACAGTCACATTTACTTAAAAAAATATAATATCTCATTAAAATTTTTAAAGTCTTTCTTCTTCCAAGAATTAACATTCTAATGGAAATTAGTTTGTAACAGTTGACTGTGTCCAGGTCTCTATTCTTCCTCTTCAAATCAGGCAGTCTTTGTGAAATAGCCTCCATAATCCTACCATGCACTTTTTCTAAGGAAAGGACTCTAATAATAGCTGACCTCCATTCATCTGGAGAACCTATGACAGCTTTCTTAGCCTCAAAGCTGAGGCTGGTCTTCTCTCAGGGAATGTAATGGCTAATTAATTTATAAACTATCTTTGAATGTTGTAAAAAGCAAGCTAATATGGACTGAAATTCCTCTATCCCCGTCTTAGCTCTCTCTAACTGATTTATATTCAATTTATGGGAAGTTGCATAGGAGTGATGTTCAAACTGAAAGTTTTAAAATTATCTCTCAGCACTCAGAGCACTACAGATTAATGGTTAATTTTTAAACATGTATTGATCCCCTGTCTCCCCCAGACGTTGGGAAGGCGGAGACCCCGGTGTGTCCAACCAGAAGACTCCAACCACAATCTTGCTGACTCCAGACAGGAAGTTCCATAGTTTTGGCTATGCTGCACGTGATTTCTATCATGACCTTGACCCCAGCGAGTCCAAACAGTGGCTCTACCTGGAGAAATTCAAAATGAAGCTCCACACCACTGCAGTAAGGATGAATCCACACTCACAGCACTGATAATGCAGCACACTGCTTATATGATCAATTTCTTTACCTTTATGGGAAATATTTCTGCCAATGACTCTTGATATCAGCTTAAACCTTTGTTGGGGTTCTGAATCATGTTTGATTAAGTGTTTAGAGTTTATCCACTTTCAAATGATTCAGTAATGCATTTACAGTATTAATGCATAATTATCTTGAGATGATGATATGTTGACATGGCATAACAAATAATTCATGATGATATATTAATGTTTTATTTATAATTACCTAATGTTTAATAAATGACTTATAGATGACAGTTTACAGAATAATATATATATATACTCAACTCTGATTTCCGTATATTCCCCCCTGCAATTAGAATCTGTCCATTGACACAGACCTCCAGGCAGCCAATGGGAAGCGAGTGAAAGCTTTGGATATTTTTGCGTATGCACTGGCTTTCTTCAAGGAGCAAGCGCTGAAGGTAACATACCTGTCTCATATATCGACGGTTGTGCTACTCAAATTTGGAAACCTGTACATTTCCATATTCATTGCAATAATGATCTGAACTAAAAAAAAATAAAAAATTGAGTGACATCCCATCATTAGAAAGGTTATGGCCTGGAAGGTTCATTTGATTTTTTTTCCCACAAAACACAGGAGATTAGTATCTGTTTGTCAATACCAGTACTCTGGCCATTTCCGAAGAGCATATGGTCCAAGATGCTACACTCCAGTTCTGTTATGACAAAGCTGTTCACTTCTTTGTGGCGTGGTTACGGGTTGAGGTGTCCAACATGATGATACACCAGAAAAAAAAAGAAAGAAATACAATTCCTCGTGTACACCCAACAGTCAGTTGGCTTTTGTAGTGTGTGGAATTCCAATTTCTTTGTGTGTTTGTGAATGTGCAAATGTGTGTGGGGAATCGCGAGTGTTGACTGTGGGCTGAGGCAGCCTCTACTGTTGTTTGTGTAGTGTTTAGCAATTTTTTTGCCTGATATTATTTGGTTTGTCCAGAAAATAATGGTGTGTGCAGTGAGACAGGAGTATAAAACTGTGTATTGGGAAACTCTCAGTCCAACACTGACTTAATAATACATGGTGTTTTTGGCTTTTTATCTTGACAGGAGCTGAGTGATCAGACGGGTGGCGAGTTTGACAACAATGATGTGAGATGGGTCATCACTGTTCCTGCCATCTGGAAAATGCCTGCTAAACAGTTCATGAGGGAAGCCGCGTATAAGGTGAACTGACAACTCATCAGGTGTTTTACTACACACCTGTCTCAATGTGAGCAGCAACCAAATGACTCAAGTGGCTACAGTTTCCAAATTTCCCCCCTCTCCATCTCCCCTTGTGTTTTGACGTGGTATTACTTTTTTCATCACACATCACAAAGCCAACCAAATCCCTTTCCAGCTACTTAAAGAGTCAACTAACTAATAAATATGACCAGTGAAGTCTAGTCTATTTTATTAATATAGCCCCATATCACAGCAAAAATTATCTCATGACACTTTACAAATAGAGTATATCGAGAAGGTTTTTTTTCCTGTAAGGAAAAAGATATTACAATGATGTGTATTGTATAAAACACAGTGTTTAACAAACATTGGCAACCAAAAAGGTCAATTTACTTGAGTTTTTCCTCCAATTCATTCATTCTCCCGCTTTGCTGCCTTTGCCTACTCCATCAATGGGATAGTTTGTCTTGAGTGATAATTTTATTTGTGAAGGCAGTTGAATACAAGGCAAAGCTGTGGATGTGATGATTTTTTTTCAAGGCAACGGTGTGGTTACTGAGACAAAAGTGTCTGCAGATGTGAATGGTAGCATAAGAAACAAGTGGCAGTATAAGATAACAAGTGCTAGCTGACATGTAGCTTCAATGAACCAAGTTGTATTAAGTCCATAGGTCTCTTCTACTGTCTTAAAACAGAAACAAATGAACCTGAGAACAGCTTTGTGAATTCAGCTGCTGTAATCCAGTGATATTAGTGTTAGCACAAACAGCATAAAAGAGGAAATATAGTGATCCATTTTTTCCACAAAAATGGTACTTTTTGAGAATTTACATGTGGTGTGGGGCAGTGGTTAGTGGAGGCGATGGTGAAACAAACATTCATGGCTGAATGATTTTCACAAAGTTGGCAGTTCCTGTCTGAGCAATTAATCTTTATTTTGAATTTTTTTTTCCAAAGGCCTGCCTATATGGATCTCAATTAGCTTCATTGCAAAAATAAGGAAAATATGTTGAAATATGGTAATGTTTGTCCAGTTTTTCCATTAATACTACAAAAGTGTGTATGTTTATTTCTTCACATGCAGATTAAACTAACAGCGTTGACTAAATTTTAGGTTAAGGTTTAAAGGCTATTAAATTTGCACATGATGCAAATTGCTAACATTAGGTTGTTTTTATGCAAATGAGTCATTTGCATGTCATGCAAATTAGCCATGCACTTCACATTAACTCTTGACAGAAATGTGAGTCAGAGATCATTATTACTGAATGAGAATATCTATTATGTTGGTGAGCAAAAAATTATTACAATTTTTAGCTCACCAGCTAGCTCTTGTGTTAGACTAGCCAAACTTGTCAACATGTCACTGGGCAAAATGCGATGGAGAGACAATGAAGAAATTACTAGGAGTATCAATAACTACAATTCAATTTTTAAGTGGTGGGCCTTCCATTGGGCACATATTTGGAGCTATGTACTTTACCGTATTTTTAGCTCACTGTACTGTCGTAAATGTTGGCTTGTCACTTATGAGCTAGCTGAAAACAACAGTGTTGCCATCTCCTCAGTAAGGAAAGCAGAACTAAAAAAGCCTTTTTGATAAAAGGCAAAATGTCTTGAAGCGGATTGAAACAGTCCAGTTGACTACGATATAATATTTAAGAGTAAGGAATGTAGCTACTGGCTGTCCTCCATCGTCATCTTCTGCTTATTCCTTGCTAGTAAGGGTCGCGGGGGGGCTGGAGCCTATCCCAGCATTTACAGGCGAGAGGCGGGGTTCACCCTGGACTGGTCGCCAGTCCATCGCAGGGCCAACACACAAAGACGAACAACCATTCACACTCACATTCATACCTACGGTTAATTTAGAGAATCCAATCAGCCTAGTCCCCAAACTGCATGTCTTTGGACTGTGGGAGGAAGCCGGAGTACCTGGAGAGAACCCACGCAGGCACGGGGAGAACATGCAAACTCCACACAGAAAGATCCCGCGCCCGAGCCGGGTGACTACTAGGACAGCCAGTGCTAACCACTGCACCACCGTGCAGCACTGGCTGTCCTAGTAGTCCCCAAATGATGAGATCAGTTAAATTGCTTAACATGTAATTTGCATGTAAAAATAATTCAATATAATAGAAAGAATCAACAAAGCAGGAGAGAGACAAAAAGTGAATAAAAAATAACCTAAATATGTTTGGACCTACAAATTTACTTTTTTCTGTTGATTGTTTTATTTGATGGTTTCAATTTGGTGAAAGGAGTTGAGAATAAAAAGAACTAGAGACACAAAGCAGAATTGAACAAACAGCTGCTTTGAATTTCACAACTGAAATATCTCTTACAGGACCAGGCTCAGATACAGGACACAGACGCAGGGTTCACAGCAAGAGATTTTATTGTATGATGCTCTGAGCAGAGAAATCAAAGGGCTTTGAAAATTAATCTAATCTACTCAGAGCTATGAAACGGATACAAAATGAAAATCACTCCAATCAAGGAGGAAAACACAAAAGCTATCAAATATTATCAATAAATGAAAATCACTCCAACTGTGGAGGAAAAAAGACAGAACAAAGGAAACTCAAAAGCACTCCTTAAAACTGGAGGCCTAGGACTATGAAAGTTAACCAATGAAAAATCACTCCAAGCAGAGGAAAGAAAAAGGGCTGTAAACAAAACTACTAACCCTGGACTAAGGTATAAAACTTACAACCAAAAACTCTCTCAGAGGGATGCAAACAGAAAACAAGAAGGAACGGCTGCGTAACTTGATCAAGGCTGTGGCAAGGGCTTTGAATCTCTGGCTTGGGTGAACGTACGAGAACGAAACACACTGGTAGCAGACAAGGGGAGACAAAGACTATTTAAACACAAGGTAAGGGGACACAGGTGGAAACAATCAGGGTGGAGCAGACAATCAGACTGGCACAGGAGGAAGGGCAAGTGACCTGAAACGAGAGGAGAGTCAATATTTCCCAATAAGACAGGAAGTGACAAGACAAATAACCACCACCTCACCGCGGTGTGACAGTCTCACTTTTCAAAATAACTTCATGAGTTCAGAGTGTTGTGGGTCTCCTCTGCCCTGTCTGAAGTTGGGGTGGCTGGGCTGTGATGCAGTGAGACCATCCATCAGAATGGTTTGAGACAGGGGACAGGCTAGTGACAGCCCCTTTTCTTGTTAAGGACAGGAGCTGGTAATTGAAGTAATGTGCTTCCATGTCACTTTGTTGCAAATGTCAACACAGATATTCTCGTAAAGACCAAAAAATATCATTTGTTTTGTCACTTGTCAAGTTTGACGGTTTAAGTCACCAAGGGGTCTGGATAGTTGCCAGGTCTAGCTACAAAGTCACCAAGCTAGCTACACTAAACAACAGTACTAGTAACGTTAATCAGGCCAACTAAGTTACACAGAACTTGCTGTCAGTTTCATATTCATTTTTACGGGCACAGGTTGTTTTTTTTTTTACTATATGTCTCATTCCAGAATTAATTAACATCCTCTGTCATCCAATTTTTCAACTCAGGGTCGACTGGAATGGATTTTTTTCTATTTTTTCATAAGCCCTAACTTTTAAGATAGCATTAACATTAAACACAGCAATAAGTTATCTTAGGCATTCAATGCAGAAACTACTAACTGTGGTGCTTTTAATTAAAGGCAAAAATTTGACTTAAAAACAGCCGCTCTGTACTCTGTCTGACAGTGTAGGTGCATCAAATCGGCCAAATTTCCAGAGCTGATCCATGCTGCCTGGTGCATGTGTGTGTGCATGATGAGGGGGATGCAGTTGGAAGGTTGTTGGTCTTTGTGCTTTAAAATTACATTTTACAAAACAAGTGGAATTCAGATTTTATCTTCTTGGGTGGGTCTCAATGTACCTACCCAAGTAACATGTAGGTACCTCTATGGGAAACACTGCCATGCGATCAACATTTTTCCATGGTTATCCGTTCATGGTAAAATGTATCTGTAGCTAAATAATTAGGGATACTCAGGGCTGCTGCTGTTCAGCAAAATAACCAAGACTCCCAATCATACATTACAGCCACACACATATGCAGTGACCTACAAACTGTTGAGCCTGAGGTGATAAAACTGAAACATGCTAATGAATGGAGACCTGTTCTTCAGTCAGTAGTGTGGTGGGACACTGATTTCCTAAATAAATACTTTATTTCATTTATCTGTGTACCCGCCCTAGACCACTGCCTCAGCCATTTAAGAGGTTTGCTTCAAGTCCTGGGATAATTTACTTGAAGGTGAAGCTTCCAGTTCAGGTTCATTCGCCAGATCTTCAGGCAACACACTCTCTGTGGCTGAACTGTCAGTCTGGTTACACTGTAGATGGTTGGAAAATCCTGTACAACTGTCTACAGTATAACCAGACTTATTGGTACTTACAGTATATGTTGCATACTGCATAACAATGGAAATGCTTGCAATGTGTGATCTTAAGTTAGAGAGCATCTCACACACAATACACACAGGACAACATACATTGATCTAGATTTGAGGTCAAATGCAGTCAGAAGACAGTAGTTTGACGCTTTGTTTGATTATTTTGACACACAGTACATACAGTGCATGTTTATCCTCATGTACATAAAGCTAGTGCATAGCCATCAGAAATAATGATGCCTTTCTCTGCTTTGCCATGTGCTGCTTGTTATATTTATCCTTGCCAGTTTCACTGGTAGAGCATTTTGAACTTGTCTTTCCATGTCATTAGTGTATGAGGTCACCTGGGTGTGGCTGTCTGTAATGAGGCAAGAGGCTGAGGGAAGAAAAAGAATAGAAAGAGGGCCGGATATTATGGGTGGGGTACCCAGTGGTCCCCTGACAAAATGATTAAAATCATTTGTTCATAGCAATATAAATATCACTGATATTTAGCATTTTTATATCCATAAAATAATGCACAAATCATTTTCTTTTTCTATTTTGAAAGACAGACTTTCAGTTGCCACATCCAGCTCCCTTCACATTTTTTGCTCTTCTCTTTCTTTCACTTAGCTGCTGCATTGTGTGGCCGATATCTGAGTGCAGCATTTATTAACTCAGAAATAAATGGCAAGGGAGACTAGCCTGTCTACCCTTATACAGACATTTTACTGCTCATCTGTTATCATCTATGATTGCTTCGTATGAACTTTTAATTGGCTATGGTTTGATTAGAGATAATTTTGAAGGAATAGATAAGCATTTTGGGAAGCAAATCAGTCGCACATTGGTATGTTTACCATTTGTGTGTGTGTGTGTGTGTGTGTGTGTGTGTGTGTGCGTGTGTGTTTGTGTGTGTGTGTGTGTGTTTTAGAAGTACAGTTGCATTTGGGACCTATTTCATGATCAAGAGCTTGTCTAATTCAACTTTCACTTTGACTGGTGTCTTGCAATGATGTCACCCTTTTTTCCTAATCCCATCCCTGGTGTGTGATAAAGGAGGAGCCAGTGAGGAAGGGGGAATATAGATGAAGCAGAGGAAGGAAGAGGAGAGTTCATAGCTGATATCTGCAGTGTGCCTCGAGGCAGGCATGGATGGAGTAGCTGAAAGGGAGGAGGTGATTAAAAACACCGAGGTAAAGAGAAAGTGAACAGAAGGGAAGCAGGGCGTCTATGACTGACCATTGACAGAAATCTTGTGCATGGAGGGCAGGGCGTGGTATCCCACAACATCTTTCCCCCTCTCCTGATCACATTATCATAGGTTCTCCAGGGCCCATGACATAACCCAGAGCCCTCTCTTTGACAATCTGTCATCCATTTGCTCTTTTTTTGAGCCATCTAAGACACTGGGACATTAAGGCTAAACACCATCCATCCATCCATCCATCCATACATCTTCAGCTGCTTCTCTGAAATCAGGTTGCAGGGCTCGCAGCTTCAGCAGTGAACCCCAAACTTCCCTTTCCCTGGCCACAATGACCAGCATTGACCATGTCCTGCAGCCTTCTCCCAGCTGGACATGCCTGGGACACCTCCCTAGGGAGGCATCCAGTACACCTTTCACACTGAAGCACACGTGTCAAAGCGGATTTTTGTACCCGCGTTTGCTCTGCATTTGGGCGCATTCAAGCTTCCAGCAGACGCAGGTCTGAGCTCCTGCTGTGAGGGCTGTGTGCCTGTGTTTTTCTCTCTCGTAAGTCATCGCACTGACAACGCCATCATTACACATAAAAGTGTGCCGTGTCTCAAAATGCTTGTGATGTTCTCATAAATCTTTGTGTCAATCATAAAGCTTTGTGCCCCTAGTAAGGTTTCGCTTTGCCAACTGGTGAGAGGCAAGACTAAGAATGATTGAAAATTGAAAGGGAAAACAGGGAGAAAGACTCAAGACCCTGCCTAGGGAAAGCCCAGGGCCCCCTTCTGGACCCAAAACCAGACAGAGGGCTTGTCAACTTAGCCTGGCTGGGCACAGCCCAAAAAAGCTCTCTGGAAGCTACCTTTCCCCGCAGAACAACCATCAACAGGGAGAATTGCTGGGGTTGGGTGCACTGCCAAGGCGGCGAAGGCAAGGGGGTTCAACAGACCTCAGCCGGGCTGGAGGAGCTGTCCCTGGGTACCCAGAATGTCACCTCTCTTGGGGTGAGGGAGCCAGAGCTGGTGGTGGAGGTTGAATGCTATTGGTTAGATCTGGTGAGACTTACCTCCACACAAAGTCTTGGCTCTGGAACTATACTCCTGGGCAGAGGTTGGACAATATTCTACACTGGAGTTAGCAAAGGTGTGAGGTGTTAGGCTGATGTGGGGATACTCACAAGCTCATGACTGAGTGCCACTATGTACGCCACTTTTCGGACTCAAGAGGTAGTTGCAAGGTGCTGACGGTGTCTGGGGACAGTGGCCTCCAAAAGTGACTTTTGAGCAGCACCATCGCACTTCTGGAAAACCGTATAATTCTTCTGTAAAAATTATGTAATTAAAAAAATATGCAATGTTACACAAAGTATATCTGAAGGACAGGTTTAGGATTTCATCAGTTAGCACAGTGGAAAATGAACAGCATTTCTCAACTTCTAATAATTGAGTAAAGAAGGAATTCAGTTGCATTTCTCATGGGCAGTATTAAATATCTGGCACTATTTGGCCAGCCATAAGGTTATGTTTTTTTAAATAAATTAAAATATAATAGGGCCTACTTAAGAAAATAGTCTCAAAACATTTACTGTTAATCACTCTGAATGTTGTTTTCTTTTTGTGAGATAAAATGTTCCTAATAATAATGTTATCATAATTTGATCAGGTGGCAGGACAGTAGTTTTGCACTCGGGAAAAATGAGGAGCACAGAAACAGAGGTGCAGAGACATGAATTTTAACAACACAACATTTGTGTCCTGTTTCAATAATTTGTTTAAATGCAGCCTTGCCAAGGGAAACAATTTAGAGCACCCCTGCCTAGAAGGATCCAACTGTAACTTTGGATAATTTGGAGAAAACCTATACCTTGAAAACGTTTTACTCAACTCAATTGCTGGCTACCTTTCATGAAATATGTGGTTACTGAGGGTCCAATCTGTCCTTCATATCCCAGTATAGTTGACACATATAGCAACATGCAGACCAGACAGAAGTCACAAGTCTTATTGAGGTTCTGTTCAGATGTGACCATCTAGCATCAAAACATGTCATATCAAAACATTACCATTAAGGTTCTATGTTTTAATGGACCTGCAAATCTGAAGGCAGATTTTCTATGAAGATTTTAGAGATATTTTTTACACAATTGCATATCAATTAATATGTATACAAATACTATTACTGCTATAGTAACCTCATAGCTGCAGAATTGAGGTCAATTTAAAAATGTAATATATATGACTAACCCGTAAGAGGGAAATGTAAATTTGAAATGTATTCCCCTCTCATTATTTTGTCCCTGTTTAGTCTGGTTTGGTGTCCCGTGAAAACCCAGAGCAGCTGATCATTGCCTTAGAACCTGAGGCAGCATCAATCTACTGCCGTAAACTCCGCCTCCACCAGATGGTGGACCTGAGCAGCCAAACCAACCAGAATGGCTTTAGCCCTACAGAAAATGTAGGGAGTGGAATGACTCAAGGTAAGTCCCAAAGATTTCAAAGGAGAAGGATTGCTCCACATTTCACTAAATTTATACTCCATTGATGAGTAAATTAATCTGGGTTTTCAATGGTTGTCTGCATTTGTCCTTAAAAATGTCTAATGGCGTGTTGTTTTTTTTCCTCCTGTTGAATATTGCTTCTTTCATAGTTTCTCCGGGTCATGGTAAACATTTCTTAAATTCAAACACAAAATGCCTGAGGGTTTGAACTGTGCTATGCCTTTTTTCTTTTCTTTTCTTTTCTTTATTTCTCATGTCACATTTTGCTTCTGCTTTTTTCCTAAGTAAGCACTTGTATTCATGATTCTGTACTATGAAAAAAAAACATTTTCAAGTTCATTAACAAATTATTCACGATTAATGTTATTGGTGGACTCAAGTTGATGAACTTCCAGCTATCATGGATGTTTTTAACTTTATTGAGTTTCAAAAGGGAGAAATGAAATCAGTTTGATTACCTTTTACTCTGCCAGAACCACAGCCACCAACAACATGACATACAGCTAAGAACATGCAGTTGTTTATCTAATAAAATGGTTTGAATAATCCCGTTTGCTTCAAAAATTCCACAAGAGGGAAAATAATTATTATTATTACAATAAGTAATAGATGTTAGCAGAAAGACAAATTGCATATTTTTGTCTTGAAGAGACAAAGATGGGAAGATTAATACATCAATGTGATGTAATGCAAAAATTAACCTTCTTTAGTATGAATACATGAAGTAGGGAGAAGTAGCGAGCATGGCAATGTTCCAACCACCAATATACCAACACTTACTAAGTTCACTTATTACCATGTTTCAATTAATTTATTCAAACAATTTCAGAACCAGAAATGTCACGTTTGTTGTGATAAGGGGAGTCCTACTCTGTATATACTCTTTTTTTTAACAACAGTTGGATTCAATGACTGTGAACCTACCCCGAATCTTGTTTCCCACTGTGAGTCTGCAAAGTTTTCCTGTAATAAGCAATAACAGTGCTCATTAACAAATTGGGGCTTCCTGCTCTCTAGTCAGGGTCTGCACCCTGGCTTCCTAGACTCTAGCTCTCCTCTCCTGTTTCCTATGGGCATTCAGCGTGGGCTAGAATTCCTAGAAATCCAGCCTTAACCTTTGAGTCCTCAGCCCTTGGAACCACTGGTTTGCCTTCTGTTAATCCAGCATTCAACTCTCACCATTCCTGGAAAACCCTCAGACCTGCTGCACTTAGGTTAGCTAGTTTAGCCCAAAGTATGATGTGCCTCGAAAGAAATGAACCCAGCAGATGCAGTGCATCTTGTTGAGTCAAGACATAACGCCATCAGTCTCCTAAATTGCCCATTATGAACAACCGCAAAGATATTTGAACCAGCAAGTCCTACCTCCACCAACAGTTTTTAGCTCAGCCCGTAGTAGTCACTTTGAGCCTTTTGTTCCTGTGTACCAGAGTACTGTGGTGGAAGCCAGGGTTCCTGTGGTGCTATTCAGTCCAGTGCTTCCTGATATTTTAAGCAACAGACTCTGACATATGCCGCATATTGCTTGCAAATCTGTTATCTAATTAGATTAATGAGAGGATACGTCATGACGTAAGGCCTGATGTGTCGTTCAAGCAATCTGCCTACTCCTCTCTTACAATTTATTCAAAAGATAAATCGAATCAAGCTGATGAAGGTAAAAATGCTGGAAGTTCTCTCCTCTCCTTCAGCAAGGGAGGAACCCAGGATATGACATAATTTGAAGTATTATTTCAGACATTGGCAGTTAAAGGCTTCTGTAATTATTAGGTTCTTCAAGGAGTGGACAAGAAAGTGCTGAATGAAATTATTATGGATGAAGTAGTCCCCTGAGAGGAACCCTTGCACCTGGAGCACTTCATAGCCCTGAGGGAGAGGGGCTTCCCAAC
Source organism: Aulostomus chinensis (assembly GCF_037954235.1). Classification (NCBI taxonomy): domain Eukaryota; kingdom Metazoa; phylum Chordata; class Actinopteri; order Syngnathiformes; family Aulostomidae; genus Aulostomus; species Aulostomus chinensis. Next base: position 17,271,820 of record NC_141335.1, on the reverse strand, counting down.
CACCTTCTGTAGTAACTCCAGCAGCCACTGGGGTCTGGCTCTTGGTGTTCTGAGATTCACAAGGCAGACCTTTCTAACTTGGGAGGAGAAAACGTGCCACAAAAATTTTTAAGTCCTGTTATATTGCAGCCAAGCTTGTCACTTGTCAAAGGCTCGTTAGTTGTAGGAAGGATATTAACAAGCCAAGCAACTAGGACATTTCTCTCGACTACAACTCAATGTTGCCCTCAAGTGGCGCCCCCAGTCTACACCCGTAACTGCATTCATCGAGACTGGAGTGGATGGAGGCTTCATTGACAGTAATTTAATTAAATTTTTAAAATTAGAGTAAAGACTAAGCTCTTGAATTACTTCACTGGGGGTCAGACCTCTGCCTTTTGTCTGCCCCTGTGTTTTGAACTTGGGTTCACTTGTTTAGCCTCTTAACAGATAAACTGGATTTAAGTATTGGGCAGTTGGATACAATGCTTTCAGTGAATAACCCACCATCAAATATATATATATATATATATTTAAAATATATATTTCTTTTAAAATATATTCTATTTTTAGCTCTCTGTCTCTGTGATTCCATCTTCATGCCAAGATAGGCTAACTATGTTTTTTAGGATGGGTTCTGGCACCAAAAACAGTGTTTAATATCAATCTTCTGAAACTACATTTCTTTTAATATTTGGTAATCATTATATTGGCAAGGCACAAGCTGCCATTTGTTAAATTATGGACAATTATTATAATTCCAGCCACTAACAATGTGATTCTTAAACACAAAATATATTTATATTTTGGAAATGTAAGAACATAAATCACAGGAAAAAAGCAAAGATTGCTAGCAAGTGAAGCAGCAACAGCAGATACCCACACAACTTGTCATTTTTCACAGTTTTTCCCCCTATCTTTTGTAGTGAAATGAGTTTCCTGCACACGATATTCCATTCACTTGCATGCATTTTTTTTTGTTTATTTCAGTTTTTGTTCAGCTTTCTCTTTCCCTGTACTAGCCAGTCATGTAGAACAAACACAAACTCTCCTAAATAATTTCATCTGTTCATTCTCTGTATTGCTTCCTTGGGGAAAAAAACTGTTTCCATTTTTGGAAGCCCTTAAAGGCAGTACCTTGGAATAGCATTTCTATGTGAATATATTACATGTGCGTTCACAGACTGAGTACATGTTTTAAAATTATGCAAAAATTTGATTACAGGCATTATTCTGTAGCTCTGTCTGGTTCAAAACCACCCACCATTTTAATCAAACAAGGGACAAATTATTAATGATAATGTGAAGATTTTTATTATTATATCAGTGTTTTCATTGTCTGATTAAATGGTAGTTTTAAATTTGCAGTTATATTTTTAAGGGAACTAGTACAGATGTCTGTCCATCCATCCATTTTTCAAACCGCTTATTCCTTTAGGATCATGGGGGGGGCTAGAGCCTATCCCAGCTGACATTGGGCAAGGGATGGGGTCGCCAGGCTGTTGCAGGGCTATCAGGAGCAATATTAGGGGCTCAGTTTTGACATGGTCACAGGGGGAAATGAGGATCGAACCAGTGACCCTTCGGTTGCTAGATGGCCACTCCACCCACCTCCAAGCCATGCAGCTCTTGTATTTCTAACAAAATATAGTGAATTCACCATGACCAACCTATTTTCATCCATTTTCAAATCTATTATAACACTGTCCTCACCTTAACACCTGAAATAACATTAGAACATGTTGTATTCAAATTAACTGAATAGTTCTTCCATTTATTCGGCAGAGTTACTAGTTAGTGTGTATACCTCAAATTTCAAAGATGATTCAGAATATTGAGGAATTGTATGTCGCAATGAAGTACTCCACTTTGTTTTTTCTTTTTTTGCATCTTTATAAGGAGGTGTTTCCTCGGTCTCACTCCGGGTCAGGTGGGGTCGGGTCAGTATGGTTTGGAATGGGTACATGTCCACTAGCACTGGGCACCATGTCAGCATGGGTGGACCCACCAGTCAAGAGTTCCCCTGCATGATTGTTGTGCGACACAACAACAACAACAACAACAACAACAACAATGCAGACATGGAGGCAGCGTTATGCCTGTTGCTTCAAGCGGCGAAACAGAACACGCAAGACAAGTAGTAAAAGACTTTACCAAGCAATCGACCAGTAGCCTGCCGAGGCTAAGATGATATGAAGTAGACAACGTAAGTGGGTAAGTTACCCAATCAGTGCCCCGCCATGTGTTTATGACACATTTTAGTTCCCACTCGGCTCGCTTCGACCCCCAGTGGAGCAGGGACCAAAATGGTAACGGTTAGTACCGTGCTGGGGCCAGTGGAAACAGGGCCAAACCAACCCGACCTGAGCCAAATTGAGTTAGTCCAAACGCAACATTTTGAAACTGAACAGATGGAGGGATTCAACATATTCAGTATTAGGCATTGCACTTACATTGAAAATATAATGACATCATTCCTTTCTTCAGCACACTTTTTTTTTTGCAATTCAGTTTAAAGAGGCTATTAAGGCAAATATTAAATTATATCTGCAAACATAATTTTCACACTGGCAATGCTAACTTTTCCTTAACTTTCAAGCTGCAAATTATCTCACCACCAACAGATCAATTAATATTAGAAGTGGTAGTCATGATATGTACATATTTGTTTACAGTATGTCTCTTTTTAGTAAATGTGCTTCAAAGAGTTCAGACCTCCACAAATTTTAAAAAGCATACTGTATCAGGTCTCAGTAGTTCAGAAGTAGTCAGATCACACATCTTGTAATTTAGTGATGTTCTCTATCAAACACTTAATGTTACAGGTACCTTCTATTAAAAAAAGAAAAATATCAGTATTATCTGTGCCCCAACAATTAATTGATTTAGGGTGGAATATTGAAACTAAATATTAAATATAAAATTTGGTCAAATAGTAGAACATTTCTATCATTTAGTAAGTACACGTTTATTCAAATCTTGCACCTGATTTGTTCAACTATTATTGTGTCCTGGTACACAGAAGACTGCAGGAGTCTGTGGTAAACAGATTGTATGTTAAAGACACAATGTGGGTAGAGTTGATGAAGTTTAACTGAACAAATTCAAAACCACTACATTTAATTTGACCCTGGACTTTGCACACTAATGCTGAATATATTTTGTAAATTCACACTGTGAGCATCATGATTGGTAGAGATTTTCCTTTTGATAAATCTTCATAATGGTGGTCACTCTCCACAGATATGTGTGTTGATGTGTTAAACAGATAAAGCACCATCCCTCCAGAAAAACGCGATTATGCGATTGCATAAATCAACGCATAATCACCCAAAGTCTGCACATTTATGCGGGGTCCACATTTTTTCAAAGATGTGCTCTTTCCCCGCATAAATTGCTGATTTCTACGTGAAATATGCGGGACTGCATGATTTCATAATCCTTGCATTTTCGTTGCAAAAAATCATACATCTTTGCATATAGTTGAAAAATATTGCGTTAAATTCACACAAGCACACCCATTTCCTCCTGTTGCCTTGGTAACGTTGTGAAGAGACGTCATTGGAAAGCTGCAAACCCCGCGAAGAAGACATGATGAAGTCCACAAATCAGTCTCATTTGCCTACAAAAATGAGCTTGTTTGACTCATCAACGCCTTGTAAGTTTGAGCCGTGTGCTTATTTAGGTCTGAAATAAAACAAAACGAGAACTTCATTTTTGACAGCAATTTTTGTGACGTATGCCTGCTTATCATTCGACGTCAGTAGAAATGACTCTTTACATTAAAGTTGTAGCCAATTGAGAACAGAGGGTTGGGGAATCATTTTTTTTCTCTCGTTCATCAAACCGCAGTTTTTGCAAGTTCTCGCAGTTTTTGCAAATTCACGCAATTTCATCGCATAAATTTGCATAAATATGCTGCCTATTCCATTGCATTAAAAAAAAAAACCGTGCATAATCAAGGATTTTCAATCACAAAAAAAAAACCCTCTGCATTTCCCTGGAAGGACTGAAAGCTTTTATTTATAATGGATTAAAATTCAGCTGCACTTGAATCAGCCATGATGACATTGCTCACAGTGTGGATAGATGTGCATCTCTACTTGCTGCTTGCTTACACACTATTATGAGCCTCTCCGCTTCACAGAGCAGCACTTCGCGCTTTATCACACTCAACAAAACATTCTCTCTCTGTTAACAACCAGCTAAGGAGCATGTTCGGCGCAACCGGCAGAGTCGCACCTTTTTGGTGGAAAATGTCATAGGGGAGCTTTGGTCGGAGCTGGAAGAAGGTAGAGTCTCTTCTTTTACCCACCTTTCACACTTTCTTTCATTTTTCTCTAGAGTAACTGCTCTTGCTGTTTCCTTGGCTGCCAGTTTGTCAAATTAGAGTGGAGTAGAGGCAGAGATGGTCATCTTTCAGTGCACCAGCAGGACCATTACTATGGAAAGCAAAGCCATGTCTTCATATCATTAGGACACGTCATCCTGGTTACACTTTGTATAAAAAATGCCTATATACAGCACTGTGAAGACATCATTATGCAATAATAATAATACTAGTTTGTATTTACATTGTGCTTGTCAAGGTATCCCAATGAGCCGATTAATGGGGTCAGTGAATTCTCAAAAATATTGTCAAAATGGATCCCAAAACTCCATGTGTGTGTTTGTATATATGTATGTTTTTGCTGGGTTTCAGTCATCCATCTTTTCTCTATAGTGGTCACACAGATTTCTGAGTAGGGGGTAACATCAACACTGTCCTCAAAACCAACTCTTCTGGCGGAATTTTGAAGGCATCTCACTTGAGTTTTTTTCTGCAGAGCAAGGAGTTATTTTCTATTAATCAGCCTGATTACAGTGAATCTTACTAAGATATAAATTACCCCTATGTCATTGTTTTTCAATTCATAGACCTCTAAACCTTCTGTGGGATTGTCTAACTTTCAATGTTTGGGACCATATACCAACAAATGCAATTAAATTATCTCTAAAGTACACATTTCTATTCTTTTCAAATGAGTGGCAGCAGCAATGCCTTATACAGATGTCTCAAAACAATGCATCAAACCTATATGACCTGTGTGGCCAGTTTTAGTGACAAATTTTTCCTATATTAATGACTGGAAACTTAAAATCACTTTGTCAAGATGTTAATTTATTTAAAGGAATAATTTAATTAATTGGTTCTTTTTGAGTGTCTTTAGTAGAGTCACTGTCCCCTGTTGTAAATGTGACACTGGTGAAGTGAAACCTAAACTTACATTTAGCCTCTACTATATATTTTTCATTGAAGTCAATCCTAAATCCAACTCTGGTCTCCTCTATCATTGTGTCAATACAGAGTCACATTTATTTGCCTAGCATTGATACTACAGCCATTGAAAATTTGGGTCAGCAGTACACTTTATGGCTTGGCTGAAGAAGCCAAGTGTCACTGCTAACCTCCCTTGATAATGGCCCTAGAAACAGTAGAATTGTCATGGGAAGGATGCTGTTGTGTGATATATTTCTGTAGCTACCATGTTCCTAAGCTCACTGAAAACCATGTGCCATTTTTATGAAACCTTTGCACAGGTGACCGTTATGTAGTGGTAGACTGTGGTGGAGGAACCGTGGACTTGACTGTACATCAGATCCGTCTTCCGGAGGGACATCTTAAGGAGCTCTACAAGGCTTCTGGTAATGTAACAATTTTTGTCTCCACTTTAGCATTTCTCCATGTTTCATACAAATTTACAATCCACTCTTTTTCTAGGTGGTCCCTACGGTTCTCTGGGGATTGACTATGAATTTGAGAAGCTGCTTTGTAAGATCTTTGGCCAGGATTTCATTGACCAGTTCAAAATAAAGAGACCAGCTGCTTGGGTGGACCTCATGATTGCTTTTGAGTCACGGAAGAGAGCAGCAGCCCCTGATAGGACCAACCCCCTTAATATTAACCTACCTTTCTCCTTCATCGACTATTATAAGAAGTATAGGGGCCACAGTGTTGAACACGCCTTGCGCAAAAGCAAGTAAGTACATTCAGAAATCTTGATATTAACCATGACCTGAGTCTATTCTATTTTCATATTTTCAACATTCTGCTGTTCACTAGAACCAGCCCAAACAGTCTCCTTTGAGGAGATGGTTTAGGTGTAGAACAGTGTGAAGCCAAAGCCACTGTTGGTTCAAGAACTAGACCTGGACTACATCTTGTCCACAGAGCCTGACATGATAGGACAGCTGCAGATTTTTTTCTTTCTTCCTGATCAAGACAACACAATAGCCATTTGCACAATAGGTTCTGCAACCTTCTGTGAAGAGAAAAAAAAGTCTTAAGATTTTTGACACAGCAACTTGCATAAGACACCAGAAAGGTCTTGCTCGCAACAAATACATATTGAAGTACAAAACTCTCGCAGCCAGTGCTTGAACATAAGTATGTATGTGGAATTTATTATACTGTACAAAATGTGATATTATAATTTATCAGCCATAATAAACAGGTTATTATTAGTATCAGCTGAAAATACTTCATATTGTGCATCCCTACTCTACTTTGATATAAAGATTTTTTTCTGTTACAATAGAGACTTTGGGAAGCCCATGAAGCATCGTGGATCATCGTACATTTTTGTCATACCTGTAATGTAAACAAAAGAGTAATTGCTGGATCTTTTATTTGTCTTTATCTTGATTTTTCTAAGACTGAGACAAGAAGATGTATGTCAAGTGAATGCCAGTGGGTTCGGTTTTGAGCCTAGTCAATTTTAGTATAAAAAAATGCAATCAGGAAATATTACCAAGTTATATTTTAATTGTATTGATGATGAATCAATGAATGAAATGAAATACTTCTGATGAGTGAATTTTACAGTTTAGGTAGTTCTTTTTTTTTCTAGATAGAGAGAGCCAGTGTGGCCAGTCTTTACACTGTGGTGGTATTCAAACCACTTCCTGACTTCTAAACTAAATGGCAAGTTCAACATATTCATTCAGTGAGGTTAACAGTGTTTTCCAGGAATGATGATGTAATTTTCCAGGAGGACTGATCTGTCAGTAGGCATTGCTTTAATGCATAACCTTCTCCAGAGCACAAGCACCAGCACAAATTACCATGGCAATGTACCCTTCTGAAAAGTGAACCACTTTTGTGACACTGAAAGCCCAGGGTTAAGGTTAGTAGTTTGGATATAACAAAAGTTTCACAGAGTCCAGGTCAGCTGCGAAGGTTCAATGCTCAACACAAGTTCTGTAATTTATGACTGTAATGTCATTTGCTTTTTAATCAATCTTCCTCCTCCATTTTTACTGAGCCTTTTACCACTCCTGGTTATTACAAAAATGCATTTCCCTCACAGGGAGGGACTCATTTCTTCTCTCTTATCTCTTTAGTCCATCTCTTTGTGTTAAATGTATTAGGAGGGGCCAACATGAACACCACCACACACTTTACATACACACACTCTCTCACATATGGACATAAGTTTCATGAATCACACATATGGGATTACAACAGGTGGATATACAGGGTTCTTTCAAGATTAATTATTTAAGGTGAGTCTCTGTACTTGCAGATATTTGTCTCAAAAAGTTTCAGGTGTGATGCTGTCCTCAGTTGATTTTTACAAGGCACAGAGAGACCATCTTGAAATAGGTTGGTTGCCCTACATGAACCAATCAGGTAAATGTAAATGGTTATGTCACTCATTGAGTTCAAAGTTGCATGAATTTTGTTTTCTGTATGAATAGCTTGACTAGCAACCTGAATTCACAATTAATTACTGTGATGAGGTTCATTTCTGGATGTGTTTGTCACAAAAAACAACGGCACCATATCAAGCTCATGTTGTAAGGAAACTAAAAAAAACTCCCTTTTTGTGGAAAGCAGTTTTCACCTCACCCCACTTAATTTAGGTCTTGCCAGAAGCCATTTTATAAAATTATATGAGTGAGACAACTGAGGATTTTATGCCTACATCTTTTTTATTAAATAAGACAATTTTTCTGATCTTTATTCCTGTTAAGTGGGCAGGGGCAGGGCTTAATTCATCAGCACATCAGTATCCAGCTTGCTAGTGCCAAATTCAGCTCCAGAGTGTGAATTGCTCTGCTACTTCACTCATACATTCATGTTTCAACAGGGTAGAGTCACTCACTCATAGATTCAGTCAGTAAGCCCTTGAAACGTTGAAGGGGCCACTCCCTCCGGGCCTGGCTACAAGTGAAAAAACAGTAAAGAATGTTAGGTCACTCATAAAACCTCAGCCTCCATTAATAAACAAAGAAGGTAAAAACCTGAGAGACCTCCTTGTTTAGGTTTTTGCACAACATAAGTCTACACAATAAAAATTTACTTCTTAATATGATGTTCTGGGAATTTACTTGTTTTCTCTAAGAAACTATTAAGCAAGCTAGATATTTGTCCAAAATGGAACTGTTTGATAAAGCCTCTTGCTGGTTGTGTCCTCTTCATAGTCTGTTTTTCTATTTTGTATTTTTTTCTATATCTGTATTTACTTTAAGGCTGCACGGTGGTGCTGTGGTTAGAACTGTCGCCTCACAGCAAGAAGGTTCCAGGTTCGAGTCTCGGCTCGGGCACGGGATCTTTCTGTGTGGAGTTTGCATGTTCTTTGTGGTGCCTGCGTGGGTTCTCTGGCTTCATCCCATCATCCAAAGATATGCAGTTGGGGACTAGGCTAATTGAATACTCTAAATTGAATGTCTCTATGAATGTGAGTGTGAATGGTTGTTTGTCTGTGTATGTTTGCCCTGCGATGGACTGGCGACCTGTCCATGGTGTACCCCCCCTCTCGCCCGTTGACACTGGGATAGGCTACAGCCCCCCGCGACCCTTAATAGCAATAAGCGGAAGACAATGGATGGATGTATTTACTTTAGGGACAGATTCTAGATTACTGGTTTTTTATTTCAAACTTCAGCTAGATGTCCTATTTTTGATGTGGTTGTTTGTCGTTGTTGTTGATTTAATGCAAAGTCGTTTTTTAGTCCTTAAGCTATGCATAAGGCACACGATAGTTGTATTTTGACTGATTGTCCTTGTGCCTTATTATGTATGTGCTTTTAACATTGTTCATAAGTTATTATATATTTCTGTATGTGTATTGTAAATGAAAAAAAAGTAATTGCATAATTGTATCTTGACTCAGTGAGTGACATCAGCATGTATTGTGACCTGACTGGTCCATGTAGGTCTCCCAACCTATTTCCAGATGGCATATCCATGTTTCTTGTGAGAATTACCTGAGGAAGGTGTCAAAGCTTTTGTCTGTTGGAGTTTTTCAATCATCTTTGATACCAATGGTCTTCTCCTTCACACCTGATATATAGGTGTCTGAAAGTTATTTGGTTCACTTTTGAGGATTTATGATTTAACAGAGGGACTGAATGTGGCATATGCTTGTTCAGCTCAATAAATGTGACAGTATGCATGCATAGACCCCTTGGTTTCATAACAGAAAATACAGTATGTATTATGTTTACTGTTGTAGTGTAGTGAATTGGTAAATTGGGGTCTGTGAAATTAGCTTTCATTGATGTGATTTTAATCATATCATAATAATAATTTTAGATAACCTCAGTTAAAATGTATTGAAATTACCAGAGTGAGGGTCTATGATGTTGAATTATGTGCAGACTGTAAAGCCCCCTGAGGCAAATTGTGATTTGTGATCTCAGTCTTTATGAATGAAAAAATTTGATTTAATTGACACTGCATATAACTTAGCTCTGCTCCTCTCTCCAGTGTGGACTTTGTCAAATGGTCATCTCAGGGGATGCTGAGGATGAGTCCTGATGCTATGAATTCCCTTTTCAAGCCCACAATAGACCACATCATTCAGCACCTCAGTAAGCTACTTCCTACATCCTTTCTTCAATAACTTAAAGCACATTGGGCATGAGATATGAGATTATGTTTGTGGCATGCCAGCTGAAGCTGCATTGTGTTGGGTCTGGTCTATCCTGTATCCATCCTTAAAGAGTCCAAAGCAGTCATTTTGGGGTGTTTGCTAAGATTGTTATATTTTGTTGTGCAAGCACACCTTCTTCTTTAAAAAAAAAATTGACAATTTGAAACTGATGTTAAGGGCAACATCTTTCAAGTTAATATAATACATGACCTATATAATACATTGTCAAGTCAAGTCTATTTTATTTGTATATAGCTGAATCACAGCAAAAGTTGTCTCGTGACACTTTACAAGTAGAGTAGGTCAAGCACCTCACTCAACTATTGTTGGTTCAAAACAATCAAACAGCTACAAGAATACAGCAAAGTGACATCAGGAAACAAACATGATTACAATCTGATCTCTAGGTGGACCATAACATAGGTGCATTTTCTTGTAACAGTTCTTTGATTTGTTTTTGTTCATTTGGTTTTTTTTGTCCTTCAGCTGAACTCTTTGAGAAACCAGAGGTGAGCGACATTAAGTTCCTCTTTTTAGTTGGAGGTTTTGCGGAGTCCCCTCTGCTACAGCAGGCTGTACAGAATATGCTCCAGGGCCGCAGCCGCATCATCATCCCCCATGACGTTGGCCTCACTATTCTGAAAGGTGCTGTGCTGTTTGGCCTGGACCCCAGTATCATCAAGGTCCGCCGCTCACCTCTTACATATGGTGTAGGTGTCCTCAATCGCTTCGTGGAGGGGAAACACCCACAGGAGAAGCTGCTGGTGAAGGACGGCACACGCTGGTGCACTGATGTCTTTGACACCTTTATTGCTGCTGACCAGTCAGTAGCACTGGGTGAAATGGTAAAACGGAGCTACACTCCAGCCAAGCCCTCCCAGCAGGTAATTGTCATCCATGTCTACTGCTCTGAGAAAGAGAGCGTGGGTTTCATCAGCGAGCCCAGCGTCAGGAAGTGTGGGACACTTCGCTTGGATGTGAGCGGAACAGAAAGCACAGCACCGCGCCGTGAGATCCAGACGCTCATGCAGTTTGGTGACACAGAGATTCGAGCCATGGCAGTGGATGTCTCCACTGGTCGTACTGTCAAAGCTAGCATCGATTTCCTGAGTCATTAAGTAGGTACTCACAGAGCAAACTTTACAGAATTGCAGGAAGCAATGGAAATATACAGCTTACATGTGCGCATATACACACACACACACACACACACACACACATACACACACACACAATAAGCTAGGGATATTAACTGGAAAATGACTAAAGTTAATGAATCTCCTGTCAACACGTCACAGTGAAGCAAGGAAAGGGGAGTCTGGATAAATGCTCTGTGCCCTAGTTTCATTACTAAACCCTGCCTCAGTTGATTTGCTGTGGAGTTACAGTGTCCACAAATTCTTTAAAAACCTGTACTCCCCTGCTGGGGCTGTAGCTTTGTTGAATCGGTTGACAAAGATAGAAGCTGTTGATGACTTATTACTTACTCACTTATTAGCTATAATGTAAACCCAAACAGTTTTCATATCAAACCTCTGTATGTCTCAAAGGAAAGGAATAGACATAATACAATGAAGTATTTCAACTCAAACATTGTGGCTATACATAGATTTTTCACACCTGTACATGTGTTCTGTCAGACTGCAACAAGTTACTGAAAATTAATGATGCTTATAAGGCAATCTCTTACTTTCTTTGTGGCCGAGCCTTCACACTGTTTATGTTCCCCTGAAATTGAAGTGTTCACTGCGGGTGTGAGTCCATACTGCTGGGTTTGCATGATTCAGCCTTTTAACTATTAACTGTGTGTACAAACATTTTCCATGACACTGCATTATTTTAGACTTGGAGTGCATTTACAAGGAGGGAGCATCATGAAAACATGGAAAAGCATTGATCTCGGCAAGATTGTTATGTGGCTAACAAGGTGAAACAGTTATATGCAGCTCATTTATGCTAGCTGTTAATTTTGACTTATAGGTCAATTTGAATGCACAGAAAAATTCACAGAAAAATAAAAGTAAATGCACATTATCATGTTTTGACAAATTATTGTCTGCATTCATTTATTTTCCTGTGTCATTTCCATGTATTGTTTTGTATTTACTTTTATTTCTGTCTTACTTTATTCCTGATTTTTTTAATCTTTATTTCAAATTTAGTTTTTAACCATTCCTGTAATTCAGCATCTATATGCCAAAAAAGGGGGAGTGTCTTAATTTTCTGATATTAGCATTCAAACTCACACTAAAGCACTGTTGATTTATGCCATATTTACCCTGAAATCTTGGATTAGACCAGAAAATGACTGCTCTCTGTTTCAGGTGTGATACAAGAGATGAAAAAGTATGTTGAAAAAATACGCTGTACATAAAAAAAGGGAATACTTCAATTTGGAAATTATAATTAAAAAAAATCAATTGAACATGAAATAAAAAGAAAAGAATTTTTAAAAAATCAGTTGCTAAATATTGCTTAAGTTACCTTATAATTTGGTGTCAATGTATTCATTTTCAAATTAACATAAATATTTATTTCTTAATTATTTTTTATTATTATTATTGGTGTATTATATTGTTGGTCTTTATCATTTGATGTATTTATTATGATTTGGGCCATTTTAGCCCTCCGTAAAAGACATCAAATTTCTGCAGATGTATCTTATTCCAACAGATGGATTGCATCTCCCACAAGTTTCACCTCATTTCACCAATATAATGATGAAGATGATTGAAGGACCAACCTCATAAATTTAAGCTCCAGTCAGTCCACCAGGTAACCTGCATAGGTACCTAGAAAGTCTGTTTTTTTTTTTTTTTTTTTTTTTTTGTTCTATTTGTAATTTTTGTTTGTTTATTTTTTAATGCACAGTAAGCATTTTCATAGGTACCATAAAGCTCATGCATTCTTAGCCAGAACAGCACCCTGGAAGTTCAGTCAAAAATGAGTATGTGCTTTGGAGAATGGAAAGTAATTTTTTAGTAACCAGCCAAATCATGCAAAACCATCAGTATCTTCCTTAAAAATGATTCACTGATGAATTTAAATCCAAGAATGTGAAACATGCTGCGAGCTCAATCTGAAAAGCAGGTCTTCAAATGCATATAATGGTTGCCTTTATTTGCTTATGCTTCCAGTTAGTAGATGTGGATAACATACTACTTGCCCCCATGATTATTTTAAATCCAGGTGTGATTCTACACAAAGATGCAGGCCAGTAGATACAAACTGCGAATAATGTTTATTTCTGTAAATACAGTATTTAAATATTGTACAGATTTTTAGCATCATGTCAGCAGCTTTAGAGCCGCTAGTGTGTTGGTGTGTGTGTGTGTGTGGTTTCTTTGATGTACAGAATGTGTGCTTTCACGTGTGCTTTCACGTCACACACACACACACACACACAAAGATTTCTCATCGTCCATGGCTTGAAAGGCTTAGGCAGGTTTGATTGCTGTGTTCTTTCAAATTGAGATTGGATGTGGCATCTGTTACTGTCTTGTTACATTGTTTTTGCAATCACAAAAGAAACTTGAATACCTCTGTCCTTACTAAAAGCTTTTCAATGAGCATATCTGTCAGCTGTGAGTTTTTTAAGTGCTAGCAGCACCTGAATGTGCCCAGTCCAATTCTGAAAACACCTTTTCTCCAGTTCAAGATCTGTGATGTTTAAGAAAGAAATAACAGAAATTATACAGTGGTTGAGGTAATATGCAGTGAAGTTTAGGTGTGGAAAAAGTACGAATTCACGTGTCTGTGATAAAGACTGAAATATGGTCTGCAATAACCACATTTCCAAGTTGATAAAATTTAAGTCTAAAGAGTGCCTAGAATTTATCCACTGTGATGTCAAGATTAAATCCCCATCAGTATGGAGTGTACAGTGATCAGTTTACATAAAGGTTTATATCAGTGAACATCACACTAGTCAATGCATAACATCTAGATGTTCAACATGTTCCTCTGAAATGTCTGAATCATATCCTGCTGACATTGGAGGACTTTTTTGTTTTGTTTTGTTTTGATTTTTTTGTTTTGTTATCATGTCACAGCAGAAAGGGACCCAGTTAAAATGATTAGCACATCCTGAGTTCCAGGTCACACTGGCCTCAGTTTGATTTACATCTTTCTTAAGTCTAAATCCTTAATATAAAAATGGATGATGTAACTTAGTTTGATTTCTGCCATTTTAACCCAAGAATTTGTGCCTTCAAAGGTCAATGACATTTTGGTGTAGGTCAGAGGTCAAGGCCCTAGTATTTTTCAAACTGCCAATTCATCCCCATGAATTAATATGACTGAAGTACTCTTTAAGGCAATAGTCCCAGCAGGCAGTCTTTCCTTGAACTCAAAGGTATTGTGCTTGATGAAAAGTGCATTGTGTCAACCATATACTTCTTAGTGATTTTTGTATTTTCTAATTGGAATGTTAAAAAAATGTTGGATAAGTTCTCTGAAGCAGAAGTTGTAACTTTAATTACTACACAAATGTAATTTAGTGCTGTCAATTAACTAATTATGCCAGTTCCACTCAAATAGTATTTATTACATTGTATAGAAAGTACCCCCCCCCATGTGCTATTGCTGTTGCAGCAGAAACAATTAATTTCTAACATGTGGCAAAAAGTCAGAATTTAATGAGCCATATATTGTTTATCGGACTTTACCCCCTACCCCACTCTTTTCTGCTTTCAGACATGTGCACAGGCTGTGTTGGTAAGCTATTTGAAAATAGCAACATGAAAATAATAAATTTTTGAGTGTAAAAAAGATATTGTTTGACTTTGCAATCAATCAATCTGCTAATGAGTATGACTTATATTAACCGACAAATTAACCTATGTATGCTCAAAGCAAGTACATATCATTTCACCATAAGCTTATTTATTTGCGCACTCAAAAACATCCCACATTCCGATAGACATTGTCTGGTTTTCATAGGTGATCATTTTGTGTTCTCCAAACGCCGAGGTCCTATTTATGGGTTCTAATCTTAACCCTGTGTTGGGGAACATTGGAATGACCCCTCATCAGCTAGCTCACTGACATGTATGACATATATTAAAAGATCTCCATGGCATAAATTAAATAACAATAAACTTTAGTCAGCTGAGTTATTAGCATTGATTAACAATAACATAGAGTTAAAGTTGTAAATATTGCACTGCATTATTCCCAGGATCTTGATCTTACAGGCAGGTTTCAAAATGTTTTTTGATTCTTCGGTCAAACAGTGAAATCCAGGCTTTTCTTGCTTTTTGGTGTCACTGTACAAAGTTGCACTCTGTCTTTGGCTGTCCTCTTTGAGTACTCTTTACTACGATGCATGTTTAGCATGTGTCACATAGATTAAGGTGTACCACTGGTCATGCTAGTGTCTTGTTGGAGTGTTGGAGACAGGCTGGCCTGTGTGCAAAGCCTGGTGCTCCCTAAGCTGGCTGTTGTTGATGTTCATGAACAAATAAAATAAGAAAATAACTGATGGCAGCTCATAACTACCATTGCACTTCTCATACTATACTGATGACTATCCTAAAAACCTTTTCTTTTTCCTCCGTGTGTGTACTCACCCAGGTTACATGTCAAGTGGAAGGGTTTGATGTGTTTCTGATCTTTCCTTGATATGATCATTTCACTCTATTTTGTGCTACACTGACGATTGTCAAGCACAGAATACCTGTATGTAGCAGCTTTTACCTAAAGCCATGATCAAATAAAATAAAGATGTTTAGCTGACGTAAGCTTTCTAATTTCTATGTGTGAGCTGCATTTGAGGCATTTCAGTGCCAAGCAATTGTCAACTGTTCAGTCTGAAGTGGTTCAGTGGATGTAACTTAGCCAGCTTGCATCATATAGAAGTATTTGCTTAACACTATCTATAATATAATTCAAACAATGTTACAGCTAAAATTATTTAACTTGTAGTTATATGATCTCCTCTGGAATAAATCACTATGTATTCATCACTATTGTTCTTTTAGTTCTTTATCAATTATGCAAAGGGATTTTGTTGTTTTTTTTATCATGGGTTGCTTCATTGTCTTGTTCTCTGGCGATATTTACACTGTAAAACGTGTATTTTGCTCAATGCCAGGTTTTCATTGTCAGACTTGCACCAATAAAATGTATATTTCAAACAGTCATTTGTGTGCTGTTTTTCAACATAAAGCCCTCTTTTCTTGCATGCATCCAATTATCCAGCATATTTCAGTTTTAATGAGCTAAATTTTAAAAAGGGGAATTGGCTATTGCTTTCCTAGGAATACTATAATTATTCTAGATAACAGTGAACCCGTTAGTTATGTATTTGTACTTCCAGAGGGAGTGAAAGTGTACTGTTACTTAAAGATGCTTAAACTATCCAAAAAAACAAAAACAAAAAGTGTCCTCAATACTGTCTATAGCACAGACGAGTATATGTTAATATTTTCTGAATGTGAACTGCAAAAAGAGTCACAGAATTCAGTCTTGAATTTACCTACTTTAATTCCTCTGGTCTCAACCCTCATGATGTATCTCATCATATGATAGTCCCCAGAAACCATCAGAGAAATTTTTGCCAACGTTAACCAACGTTTTTTTTTTCTCCAGCTGCAGTTTACTTTTGTGAACATTATTGGTCCATCTATGAAGGAATCTGTGATGATTTTTTAACAACAGCAGGTGAGACTTTGTGAGACAATACTGCCATCAAATGGATGATGGTAGGATTGGATTCAGATGTTTCTCTCTCTACAAGAACCATATTTTTTACATTTTCAACACCTGTGACGAAAGTAATCTCTCTCATGTAAGACTGGTCAGCAAAAAAAGTTTTAAATGTGCTGCAAAATGGTTGGATACAAAATTACTATATTAGTTACCAAAACATGATGCTAAACATCTCTTGCACAGTAGACCTGTAGCTTAGACAGAGTTAAGTGATCCAGCTCTTTGTTTTTTGTCAGACAACAAATGTTTTCTAGAATTCCATAAGAAGTATCAGTTAATTTCAAGCAACCAGTGTGTCACTGACAATGCAGTAGCTCTCTCAAACTGTCAACCTCAAGAAGTACAATCTTAATGACCAATGAATTCACATTTTAAGTTATTTTGTCCAATAGGGAATCCCTGATCTAGAGATTTGTTGGTTTGAGCAGGGTTCTATTTTCATGAAAACATGAGATCCAGCATCACTTAACTCTCTGACAACATAGATACAAATTTTAGTAATTTTAATGTAAGTATATATATATATATATATATATATATATATATATATATATATATATATATATATATATATATGTATATATATATATATACATATATGTGTGTGTGTGTGTGTGTGTGTGTGTGTGCATATTTATAGATATACGTATGTATGCATATACCTATAAAATACACTACCAGCCAAAAGTTTGGACTCTACATTGTAGATACATACTGAAGATATCAAATATATGAAGCAAGATAATGTATGGAATTATGTAGTAAAGAAAAAAATTGTTAAATAACTGTGTATAAATATAAATACATTTTATATTTTAGATTCCTCAAAGTAGCCACCCTTTGCTTTGTTGACAGCAACGCAAACCCTTGGACTTCTCTCAATAATAATAATAGTCACCTGAAATGGTTTTCACTTAACAGGTTTGCCTTGTCTGGGTTCATTTGTCTTCATTTCTTGTCGTCTTAATCAGGATTGGGCCATCGGTTGTGTTGTGCAGAAGTCAGGTTGGTACAGAGCTGACAGCCCTATATGACAACTGTTAAAATTTAAATATTGCAAGAACCATTCAGCTAAGTAAAGAGAAACAACAGTCCAGCATTAATTAAAGAACTGAAGGTCAGTCAGTCTGGAAAATTGCAAAATCTTTGAATGTGTCCCCAAGTGCAGTTGCAAAAACCATCAAGCGCTATGATGAAACTGGCTCACATGAGGATCACCCAGGAAAGAAGACCAAGAGTCTCCTCTGCTGCTGAGGATAAGTTCATCTGAGTCACCAACCTTAGAAATTACAAGTTAACAGCACCTCAGATAAGAGCCCAGATAAATGCCACACAGAGTTCTATAGCATCTGTACATCAACCGTTCAGAGGAGACCTTAATGGTCAAATAGCTGCCAAGAAACAATTACTAAGGGAAAAAAAACAAGCAGAAGAGATTTGTTTGAGCCAAGAAACACCAGGAATGGACATTAGACCAGTGGAAATCTGTGCTTTGGTCTGATGAGTCCAAATTTGAGATCTTTGGTTCCATCCTTCCGTGTCTTTATACGATGCAGAAAAGGTGAACAGATGACCTCTACATGCATGGTTCCCACTGTGAAGCATGGAGGAGGAGGTGTGATGGTGTGGGGTCGCTTTACTGGTGACACTGTTGGGGATTTATTCAAAACTGACAGCACACTGAACCAGCATGGCTAACACAGCATCCTGCAGTGACACGGTATCTGGTTTGTATTGAGTTGGAGCTTCATTTCTTTTTCAGCAGGACAATGACCCAAAACACACCTCCAGGTTGTATGAGGGCTATTTGACCCAGAAGGAGAGTGATGAAGTGCTGCCATAGAAGACCTGGCCTAAAAGTAGTACTGAAAGTACGAGTAACCCAATCAGGCAAAAGGGGCAACAAGTGCTAAGCATCTCTGGGAACTCCTTCTAGACTGTTGGAAAACCATTTCAGGTTAGAATTAGCCTCATGAAGCTCATCGAGAGAACACCAAGTGCATGCAGGGTGGGCGGCTATTTTGAAGATTCTAAACTCTGAAACATGTTTTCACTTAGGCGGCCCGGTGGTGCAGTAGTTAGCACTGTCACCTCACAGCGAAGAGGTTCGGGGTTTGAGTCCCGGCTCGGGCACGGGGTCTTTCTGTGTGGAGTCTCCATGTTCTCCCTGTGCCTGCGTGGGTTCTCTCCGGGCCCTCAGGCTTCCTCCCACAGTCCAAAGACATGCAAATAGGGACTAAGCTAAATGAATACACTAAATTGACCGGAGGCATGTGTGTGAATGGTTGTCTGTCTATATGTGCTGGCCCTGCGATGGACAGATGTCCAGGGTGTACCCCACCTCTCACCTGAAAGCCGCTGGGATAGGCTCCAGCCCCCCCCCCCTGCACCCTTAACAGGCTATGTGGAAGAAAATGAATGGATGGATGGATGTTTCGAGTTATTTCACACTTCTTTGTTCACTACATAATTTCATCGGTGTTCATTCAAAGATTTGATGCTTTCACTCTTGTTGCTGACAATGTTTTGACTAGTAGGCTTCTGAGTCTCCTTCCTTCAGCTGGTTGTAGCCATCATTTTCACAGAGCCACTTCTCCATTGGATCAGTATGGGATAATAGTGTCAGAAGCAGTTGTTGTATAACTTGACTGCAAATCCACTAAATTAGGAAAAATCTCACCTTGTGTTCTCTGCTTTGCTTTGTATGTTCATCTTCCATCCCATCTTCCATCTGGGAAGATTTTACATTACATACAGGTTTTTTTTTTCTTTTAGTTCCCCCATACCCCCTCAAAAGCCTCCACCAGTGATTCATGCAGTAGAATATGAAGCTAAACACAGGCACTTATTCAGTGACCAGAATACATTTATGCTGGGAGTGTATTATTCTTAGAGAAGTGGAGGTAGAGAGCCACTCAACCTCTCACAGGGCAAGGTTGGTTTTAGCTTGGATAGTGTGTGTATGTTTGTCTATGTTTGTGTGTGTGTGTGTGTGTGTGTGTGTGTGCGTGTCTGTCTGTATTAGGGGAAGGGTACTGTAGAAACAGGATGAAAAGGTTGGATAGGTGTGGCCGATTTCCCTCAAATAGCTGTGAAGTAGAGTCGTTGCTACGGCAATCTGGAGGGACCCAAACTCGCCAAGTGGTCCTTCAGCTGCCCTCGTGCATACACACTCTCTTCTAGTTAGTGGCAGGGTTCAGAGCTACATGGCTAACCAATGAAATCATGGGACCATAACAGGGAGCTTGACACACTTGTTAAGGCTTCAACAGACAGAATGTAAGTTCATTAGAATTTGTTTGTTTGAATTGAATATTTGTGTAACCTTCTTGAGTGCTCAGGTGTAAAGGTATGCTGGAACACTTAACATGCACACACACTAACACTTTCACCTATACATACTCATTCTGGTGTTGACTAAATTAGCCAGTGCTGCACTAAAACTAACTGATATGAAGAATAAAAAACAAGCAAGCCAAGCTTTTTGCTGTGTATCATTGTGTAGAAAGTGATTGCAAAATGTTATAATAGCTACAGAATGATGACATCATCAGCAGTTAAACTGGCTCCCATCACTGCATAGCACAGATGCACCACTTGCAGCATTTCATCCCCTCCCTAAGTCTCACTCTATTATTGCTCTTAAATGAAAAAAATAAATGTCCCAAAATAATAATAGAATAGAATGCCTTTATTGTCATTATACCAGGTACAATGAGATGCAACGCTGCTCCTTAGGATGTGCACATATAAATAGAAAAATATACATAGACACATATTTACACTACTATACCTACTATAGGACTAATACTGACATAACTGTACATAGACTCTGCAAAGATATAAGGACATAAACTTATACATATAAGACATATACATAGACTGTACAACTGTAAACAGGCTTGTGCAAGTCCCACTGTAGATACATGTGGGAGTGGATAGCAGCTTTAAGTGGTGCTGCGGTGCATCTAGGTGCACAGGCACATTATAGTACCAGATTCAAGGTGGCTGTGCCATCAACAGATTGAGGTGACATAGCATTTGCAGTGCAAACATGGCAGAACAGTCCTGGTGATAGTGCAAAACATATGGAGGTACTTATACAGTTCAGTCTTCATCCTTCATAATAATGGTCTAACAATGTTATTGCTAAGCAATTTTATGAGGTTATCACCTGCACATTTTTAGAATATATCTTTAGAGAATGTAATTTTACCTTTCAGAAAAACCTGGGACCAAAATATTTTCTGCTGAAAACATCACAAGAACATTCAGAACACTTAGAACAAGTAATAGCTTATTACTGAGGTAGTAACAATATAATAATCTGAATAATGAATAATATTCAGATTTACCCTCTAAATATACTTTTTAGGGAATCACAATGTGAGTATATTTTGTGGCACTGCAAGCCACAGCACTCGTCCCCTGGAAATGCTGCATATCTCTCCAGCTTCAGCACAAAAAGGTCAGCATGTGTTTTAAACAGACTCTACTGACCCCCAGACTGAACCATCTGCTTCTATTCATCCTCCCTCCTGCTCACTGTGATAGGCTCCTTTGTACAGTCTTACATTACAGCTGAATCAATTTATTATGAAGGTCAAAAAATATTGTGGTATTCAAATAGTTTTATTATGGGGGTCAAATAGATTTACCCTTTCTTCGTGTGACAACTTTGGTAAAGGTGCTGCTGAAATCCTTTGTCAGTTTCTCTCTGGTCCTTTTATAGTGAAATATGGAGTTGTTGGACATCTGCATCTGTCTGGCCTCCACATTCTTTACCCCCCCTTCTGAATTGGAATTGTTTTTTTGAAGACAATATAATGTAGCTACTTGCCAGGGGTTAGGTTTGTTGTGCAAGCATTCCCCAGGGGAGCTATTTTTCTCTTGCCACATACATCTGTATACCTCACTAATGACCCATCAATAAGTGCTTTGTAAGTAACGATGCCACCCTCAAAGCTACTGGCTTTAAGATCAGAAAAAGACGCGCTGTCATTCGGAAATTTCCTCTGACAAACACACATAATTACAGGAATTAGCCTGCTATTTTGTCATTAGCCTTCACTTTCAGTGAGCCAATAATGAAAAGAGAAACAAGACTCTGAGACAAAGACAGATGTCTTTAGAGGATTTCAAGACACTTTCTCCCCCCACCTCTTAGCCCACACATTCACTTTGCTATTTTATTAATATGATTAATGTAGTCAATCCTCTGATTGGTATTGTGTGAACACTGATGGCTCAGCTCAGGAGAAGTCGGAGTGATTTCAAATGCACTTTGTTAGTGCCATGATGAAAATGGCAGCTTGTATTTTTCTGGCAAGCGTGATTATGGGGTGTGTGTTCAAATAAATGAAGCCAAAACAATGACTCACAATCAGGACTTCATAAACCAGCGAAAGGCCATGGACAGATTAATGAGTACTTTGCAGACACACACGTACATGCAAAGGCCTTTTGGAATTATAGATATATGTGACACATTCTGTATCCAAATGAGCAGGAGAAAGCAGTGATCTCAGCATGTAATTTACTGTTGATTTGTGTTTGCATAAATGGAGCCTGATGTCTTTCAACATTAATAATGGTAATATTTACCCTCTCCTTGTCCTGACAGGGTTTGGCAGGGAGGAACAGTTAGCTTGGTAAAGAGAAAGACAGAGAATGTTAACAGATAGATGTGTGAAGTACACTGGTGTCAGAAATGTGACCACTGCAGATGGTGTCATTATTGGTTTCTATGTTAAATATCAGCATATTAAAAAAACTCATCAACATAGCTTGTGTTTGCCAGCCTGCTCTTATAAGATTTACACCCTGATTTCCTACCATCTCACTGATTTAACATGGGATAACTGTGTTTGCATGAGGTGAATTAAAGGTGTCATAAACGTTCATTGAACGTAGCCAAATCACCATCGCAACGATTAATATACTCACTTGCAGCAAATTCCTTTCGGTTTTGGAATTCTTGACCAAAGATGCTGGAAAGAATGTATGGATAGTTGTTTATTTCAGGGGACATTACAAAGTGGGCGTTTTTACTTAAAAAATATTTCTAGGAATAGGATTAATACAGCCAATAAATGTAAAGCGAATGAAGTGCTGAAAAGATGTTTATCCCAGTGTCAATCAGTGGAATAAAAGAAATCACTCTATTATCATTAGTCAGTCCAATAGACAAAATTTTAATTCTTAGATTTTTATGTGCACAAAAACAAATGTTTAGGTTTTTTCCTGTGACAATCAGCATGATTTACAAGACTGTGTGTTATAAACGGCAGTATACTTCTTGCCTGCTTTAATGTTTTGTGTGTGTGTGTGTGTGTGTGTGTGTGTGTGTGTGTGTGTGTGTGTGTGTGTGTGTGATGAGCAAATAACTAGCGGTAGTTAATATTTGCCCATAGTATAGATTAAGGGTTTCATTGTCTAAGTTTGTGGGCCTCTCTGACACATGCCTTGACAAGAAGTACTTCCCTTAACTCTCCTTACATTATTTATAGTTTAGCTTCTTGGTGTATATATATGATCATTATTTTTGGTCATTTGAAACCGTAGATAGTCAGCTTTTTAACCAAGGTAGCCTAATATTGCTGTTTTACCAAACTTCAAAAACCATCAAATACTTGAACTGAGTTCTGAGTCATTTTTTAGTTTCAAACCCTTAGAGTCTAAAAGTTGGAAAAAGAGCAACAGTCCTCCGGAACTACCGTATATCTTAACCACATTGACCTCTTACCAAATCACATACATTTGAGTTGTTCTAAATGATGTCCTTTGATAATTACCGTTAACCTTCTTTCACCTCAATTCACATAAGCTTCTCTTAAAACTCTCTGGAGCCTCCCTGGTCATGCCACTTCACACTAAGCCTCTGCCATACAAAATCTTGATTTTCTTTTAGTTTTAGTTTGTCCTCTAATACAAAGAGGTATGTTGTTCATTTTGACTCTCTGATTACATGTGTGCTTTTTGCCTTATTACAATTCAATGTTAAAAAAAATAGGTGTCACGGTGGCGCAGTGGTTAGTGCTGTCGCCTCACAGCAAGAAGGTTCCAGGTTTGAGTCCTTACTAGGGCACGGGATCATTCTGTGTGGAGTTTGCCTGTAGCTGCTGGGATAGGCTCCAGCCCCCTGTGACCCTAAATAGGAATAAGCAGAACAGGATGAATGGATGGACATTAAAAAAAAACATCATATTTTCTGACAGTTTCAAAGAGGTTGTCACTTGTTAAGCGACTTGTTTTGAGTCAATAGACTGGACCCCTGGACTTACTCACTTATTATTATTTTTTTTTAATCCCTGTAATCTCCATGAGAAATTGGGCTGTGCAATGTTATGGTCTAATGTATATTATTCATTCTGCATATATTTATTACACAGGCAACAACATTCCACAAGTCAGCTCCTGAATCCCAGTACCGGGTGTTAGGGGCTGCAACATGACTTTCATTACTCCATCCTAAATCTCCTATTATTAGTCTATTTATTCTGTTGAATGTACTTATTTTAAAATAATGCATACTCTACATATTTATTTACATACTGCATAATTGTTTACTATGGTTGATATACATTGTTGCATAGTGTACATATTTCACTTGCATTTATTTCCTATTTTTCATTTAGTATAGTATATTTTTACATATTTTACATTCTTGAACACATTCCTTATTCCCTATTTTTACATTTTTTAACAAAGTTCTTTTTCTATTCTGTTGTACTACACTGGGAGCAACTGCAACTGACTTAATTTTCCCATGGAGAACAATGAAGTATTCTGATTCTGATTCTGAAGTTAATGGGAGAGACGTGGTGTTAGTGTGTATGTAGGTATAAAGTATATATGTCGTGTGTGTGTATACATTTTTACTGCTCCCTTTTTTAAATGTTACATTATGTACAGCAGTGCTTGTTGATTTTAGTGTGGGATTAAAATAATTGTGAATATATAAATGTTAAATTTACAATTCTATAAAAAGAATATTATGAGTAAAAAAATGGTTTGACACAACAGGTAATACTAAATGAACATGAGTCAAAAGAGTATGGCACCCCCATTTTAACACACACACACACACACACACACAAACACACACACATTACTAATTACTATTTAATGCCTGAGTGGTATGAAAATGTATGCATATTCGGCCCAAGTATGGGGTATGCTAACTTGGCTTGGAAGTAGAGTGACCGTCTTGCAACCAACGGGTGCATGGTTCAATCCTCATCTCCCCTGGTGACCACATCGAGGTATCCTTGAACAAGAGACTGAGGCCCTAATTTCTCCTGATGGCCTTGCAATGGACTAGCGACGCATCCAGGGTGTATCCTGCCTCTCGCTGAATGTCAGCTTGGCTACGATGGATAGATGGGCTTGTTTTTTTTTTAACCAAAATTATCAAATTCCTCAACAGGCCAAAAGTTGAAGCTGATAAGAAGTTGTGTCTGTCAATGTCTTTAAAAACAAAACAAAAAAAACTGGCCTTTTGAATCTTTAACCTAATAGTCTTTTCATTCACATATCATTGTGTGATCAATGTATAACAACTAAATCCAACAAAGGATCATCAAACACCACAAAGGATCCAATGAGAGATTAACCATCTTTATTGAAAGACTGTGTGCAACATTGGGGCTGGTCAAGCTTGGCATGGAGACACAGTCTGGATGGCATTCTCCACCACATTGGCTGTTCCACAGAAGAGAGTTCTACAAGAGAAGGACAGAAAAAAGATAAAGAGAAAGGAAGAGCTATAATATAATAATAATAACATGATGCAAATTTATGTTATATTTTGAGTGTCAGGGTTTAACTTAAGTGACAGATAGAACAGAATACCCATACTCACAGAACATATGTGCAGAGGAATGAGTCCTTGAAATCAAAAAGCCCTGACCAGTCAAAATGTATGAAAACAAATAATTCCTAAATTATTCCATAAATCTGGACGTGTGCTTCAGTTTTTTTCTCAAGCTAAATATTCATCCCAAACCACTTTAATAAAAGAAGTTATTAATTTAGGTAAAGTAATAATATTAGAGGGAAGGAATGACAAAGCTTTATGTGACAACCTGAAGAATGAGCTACATCTCATCCAAATCCCCCCTCCCTGCTGCCCTTACCACTAGAGGGCGGCAGTACCATGCTGTCCTCTAGTGGCCACCCAGTGTAACCATACTGGGGCCAGCTGCAGTTCAACAACAGAAAAACACAACACAGAGCAACCTTTTGCCGTCAAGTCCTTGAAGAAACCCTGTAGCTTATTATGCAGAACCAAAAACAGCCTGTGTTTTCTCGAGAAAAGGACCACTGGTAAATGACCACCAAGACAGAAGTGAAAAGGCAGAGATAGGAATTTCTGTTGGGAAGCTCAAATAGGCGATCAAGAATATTTTGAGCATGATTCCTAACTCAGAACAAATTGGGAATGCAATCTATCCAATCTTTATAGCAAATTAAAAAAATACATTTATTGAAAATAAAATGAAAAGCACTTTGTTTCCCCATACAATTTGTAACAGTGAATCTGACCTGTATTTTTCTCTTTTCCACCAAGACCTTACCTTCTCATCTTTTCTAAAACTGCAACTTTTCACATTCACACACACAAATTTCTAAAATAAACCACCACCAGATTTAAAATTGTAAGTCAACTAAAATCATCTTCATTGTGATTAAAATTTTTAGATGATGATTGTGCTTATTAAAAGATAACATACAAATGTATAACAAATTCAATTAAATGACTGATTTCTCATGTTCTGTCATATGCAGATATGCAAGAATGATTGCTGGGTAATGTGCATGTTGTTATCCAATGTCAGACAATATTCAGCAGCAAGTGATGGAGCTAGCAGTCATCCCATCCATCCATCCATCCATCTATCCATCCATCCATCCATCCATTCATCCATCCATCCATTTTCTACCGCTTATCGTGTTAATGGTTGCGGGAGGGGCTGGAGCCTACCCCAGTTGCCTTCAAGCAAGAGGTGAGGTACACCCTGGATGGGTCGCCAGTCCATCTCTGGGCCAACACATATCGACAGACAACCATTCACACTCACAGCCATGCCTACGGTCAATTTAGAGTATACAATTCGTCCCCAATTGCATGTCTTTGGATTGTGGGAGAAAGCTGGAGAACCCAGAGGGAACCCATGCAGGCACAGGGAGAACATGCAGACTCCACACAGAGAGGCCCCGTGCTCAAGCCAGGGCTCGAACCCAGAACCTTCTTGCTGTGAGGTGACAGTGCTAACAACTGCACCACCGTGCCACCACAGCAGTCATCCCTTACAGACATAAAAGCAGCATTAAGAAAAGACGTAAGAGAAACAAACAGGAGGAAAAGGC
The DNA here is from genome assembly GCF_037954235.1 of Aulostomus chinensis. Classification (NCBI taxonomy): domain Eukaryota; kingdom Metazoa; phylum Chordata; class Actinopteri; order Syngnathiformes; family Aulostomidae; genus Aulostomus; species Aulostomus chinensis. Next base: position 17,244,839 of record NC_141335.1, on the reverse strand, counting down.
ATGAAAACTCTCTACTTCTGTTTTTTCTGTTGCCACCCTCCACACAGCAAGTAATTTTAAATAAACTTTATTCCTACCTAGCAGTCACAGTAAGCTATTTTGTTAGTCATCTCAAGATAATCTTTCAGCACACGCCAGTGTACTTAATAGGACACAAGTTGGGGATGATGTCATTTGATTTAGCCCTCATCTATAAGATTGTGCCCATGTTTCATTGTTTTTCAAATTCAGGATTCAGGTTTTTATTTCACTGATGTGTGTGATTCCACTGCTTATGCCATAGTACTAAAACAATTGCTTTCATGACAGAGAACTTGCTATGATTTTCTATCCATAATGATAATTATAATCAATATCCTCCCCTGATGCTGGAGATAATCAATTCAGTTGTTATCTGATATGAGATATGAGTTTGTATGGAACATCTGCATACATTTCATGAGCGGAAGATGGTAGAACATTTCATCAATCCTGACCAAACATTTATGCTAAATCCTGCTCAGATTATGAAGAGAAGGTCACTTTTGCTCAGACTTAATTATTTTGTCTTCATGCTAAAATTAAAAATAACAGGCTTTAAATATAACAGGTTTTATATTAAAATATCCAAGGCTGCCTATTAAGCACATCTATATTTCTCCACCAAATTTATAGAAAATATGAAATAGAAACCATACAGTTAATAAATTATTCATTATTGCTGAGACAGTCTAATTACATCTCTGGCAGTTTATAAATTGGTTACAATCTTGCTAGTGTTTACAAAATAGGCAGACCTACATCTTTTTGTCTTTTCCTCTCATCACTTCCACCTTGGATGCACCATACTTGGGTTTCATTGGATTCAAGATGTGGTTGTTCCATCGAAACTTCACCTCTGTCACATTCCCCACATCAACCTCAGCATTTAACAGCAACTCGTAGGTCCGTCCAGGCCTCAGTGTACCTCTGGAGGAAGACACAACACAGCAGTGGTTTATGTCTGAACTATTCAGTTATCAGGACACTTCATCTTGGTTATGTTTTATTGCTGTAATGAAAAAACAAAAGAGCAAAAAGCCATTACCACTGACACAAACCTCGATTGAGATTGGTCTTTAATAGCAAACTTAATTTGGATCCACAGGTAAATCATTTAATCCTGCTTTCTGAAACTCTGTAAGAACTCACAAATGGTATCTTTTTCATCTGCAAAAACTTTCATCCATCCATTTAATACGGTAAATTATGCCCGTCAAGGCTGCTGTGAATATATACTGCTGTCATATACCGTCTTCACTAAGCTCCACTACTCACAATATGTTTATCATCTCTACCTCAATTATCTGTAAGTGACTTTATCCATCAATCCATCCATTTTCTACTGCTTATCGTGTTAAGTGTCACGGGGGGAGCCTATTCAGAGAGAGGTGGGGCACACCGTGGATGGGTCCCTAGGTCCCCGGTTGTAAGTGATTTTATCTTTTTTTAATAATCAGACTCCTTTAAAAAATGTTCAGAATTGACCTCAGATCAGATCACCTACCAGGCTGACACCAATTCCTACATCAAAGCTATGAAATACACATTTTCAAATTAGCTTTGTCAGGGATTTTCTCTAAATTAATCATATTTATTTTCCTTTGTAAATTATATATTATTTTCCTTTCCTTTCATGCTCTATTGTGGCATGATTGTACGAGTTCTACTTTTATTTACCAATTTTTCACTTATCTTTTTATTAATTTCTTGTTAAATACTTTGTAACTTGTTTCTTTAAAAAAAAAAAAAAAAACTTGGCTGCTAAAGTGAAACCATCAGAAAATCATAACAGGTACAGCAGGCTGCAGGAGTATTTTAGCTCTGATCATGAATTTACTTTTGAGCAACTGCCAAACTATCCATCCATCCATTTTCTACCGCTTATCCTGTTAAGGGTTGCAAGGGGCTGGAGCCTAACCCAGCTGTCTTCGGGTAAGAGGCAAGGTTCACCCTGGATGTGTACAACTAAAACTTATGATTGTTCTTACACATGAAGCTTGAACTCCTTGGTGCTTTCAATTTCGCCAGCCAGTACTACATACATTAAGCCAGGGTTAGGCCAAGAAGGACCATCCAAAGTGAGCTTTATGTAGTAGCTATACCCTGGAAATATACAAAAACAGCAGATTTTCAAGTTATTCCACCATATGCTGTATAGTGTCCAAACATCACTTTAACAGATAGAACACAGAGAGAAAACAAAAAAGAAGCACTCATTTTTTTAACTGAAACATTTTGAAGTCTGCACTAATATGTAACAGTTCCAGAAAGTAGCCACAGCCTTGCATACACAATTTGACTAAGCTTTTGTTTTCTCCTATGTGCTCTACATTTAATGACTACCATGCCTTAACTTAATCTATCTATCTATGAATCACTTAATAGTGATTCATAGATGGCTACATTTTTATATGTTCCTTGAGATCATTTATGGTAATCCATAGGTAGCCTAAAAAATTTAATTCTGGAAGCAGTTAAGATTTATATACCTGGAGGTCCAGACCCACACTTAAATTTCTGAGTTATACCCCAAGACTTACTGTTTTCAGAGCCTTAAAATATGGCTTTGTTTAAAAGGATGACAACACATTTGAATGCAGTCTCCCACTTGAATGGAGAATAGCACCAGTCCATAGATAAAAAGTTCACTTGGTTGAATTATGAAACACAATAAAACAAAAAAATCTATTTATTCTCTAGATCTAGATCAGGGGTTCCCAAAGTGTGGTCTGCGGACACAGAGTACATAAAGTTCTTCAAAAGGGTCCTCAGCAAAATTTGGATAAGTCTATTTTACTTATATGTGTCTGAATACATCAGACTGTTGATACATGTGATAATTATAACTATAAGTTAATACCATTTCCTATTGGGATTAAATACACTCTGGAGTAGAGATAATTTTAACTCTCTAATACCCCGTTCACACTGAAAAACGCATGTCAATGCGGGTTTTTGGACCTGCATTTGCTTGGTATTAGGGGCGCATTGAAGCTTCCAAAAAACCCGGCATACGTCATTGCGCTGACAACGTCATCATTACACATAAACGTGCACTGGAACACTGAGAGGTAAACACTCGACAACATGGACGTAGACAAGTCGAATGTTCGCGGGACATCAACACGAGGACTGATCTTACGGCAGAGGCCAAAACTTTATTGAGAGATGAGTGCTCTCAGCCCAGCCGAAGTTTTTTTCATTTATTTATTTTTTTCCGGAGCTTCTACGATTACAGCTTGACAGGCGACACAGTGACAAAATCAGGATGAGACAGGAAGGTCGCGTGAAACCTGAGACAACGCGGGTTGCCCTTTTCACTCTGCAGGGGAGCCGAGCCGCTAAACTCCCAGATCGCTTGGCAAGTTGGTCGATGTGGGTCGAAATGCCGAGTCGACCTTTGAAAGTGCCGAAAAACCCGCTTTGATCTGCATTTTTGGTGCAGTGTGAAAGGGGCTTAAATCTTACTTTAACTCAGGTAAATTGACTGTGTGGAGGACAGGGTACTTACGACCAAAGGGCTTTTCACTGCCTGTGTGGAGGAAGTACTTTGTCGTTGATGCACCATCAGTCAGAGTGAACCTGTCAGCATAGTGTCCCATAAGAGGACACTTGCTGTCTGCACATGGAAAACACTTGCCCTGTGAATATAAAGATATGTTGAGATGCGATAAGTGAGCTCAACCAATGATGGAGAGTCACCTCCTGTTTGTGAACATTAAGGGACAACCCTGATACATGTTTCTCCTGTTCTTCTTTAAAATGTTGCAGCCTGTCACCATACATATATGAGGATGGAGAACACCATTCGTTTTATAGTAAGTAACTGTGTGTGGGACACTGTGGCTGACAGCTATGGCTGCGTAACACCCCAGAGCATTTATAATGTGAACAACAAGGAGGTGTTGTCATCTCTCAACAGGGCCATAGTCATGAGGTCATACACAATGCTCCCAGTCTTCCTTTGATCGGGACATGTGTCCAAAGCAGGGATAAACTGTCATTAAAACCAACAGCTGCAGATACAACCCTCCCCATGGCGGACATGAGGGAAGCCCATTAACATCTCCCCTCCACTGCCACAAAAATCTATCTTACTGAATCAACTTCTAAAACCAAAGAAATTGTTCACAGCCATATCAATGTCACACAGCAGCAACAGGTGGCAGCCCCATAAACATGCTGTAGAGACATGGGCCCCTTCTCCTTATCCAGTCTCTTCTCTTGCTTTAAACAATCTGAATGCCCTGAACCACAGAACGCAAGATACCACCAACATCTAACATATTTAATATATACACAAGCTGCTCTGGACTCCATTTTACGTACAATTTCTGAGGACTTAAATGCTGCAACAAAGAATGATTTATATTATTTTGAATCTCATGATGCCTCATAGAGTTGTTTGATTTTCGCTAAGTGCACACCACACATTCACACGTTTTCCCCATATAATTCAATTATCCTGATTTGGGGTATTCCAAGACATTTAATTCTGGTTCTTTAGATTTATATCCAAGTATACTACATCACAAAATGAGTGTAAAAAAAACACATGTTCACTTTAAGTACCTATCCTCATTACCTTACCTGATTATTTATGCAATTCAATTTGGAGTCATGTTCCTGGCTATACCTAAAATCAATTAGACGGCAACAAATACCCCTTTGAAAGTCAAAAAATAAATTGAAAATATATAAACAATTTATATCTACTCCGAATGAAAAGGAAATTAATTACATAAATGACCTATGCAGGTCTTTTTTGCTCTGTTACACAATGTTTGGCACCCTGCTTCACGGTTAGCAAAGGTCACATCTCTTACAGTATCAGATGAAGGCAGCAGTACAGCCTCAAAGTAATAAACTACAGTTTGAGAGGAGGTGTTCTTCAGTCTCATCTCATTCAGTAAAAACTTAACAGCATCACCATGGCAACCTCTAACTGCTATGGTAGACTCCCAATTGATTCAGATCAGCTGATTACTTCTCTGCAAAATAAATATATTTTAACATTTAGCAACTCTGTGTCAACATTTTTACTACATACTGTATCTCTTCAACCAATTATTTCCTATGGCTTGTTCACAGCATGGAGAATTAGGTACACGCAATGGTAACTTAATCTGTAGGCAGATATGGCAGGTAACTGCACATACCCTGTATTACTTTAATGTCGCTACATTTAGGGCAGGATTTTTCATGTATTAATTAAATACTTCGTGAAAATAAAACACTTACATCTTCAAAACTGGCCACATCAGAACAGGGGTATCCAACAAAGCCTTGGGGTTTAACCATACTCTCACTGTAGTATTGGTAGGCTCGGAGATGGTTGCAGGCATCAAACTTTTTTGTACCTGGAAAAAGATAGGGAGGATATGGTCCAAAAAAGTGGCTGACCTTCATGACCTTCTGATCCAAGTCTATGCTTCTTTTTTTTTTTTTTTTTTTTTTTTTTAGAAATTACAAAAACCTTTGAACATTTAACAGAATAAATGAAAAAAATTATTGAGACATGATTTTTAAAATTATTCCCGATACAAGAAAAAGGGGCAAAAGTTTAGATATTTTACTGTGGCCATCCAGGTTTGAGTCTTGTTGAGGGAGGAGCATAGCGTTACTGAGAGACAGACATAGTAAGAGGTCTTGGCTTTTGTTGTTTTCTTTTCTAGTAAGTGCAAACACCAGACGTTCCAGGACCCCCAGCTATGTAGGTCTGGCTCCCACTCTTCCTCTCTTATCTATAGGATCAAAAGAGGCAGATTCAGCTGTGCCAACACAACCCCTCTTCCAGGCCCAGGCATGGCACCAATGTTTCCACTTGAGCCTTGCTACTCATCGGCACATTTCAAAAGAAGCTGTTGTAATCCATTGTAGAAAATATTTGCTCAGATAGGTACAGCAGGAATAACTCCAGCTGGAGTTTCTTTATGATTTTCCATTAGTACAACTCAAATAGAGGAGCTCTGCATTGTAAGTTTCATGGATGACAAAATAGGGTATAAGTCATTGTTATCGTGTTATGAATATGAAGATATATGATGAGTGGCCTTGACTGCACAAGACCAGGACTGTGTAGACTGTCAGGGTCAATTAATCATGTCCATTTCATGTTTTAAAACCAAACAATTGCTGCACTGTTCCTGCTGTTTTTATGTCATTTGCCAAAAAATGTTTACCGATTGATTATTGTGTCACAGTAATCTTTCCCATGGGAGGATTTAATGATTATGTTCTGTTTTATGTCATTGTAAAATTAAATTACCAATCAAAATATTATGATTCAGCAAACCACTAGGTTATGCAATAAATATCATTTTTACCAATAACTGATTAATTTTTGGTTGAGGTTCAATGTTACCAGTAATTTTATTTCTAAAATGTAATTTATTATTGACAGAAACATGATTCCATCAATATATGCAGTAAGCCAAATTTCATCAGGTCAGATCTATGCTGAATGAATTTGTAGATCCACTCATCACACAGGACACCTCCCTATCTTGCAAGTAACACAGAAATACTTCATTCATATGAAATGTCACCACTGACCATAATCCAGACTTCCATGTGTACCAAATACATTATACTGTACTTTTTAAGTATACTAGCAATAAGTTATTGTGGCTCAAATTTCAATTCTTCAACTTTCAGTTTTCTTTCCATTTGCAATGTTACATTTGAATCTTTATTGAACAGAACTGTCAACACTGCAATAATATTTTTTATATCATTCTATCATTTACTCAGTTTTCTTGATTGAAATTGGCTGCTTGACCCGAGACTAGCCAATCAGTCCTGCTCATAAGACTTGGTTCAAAAGAAAAGCTGCTGATAGTTGCAGTTACTCAGTTCATGACTGGATCACTTGAAGTATTGAAATAACTGTAAGAATCTTGCTAACTTTATTGACCCAACATTGACAGCTGTAGAAGACTTTTTGGGAGAAGACTATGAACATCCATTAAGTTGAATATAGTTAAATTTTTTTAGTTTAATTTTTACAACATTTGTTAAGGCACATGGAATGTTTTACTCTTTTATTGTTTTTGTGTTTTGATTGCATGAGAGTTCAGTGTTTTTTGGTTTTACAAGTGTTCATTTGTGTATGTGCAATTGGTTTTTATGTGAGCATCTTGGTATGTAACAAGCCATCCCTGTAAACCACAGAGATGATGACAATGGTTTCTCTCCATGCTGCATGCATTGAAGGCTGTTGATTCATCACACCAACCCTGCTTCTTTTTTAATAGAACAAGCAATTTTTAACATTTTTGAGACATTTCTACTTTACAACTCGGTATAAAGGGGACCAACATCTACATTGCTGAGTTTTTTTTTTTTTGGACAGACTGTGTGTGTGTGAATGCGTGCCTGCGTGCATGCATGCGTTTGTGTGTGCAAACTGCAGTTGTTCAACTGCAGTTTGCGAGTGTATTATAGAGTGTGACAGCATCATTGTTATTCCATTTCATGTTATAAAATGTGTTAAGTGAGTCTCAATTATCTCACCCTGCCAGATGTCATCTAGTTCAGTTGGACGGCCTTTGTTGGCCTGACAACCTGGCATCAGTTCTCCACCATTGGGGTAGAAGTCAATGTGGCCTATGGGTTGTGACATTCCCAGACCTGGAATGATAAACCACATGTAATCAAAGATATGAGTGTTCCACATTTAACCAAAATTTCCTGGATGATCCTGCCTTATCCCCCCCCCCCCCTTTTTTTAATTGTGTCACTATCTCAGGAAACAGAAACTGAAAATAAAAGTGGGGACAATTCACTCTGCTTTTAAAACTATTACTGAGGTATATGGCTGCCACACATTCATTTTTTGATAAAAGATTGCATTCCCATTTTGAATGTGTTCACCAACAGTAAAATGTACCTAGTTTGGTGTCAAAAGGGAGTCCATCAGTGTGAATGACATCCACAAAGGTAGCATCACTCTTGTCCAGACAGACGGAAGCATTAGTGTTCTTGAAATAGGGTTCAACGGGGTCCAGTCCTGTGAAGACATAGAAAGATATGCCACCATGGTAGGATGCTGTACCAGTTGATTAAGCATCCTATTTTCATTTTTATGTCAACATTAAATTGCCAAATATCAAATCATTAGAATATATTGTCCTACTTGGTGTTGTTACCCAAAGGTGAATTTTCATGTCAGATTGGGGTGCCACTTTTCTTCACAAATGCCAATTCATATAAAGCAAAGCCAAAGTTGCACTATAACCAGAAGCTGTGGCAAAAGCTATTGAGTATGTTGCAAATAATATTGAGAAGGAATAATAAAACCTGCATTAAGGTGGTGAGATATAACATTTATGCAGCTTCAGAATGGAAGTTGGGGCAAACATTTTCAAAGGAAATTTTTATAAAGTAGAGTAATCCATACATTCATTTTCTACCGCTTATTCTGTTAAAGTTCGTGAGGTGGCTCAAGCCTGTCTCAGCTGCCTTCAGGCAAGAGGCGGGGTACATCCTGAATGGGTCGCCAGTCCATCGCAGGGCGAACACATATAGACAACCATTCGCTCTCACTCTATGGTCAATTTAGAGTATTCAATTAGCCTAGTCCCCTCTTACATGTCTTTGGGCTGTGGGAGGAAGCCAGGGTACCTGGAGAGAACCCACGCAGGCACAGATAAAACATGCAAACTCCACACAGAAAGATCGCGTGCTTGAGCCGCGGCTCGAACCAAGAACCTTTTTGCTGTGAAACGAGAGTGCTAACCACTGCGCTATCATGCTGCCCATGTAAAGTAATAATTTTAAAATATGGTGTATATATGGTGTGTATGTGTATGTATCTCTCTCTGTCTCTGTCTCTGTCTCTCTCTCTCTCTCTATATATATATATACTGTATATATATATATATATATATATATATATATATATATATATATATATATACAGTATATACATACATACATACATACATCTGTGAGAGTGTGTGTGTGTGTGTGTGTGTGTGTGTGTGTGTGTGTGTGTGTGTGTGTGTGTGTGTGTATGAATAGAGTGGCACGTTCACCTGTGATGCGTGCAAGGCCACCGATGCGGCTGCTGGCATCCCCAGCAGTGTGAGCACCAAGGCTGTGACCGATAATATGGAACTTATCGGCCTTCTGCTTGTAATGGGCCTGGATAATACAATACATACTGTATGTTAAACCCAAAAATAGATTATATGCCCTGTGTACATGAATAATGGGCTAATGCTCGAATAAGTTTTCACCTCAGATATACTACAATACTTTTGTTTATTGTGTATTTCAAAATCCTATGTGACCTCTGCAATTACACTGGTAGCCAGCTGGAAGCAGTAACATGAAAATTTGAGACTAGAGGATTTTAAAAGGTGAAAGGTACTAAAAGGTACCTGTCACTCAAATTTGTAAATATATAGGTAGATTTTAACTCTTGCATTCATAACCTATCTAGTGTTTTTTTCTTTTCTTGGGAGTCCCTTATGAATAAAATGTGTCTATATTGCAGAATGGGAAGTGTGGAATCCAACATTTCTATGTGTTATTCAGTAAATCATAAAGGGCATCTACATCACAGTTATACAATAGTAAATGTAAGATGAGCAAATAACCGATTGTTCTCTCTCTGTGTCAAGTGCAGTGACAGTCAAGTATTTTGACCTGTAAAATGGAGCAGGGCTACCTTTGTCACATATTGTTAATTAGGTGAGAGTTGTTCACTAGAACACATTTCAGAGGAATATTAGAAACAATAGTTTGAATATAAACTATGCATTTTGGTCGTTTGGATATTGTTAATCTTTCTTGCAACATAAACCACTGGTATGTAAAACATGGTGTCTTATCTATTACCATATCTTCAACTGCCTAGCTAATTTAAAAGTTTAAAAAAATAAAAATACAGAAAAGTTCCCAAGAAAGAATAGACACTGGACATAACCTGTGCTGTAGTTACTTGAAGTGAAATGATGTATTTACCATGAGAAATGTGATCATGGATGCCACCTGGGCAGCCACCACTCTGGCATTATTGGCAGCTTGAGCATACTGAGTTTGCACACCTTTCTTCCACTCAACAGCAATGCAGTTCACGTTCTCCCTCAGTGTGACCTAGTCACAGGAGCAACATTGTCAGATTTATTACATTCATTTAGGTTTTTTAAAAAGTCCCATTTATAATATAACACACACACACACACACACACACACACACACACACACACACACACACACACCCTGGTCTTCCCTGAGTGCCCCCTCCCCTCCCTGTGTGTGTTTCCTCCTTCCTCCTCAGGGGCGGGTCCCAACGCTGGCTGCTGCTGACTGGCACACCTGCTACTCATGAACTCATCACTCTCCAGCTTAAATGCTCCAGTTCTCCAGCCACTCACCACCGGATCTTTACAGTCTACCATGTGGTAACTGTGTCCGGCTTTTCAAATGTTGTTTGACTACCTGCTTCCTCTGGTTTTTTTGATCATCTGTGTTCCTGTCTCACGTTTCCACTCTGCTCTCCTGCCCTACTAGTATTTCCGGCCGTGCCAGTCAGCTGTCTCAAGGACCCGCTCCCACCCTGACCTCAATCCTCACTGTGCCTTCATCCTGGACCTCCTCCTCTGTCTCTCCCCACCGTCACTTGTCCTGCAGGACCTCCAGCAGCACCGTCCTCCCTCCACCATTCACCCCCCAGTATTCAAATAAATTGTGTTTCTGAGCTAACCCTGTGTCTGCTTCCTTGGTCCACCCGCCACCTGTTGCGACACACACACACACACATATATATATATATATATATATAGATATTAGTGATCATGAAAAGAATATTTAAACTGAACCAGCCCTCAAACACTGCAGATGTCAAAAGGAGAAACAGGTATGGTATTACTGCTGTCAATTAACACAGCTCTGAATTACTGGCTATAAATTACATGGATAAAATTTTATTTCCATGCAGTATAGTATGTGGGAATGGAGAAACATATTGAACATACTGCATATGTCTGATGAGCTCCCATCCTGTTGCAAGGAATTTGCACAACATAAGTGAACAATGAATGTTAATCAATACATTTACTGTAAATTGCCTAATGTAGATGGTATCCATCTTCTGCTTATTCCTTACTAGTAAGGGTCACAGGGGGGCTGGAGCCTATCACAGGTCACCAATCCATTGCAGGGCCAACATACAGAGACAAACAACCATTCACACCTATGGTCAATTTAGAGTATCAATCAGCCTAGTCCCCAAATTACATGTCTTTGGACAGTAGGAGGAAGCCAGAGTACCAAGAGAGAACCCACGCAGGCATGGGGAGAACATGCAAACTCCACACAGAAAGACCCCTCACCAGAGCCGGGACTTGAACCCGAAACTTTCTTGCTGTGAGGCCACAGTGATAACCACTGCACCACCGTGCAGCCCATGCAGACAGTATATTTTGGTCAATAATGACGTGATATCAGAACGGTTTTTCATAAGGTTGTTGTTCATAGAGCCCAGGAACCAAATGTATCGCTACAAATTTTCTTTGACAACTTGGATCACATTTTATTTATATATTTTATTACACATTGGCTGAACATGTTGAAAATGCACAAAAAACCCAAAACTTTCAGGTATGATGAAAATGTAGGCAAAAATTAGTAAATAACTGCTTTTAGCTCGAAATGTGTACGAGTCATCAAGGTCTTGTATTTTTCTCACAAAAATTGGGAGTGATCATATCAAATTATAGAAACTGTCATTTCCTGGTGCCAGCAGGTGGAGCTGTAACTATAGCTGATATGACATGAGGGGGTAGACAGCCGAATAGATAGATAGATAGATAGATAGATAGATAGATAGATAGATAGATAGATAGATAGATAGATAGATAGATAGATAGATAGATAGATAGATCGATCGATCGATCGATCGATAGATATTATTATAATATGATATAATATATTCTATTATATTAGATTAGATTACATTGGATTAGATTAGATTAGATTATAGGCGGCATGGTGGTGCAGTGGTTAGCACTGTCACTTCACAGCAAGAAGGATCCATGTTCAAGTCCCAGCTCGGGCATGGGATCTTTCTGTGTGCAGTCTGCATGATCTGCATGTGTTCTCTGTGTGCATGCCCTTTGCCGAAGAGGGTAGCCAGCAGCCTAGTTCTTTGATTTTGCCCTCTGTTTTGTTTTCTTTCTCTTTTTTTCGTTCCGTGAAAGCAGAACACGTGCGGTTTTAACCAATCAAAACTAACAATGCTGGTAACGTGACCCACGTGTCCGTCTGTCAGCCAACCAGAAACGCTTCGCATGCGGAGATGCGCTCATGGGCACGACTCCATGTCAAGGCGGTTTCACACTGAACGAGCAAGGCGCAGGCTGCGCGGGGTAAGTCCATTCATTGTGAATGTGGGCGCGCTGTGACGTCACATGAGCGCAAACCAAGCCCAGAAACTCGGCAGTGCTGCGCGTGCTTGCGCCCCACCCCGCACAGCGCGCCATGTCTGCCGCATTCAGTGTGAAACCGCCTTCAGAGGTCGTTTTCTTTATTTAATATGGGATATTGACAGCTCCCTTCTCCTCCTTTTTTTAATGGAACTCCGTTCCGGCCGTGAATATTTTACCGGAACTGCGTTTCAGCCCGTTCTGGCTTACTTTCACCCCTGGGACTAGGCTAATTGGATACTGTAAATCAGGGGTAGGCAACCATGTGCCATGGACAGCCCTGTGTATGCAGGCTTTCCTTCCAATCAAACACTTTAACAGGTGATTCCACTGATTAATACTCTTATGTGGTTGAAGGTGTTTTAATTTGTGGAATTACCTGTTAAAGTGTTTGGTTGGAAGGAAAACCTGCATACACAGGGCTGTCCATGGTACATGGTTGCCTACCCTGCTCTAAATTGATTGTAGGTATGAATGTGGGTGTGAATGGTTGTTTGTCTATATATGCTGGCCCTGCGATGAACTGGCAACCTGTCCATGGTGTACCCCACCTCTCGCCCGTAGCTGCTGGGATAGGCTCCAGCCCCCCGCGACCCTTAACAGGAATAAGTGGAAGATAATGAATGGATGGATGGATGGATATTGTATTATATGATTAAATCCTTTGGTATATGCACCATGTGAACATGACATAAATGTTAATTAATTACCCTTTACTCTAACCCATGAAAACAATTAACATGCAGTTGGCATGAAGATTTTGGGGCCGTATGCAGAGCATGGGATAGTTACCTTACACATCTCTTGTGGCCAGTCCTCATCTCCTTCTTCAAGATAGCCAGGAATGATGAATCGAGTCTTCCTCATTCCATTGTAGTTTGATGCCTGGATGGTTTTGTCAGTCTTGATCTCCTGAGAGTTTAAAGAGTAATTGTGAATGCATCCCTGTTTGATAATCGGTTTCCAAATAAAATGTACAGGCTATGTATGTGACTCATCTTTCATTAAAAAAAAATCTCTGTCTTGCCTGATAGTATCGGTTCTTTTGGGTGAAGAGGAGGAAGCGGGTGCCGATCTCGTCAGGGTGCCAAGGCAAGTTAGAAGCGGGTCTCTGGGAAGTGCCCCCCCAGGGAGGCAGGTCATTAAAGCAACCCAGTTCATTAAAACAGACCTCAGCCGCTGTGGGCATAGAGGAAGCAAAATTGAGTTTAATGTGCTTGTTATAAATATACATGCCACTCAGCTTACTTTCTACATTTATACAACTACCCTCATTATTCCTGGCCTTGGTTACATCATTCTACTAACCACACTTTAAACCACTCTGTTTGTCAATGCTTAGAATCAAACAAGACTCACCTGCACTGATCAAAGACAACCAGGTGCAATAACCAACAGCTGGGTATGCAGATATAATGTCTTAACGTTACATAGTCTAACTCTCTCTGTGCGATTTGATATTTCATAAGACTACTTACCATACAATGTGCCAATGAGGACACATAAAAGACCCAAACTCTGCAAAGGGGACATCTGTTGAACATAATATGCTATGAGAATTTTTTCATTTTTTAAGAGGTGAATCAAGGCTACAAATGCGATCATGGAGTGTACTTACCTCAAAGTCTGACACGTGGAGAGAGGCTTCACTTCTGGACTGCTTTAAATACTGAAACCAGATGCCCTTTTGCACACAAGGGAGTGGGAAACATGCAGGTGACAGCCAGAAAGGCTTGGGCAGGTGTCAAAGAATACACAATTTATGAGTGACTCCAAATGTCAATACATGTGTATAACAGAAGACTCTAGATAAACACATGATACGTAAAGTAGATATATCTTCAGTGTTCATGTTTTCACAATCACAAGCCAATGTTGTGTCAGCAGTTTTTTTTTTTTAAATAATCTACAGTGTTTAAGCCAGTATATGTGTGCAGAGCAGAAAGGCAGTCTTGATCAAAATGCAGCTCATATCACCGCTCAAAACTTGAAAGCACATGACCCAGAAACATACAATGACAGTAACAAAGATAACTTATCATTGAACAGAACAAAAATGTAACAAGTTAAACTTAAGTAGCATGTGAAGAAATCAGGCATAGAACATACACAAGGGACAACAAAACCAGATACCATGGAGATCCTCTTACTCTAGGGGTTAGACATACAGGCCTGTAGCATGCCCTTTGAAGGCAACACACAGTCACCCACTTGTCAAGTATACAGTGAAGGATGGCTCATCTAACAGGTCAGTTACTCCACAACTCAGTAGACCAGTCCAGATGTTAACAAACCACTGGACCTGATCAATTTTAGGAACTGCAAACTTGAAATCTTTGTGAGTGACATCCATGCCCCAACAATCAACCCTCTAAAATCATATGAAATGTTTATTCTTAAATTTAAAATACAAAATCAACAAAATCTACATGTAACACATGATGTTAATTGCTCAATTGTACCATACAGTACATATATGTCATTTTGTTTCTTGGCTCATTTTTAACAGATGACGTTAAGAAAAAATCAAGCCAGAGTACCTGGAGAAAACCCACGCAGGTATAGGGAGAACATGCAAACAAGATGAATGGATGATGCTGAGACAAAAAAAACTTTGATTTTACTGAAGGCAGTGCTGTTAATTGTCGAATTTTTACTGTTGTGAACATGTTTTTGAAAGAGAATTGAACAGAATTCTTGAAACTGAATTTGAAACTGGACCTTGGCTAAATTCATCCTCCATTCATTCATCCATTGTCTTCCACTTATCCCGTAACAGGTCGGGGGGGGGGGGGGCGCTGGAGCCTATCCCAGCATCTTTCGAGTGTGAGATGAATGAGACGCTAGTCCATCGCAGGGCCAACACATATAGACAGACAACCTTTCACACTCATAGCCACACCTACGATTAATCTAGAGTATCCAATTAGCATATCATTTGCATATCTTTGGAATGTCCTAGGAAGCCAGAGTGCCAGGAGAGAACCCACTCAGGCACAGGGAGAAAATGCACACTCTACTCAGAAAGACCCCGTGCTCGAGCCGGGGCTCAAACCCTGGACCTTTTTGCTGTGAGGTGATAATGCTAACCACTGCACCACTGTGCCGCCATCACTGTTTAAATCTTTTATTATGTTCCTGTGTTAAAAATTGATAATTGAACATTGTGTGTCCAGGGGAACCCTGGATAAAGCTTCATGTCGTTGAAGACTCTCGGTCATCCAGGACATGGTAAGTTGGGTGTAGGCAACTGGACTTCTTTTGGGTGTAGAAGACATTTCACCTCTTAACCAAGAGGCTTCTTCAGTTCTGAAGGAAGCCGAGGAAATCCAGGTATATAACCACTAGGGGATCACGTGAGGGGTTGGCCAGAGTGTTGTTTGTACCCAAGTCAGCCTATGAGTCAACTGAAACACAAAGGACCAGATGAGTAGCTCGCCAAGAGCCATTAACCCCCAGATTGAGACTGGGGTCATCAGGGTTTTGATTGGGATACTGGTTAAATCTCCTGGTGAGGGATTTCAAAGGAGCACTGTAGGTGGCTGATGAGCCATAGGCCCCACCTCTGTTCAGCAAGGGTCTCTCAACATGAACATAGATGGCCTCCTTGACACCTCTCTCAAACTATCTGTCTTCTCTGTCTAGAATGTGAACGTTGGTGTCCTCAAATGAATGGCCCCTTTCAGTTGCACCTGGCATGGCATCACTTATCAGCCAGTCCATTGCAGGACAGTCAGGACCAATTAGGGGCTCAGTATGTTGCTCAAGGATACTTCGACATAGTCACCGGAGGAGATGAGGATGGAACCAGCGACCCTTCGGTTGCTAGATGGCCACTCTACCGCTGAGCCATGCTGCCCCCAAAAACAACAACAACCAAACACAACTCAAAAGTAACCTGCCCTTTCTGTAAAGAAATACAAATGTAAATAAATAACAAATGAACTAAAAAAAACCTCCCAACTCAGGAAAACAGGAGAAAGCTTAAAAGGCTTCATAAAGCCTTCTTGATCAGAATAAAAAAAACTCTTCTCTCTCACTCACTGCTTCTATTTTTTGCAAATATATATAAGATGATGACTTTAAAACCCAGTTAAAAAAAAAAAGATCAGATCTGTCAACATTTTACGTTTTACCACATTACTCCCTCAAAGTTTAATATAATGAAGAGCTAGAACGTATGTAACTCAGAAGGAGGAGAGAGCGCTGAGGGTTTAAAGGGCCTGCTGCCCTCCCTCTAACCAATCCCATGACAGCAGTCAGCTAGACTGGCAGCTGAATTAAAATAATCTACTGCTTGGAAAGTACAGCTACTTTTTCCATTAATTATGTCTCAGTGGCCTGCGCTCATTAGTCAAATACTTGTTTACATCATATTCAGCCTTTACAAAAGTTTAATTAACTTTAGTTTTAATCTTTGCATTTTTTAATTGAATGTTTGTATTATCATTGTAAATGATAAATTGTTAATACGTAACAGTTATATACAGTCAGGCAGGGACCAGGTGTGTGTGTGAGTGTGTGTGTGGGGGGGAGCATGACATTTTTTCAAGTTATACGGGGGGGGGGGGGGCTTGTGTGAAAAAATTGAAAAAAGACTGCTCTATGTACTTGGGATGGTTCTTGATTTTCAAATAGTCATCTACTCAAAAACAAACAAAACAAAAACAAAAATTGTGTGACTATTCATGACTTGTCTTTATAATGACTGTTGTTTTTTGGTTTGGTGCAGTTATGCTATTTTCCAAAAGAGGGCAGTATAGAATTTGCTATAAGAAAGTGAGACAACAGACATTGAAGGGAAACATGAGAGATTTCAGGAGCAGGAGTGGCAAGATGACGGTACCCAGTTACAGTGTTTGTTCACTAGGAGGTTGATGCGTTTAATGGAGCGCAACTGAGACAGGACAGTTCATCTTAAAGAAGAATAAACCAAAACAACAGGACAAGACAGCAACATTTTGATAAACAGCTGACAGTGTTGGCACAAGCGCAATAATTTCCTCTGTCCTATTGTCTGTGCTCACACTTGTCAGTGCTCATACGTGCTAAAGCTGTTCTCAGGTAGTTTTCTCTTTATGTTGTAAGACATCCAAAAGGTACAGATTTGAAATGGCAACGAAACATGGCTCTACTCATTAATGCACCTTGTTAACCATCATTATAGGCTTTTTCATCCACATTACAGAGCACAGAATTCAGTTGCATTCACAAGAAAAACAATCCTTCTCTCTGACTTATGCAGTTTTTTCCAAATTGCAGCTCACATTTATATAGCTGGAGTGTAGCTTAGTTTAGCTTAGTTGATTGTTGCTGCATGGCTATGGGTGTGGCAGGGGATGTGTGCATTTGAAGAATTGTTGAAGATACTCACTAATTAGCAAATAGCATTTAGAGTACTCACTAATAACTGAATAGTATTTCTGCTCTAAATGCCTATCTATAGTGAAAGCAGAAAAAGCAGTTCTTGTGAAATGTATTGGAGCAATGAACAGATGACTGCATCTGCATGAAAAAAAGTCTTACAGTTTGAAGAGTGTCATGGCACCCCCGCAACCCTTAACTGATAAGTGCTACAGAAAATGGATGGATGGATGAATTATTACTAGACAAATATGACTGATTGGCACCTTTTCAAGTCATGTTTTTGGAAGAAAAGAAAGCCTTCCCTTGGACTGTGAGGTTGTTAATACTTGTGTTCAATGACTTTATTATCAGGAGGAACATCTATAATTTTTTACGACGATAGGATGGACTGAAACTTGGTGAAAAACATTACATTGTAGTTTGGTTCAGTTTAGTCATAAATCATTTCTGTCTTCAAGATGTCTAACAGCAGCAAAACTTCTGTTAAAAGCAGTTCATATTTCTTTTCATTAACCCTTCCCATGGTTCATCTGCTTAAAAAAATACTTGGAGGCTGAATTGTTGAAGTAGTGTGTATAGTTGTCAGAAATAACTTTTCCTATTGTAAAGTGATTCCTAAATTGTCTGAACATATGCCACTGGAAGAGACGTTTTGGATGATCTTGCTCTAACTCAGTTAAAAAGACTTTTACTCTATTTTTCTTAAAACAAGAATATTTATCAATAATTGAATTGAAACATTTACAAAATGAAAAAGTTCTGCATCAGGAACATCAGATATGGTACAAATCATGTAGAAAAGTTTGATCATTAAGATTTTCAGATTCCTCAGTTTTTATGGGAGATAGGTCTCTTTTTTGTGGTCAGTCTATTGTTTTTCCCCAACAAAACAAAACATTAATAGCATCATGTGGCAATATAATAGATAAGAGACAAGCATACAGCACAGCTCATGTTATCCAGGTATATAGAGTGGGCAACACATACTTAGAATTAACAAAAAGGAAAATAGCAATAAACAGGAAAGAAAACAACAAAAACATGACGGGAAGACATTATTGGAAGATACAACTCAGAACTCATTGATTCTCAGGAATATGAGCCATTACCAAAATCCACTCATATTGTCAGGGTCCATTCATAAAGAAGATCAATTTTCCTCACTTTGCTTAATAATTCTCCTCCGTGTTTGATTAAAGAGACTGAAAGGGAGAGATTTTTTAAAACTTAAATCTCTGATGAAAGTTATGAAACAATGATAATTTCAATATTCCACTGTGGATGATTTTTTCAGTTTATTATACAAACTAATGTTAAGCAGGCAGGGATTTTTCAGATTTTAAGTACTATCTCTGAGCTTAAAAATGGTAACGGCTGTTAAGTCAATTTAGCCATGAATTATTGTGGTATTTATTATGAAGCTCCAATTCAAAAAAAAAAAAAATCAATGAATAAATGCTGGCCAGTAGAGGGTTTTTTAAGAGTCGGCAGTTTTTCTGTATAAGAAATTTGTTTTCAGCTGTCAAACCTGATGAATCAAGTTATGAATGCTTAAAACACTAAATGAGGCACTGAGTCACTTTCTGCAAGTGGAGCAGTAGTTCAGAAACACTGAGCTAAATCAGAGTGGGCAGATTGGGTAAAAAGGACAGCAGGGGCCAATCTTTGCCAGATGATGCAGTCAAGAGTGTTGCAGTTTTTTCTGTGAAGTGTTCTGGGATTTGGAGCAGGGTTAATCCCATGTGAAAACAGCCCTGCCTGCACTCTCTGCTCCTCTAGGCTCCTGGATAAATATCAGCCAATTAGTGGTGTCTGGGATAGGTTTTAGACAAGAGCTACAGTGTGTGTGTGTGTGTGTGTGTGTGTGTGTGTGTGTGTGTGTGTGTGTGTGTGTGTGTGTGTGTGTGTGTGTGTGTGTGTGTGTACTAGAGTCTGATTGCATGATTGAGTGTGACAGTATCATTAAGATTCCATTTCATCTAATAAAATGTGTTAAGGGAGTCTAATTTTATCTCACCCTGCCAGATGTCATCTAGTTTGTTGTAGCCTTTGGCCAGCATCCACTGGGATAGAAGTCAATGTGGCCCATGGGTTGTGACATCCCCACACCTGAAATGATAAATCCATAGAGTCAAAGATATGACTGTTCCATTTTTCACCAAAATTTTATGGAGAATTTTTATGAAATAAAAATGTTCTTAATTTTATTTTTCGTCAGTTGTTTTGGAAGGGAATTATTGGGATTTCTGATCCCTAATATGTTTATGTAGAGTTTATGATTAGAATGATAGACAACAAATGGCAGATAAGCCTTTCCTACATAAATGCATAATTTCTATTTCTATATTATTCTTGAAAAAATAAATTTGTTAGGTTGTTTTTTCTCCTATTCCAATTTCTCACATGACCATGAATTTCTTTTTCACACTTTGCTATCTGGCCTCTGCTTCTCTGTGCATTGTAACAAGATATTTAGAGGTAAAACAATCACTGACTTTGATAATTTAGTTTTGATGATGTGAATAATCTCTCTGGATTCATTTACTAATTTTATTTGTTTAAAATAATCATGACATTGTTTAGATTGCTATATGGTAAGTGTAAATAGAAGAATGCATAAAAACAGCTACTTGAAATATTACTAAGCTAATTTCACCTATTTTCTTTTATGCACATGAAAATGATCTTTCCTATTTTAAATCCAGACAGCAATTGATTCCAGGTTATATTTTATTTGAAGACTACTTTGTCCCAGTCTTCTGTTCTTGATTGTTCAGATCAACTGTCTAAAGTAAAAAATAACTAAATAAAATTGACTTTTTTTTTTTAAATTATAGCTATATTAAAGATTGGCATTTCCTTAGTATTGGGTGGGACAACATCATAGAAGCCAGATACAGTAAAAAAAATTTAAAAAGAACATATATATATGTGTGTGTGTGTGTGTGTGTGTGTGTGTGTGTGTGTGTGTGTGTGTGTGTATACAATTACTAACTGTAAGTCTATTTTAGCTCCAACTGTTTACAATTAATGTATTTTGGTATGAAAACCTGCATTATGTATCATGAATACAACTCTTGAATTTATGACAAACAGAGCTCATCAAAAATTCATCAATTTATTGTGATTAAAATTTTTTGATAGACCACATATGAGCAGCCATGCAGCAGTAATGACACAAGTCGTATCGTTTGAATAGCTCATTGGCAAGTTATTTTCAATATTCTCTCCTTCCTCTTACAGAGCCAGAAATGCTGGTTAATTTCTTCAGTCATTCAGTTTGTATCAGAGTAATTAGTGGAGGCTTATCATTCAAATCAACATCTCTTCAGCTTTGAATGGAGGTTCTACCTTTTTCTTACCTGCTGTGACAGTGAATTATGATACTGAAGGTCCACTGAGGATGGCTTCTTTCATTCACTGAGCAAGAGCTGTGCATAGTCAGATTTGACTGAATTTAACTCAATTCAGCTACACTGGAACTAAAAACTCTGTATAAATCTCCAGAGGTACAGTTTACCCCAGGTCCAAGTTTCATGCCATGATATATTAATCATGCATTTTTTTAATACCCCCACTAATAACTGTTAAAATGAAATACTACATAATGATATGAACTACGTGTGCTGCCTGTCTGCAAAATGTGTGTCCACCTGTACACTTGCAGGATATACTCAAAGAATTTCCATTTGAGCATGTGGCATTCATTTTGGAATCCTTTATTAGGATGGTGGGACAGTTTTAATGCAAACGGGAAATTACATGCAAGACAGCACAAGCTGGAGGGGCTAGGAAGAGAGGACAGAAAAGCTTGGTAGTTTGGGTTTGTACTGTTGAGGCTTACCAGAAGAATGTTAATCCCCCTAATGTATTACAGTTGGAGGATGAGTAGGACCACAGGCTGAACTGCGCCCTCAGGGCAGGAGGAGGAGAGCAAAGAGGGGAGGAGCAGAGTAGAGGACAAAGCTGAGAAGGTGAGAGAGAAAATGGAGGAGAGCTCACAATACACATTTACTTCACTAGTAATTAGAAACTCTGTGTGTGTGTGTGTGTGTGTGTGTGTGTGTGTGTGTGTGTGTGTGTGTGTGTGTGTGTGTGTGTGTACACACCTGGTTTTTATTACCTGTTGGAAAACTTTTCTGGTATAAATACTAACTTTATCAGAACCCTAGTCCTCCTGGGGATCTAAGACCAGTCACATGCAGCACACCATCATGTCTGAGTTGATGGTTAAAGTTAGGTTCTTAATTACGGAAACACATTGCATTCATTGGAAGAAAAAAAAATCAGACACCTTATCTTGAAATTACGAGATAAGGATCTCTACGAGATAAGGAAAGGTGCCACATTGGCCACTGCTTCACTCAGAACCACTAACTGCACATCCATAAATGTAATGATGCAATGCGCTTCCGTATGTCTCAAACTAAGAAGGTAGTAACTGCGGAAGCGCTATCATTGCCGTTCAAGAGCCGACATGCCGTCTCCTTGCTATCGCGCTCGCGTTACGTCGTGACGCAAAGCCCGCGCGCACGGTGGAGCTACGACGAAAGACTTACGTAAAGGGCGACGTGAATACCAAACCGCGTGGGATAGGCTCGAGAGAACGCGCTGATTTCTTTCAGACAGCACTTTATTTTATCTCGTAATTATGAGACATTTTCTCGTAATTACGAGTTATTACGAGATAAGGTGTCTATTTTTTTAACCAGTTAATGCAAAGCGCTTCTGTATACTGAATTGAGGTAAGGTTAATGTTAAGGTTAGGCATCTGCAAAATTGTGTGTGTGTGTGTGGGGGGGGGGGGGGGGGAGGCGGGCATGTCATAGGGACGATACACTGAGCTAGTACAACCTTTTAGGCAACTTCACTTTCTTGAGTCTAAATTTCAACTAACTGCCTTCTGTGCCGTCAACTGGCTCCTTTCAATGTAAAGGAGCAGTGGCTCTACCCCAAGCCCTTCGTGGATGACTGAAATAAAGCAAAATACCGCAGGATACCTTTGTTTGTGTTCCATTTCTGACTAGCATTGAGCTTAGACCACAATGTATGTCTGTCTTCACAAGACGTTTCTGAAATTTAACCCTCAATTTTTCCATTACTTATATGAATGTGTGTACATGCATGTCCAGAGATGAACTATTATGATTAAGAAACTTTCATATGAATATTAAGTAAGAATTTTAGCAGTTGTGGAAAGGCTTCACATTCAAAACCACTAATATTTTCCTATTGAAAGGTAATGCCATTTAATACACTTATAAAGAGCTCTTTTTTTTGCTACGAATATTCATCTTTTAATTACAAATAAAAGTGCACATTTCTGATACTTTTTTGTACTAAGGCATAGGTATGTATGTAGGTGGGTATACTTACATTATTTACTGAAAAGTATAAAGAAAACAATTTACTTATAGTTACAGTTTTTCTGCTTTTGACCCCAAACTGTGAACATTTAGTGACATAGCCTTTAGTATTACACCCCCTCCCCCTCTGTAACTTTCTACCTGTACACTTACCAAGGTTGCTCCTCTGGACATTTTTTTCTAAAACTCCTAAAGCACCACCACTATATGAATATTACAGTCATTTGCTCAAGATATACTTAAGAAAATGTAATATAGTATTCTTGCCTTACACAGAGAGTTTATGTATCGTGTAATTATCATATAGAATAAAATGTTCTTCTTTGCCAAAGTGCATGGTGAGAGTCATTATTCTGTAGCAGGTCAATAATCATAATGATGAGGTTAAGAAAAAATGTTCCCAACTAACTGCGATAAAGTGTGCATTTTTTAACTAGTGTGCTAGAAGTATATAACTCATAAACTAGCATGATACCTTGAGTGAACTTGCAGTATGTTTTGCAGTACGTTATCTATGCCATCTAAACCATCAACATCTTTGCCTTATTATCCATGTTCCCAAAATGATTTAGGCCTTGGATGTCTTGACATTTCATCTAGCATCGTCATCCGCTCATGATTTCCCATTATTTCACTGTGACCAAACACCTGCTACAGATTCCCATAAGCTTCAGCTGTACATTTTGTGCTTTGCTACCCAGCAAAGGTTGGCATACACCATGGCTTTGGTGTGAAGTTTGGCACAGCCTCAAAGAGGACATTTATGAATTCATTACTGCTTAAGGTTAGCTTCCAAAGCTAATATATTGGTCATTTGCAAATTCACAGTTTTCAGAGTTTCAATTAAGTATTTTCAATGAATAGTAACTGGCCTTCTGCCTATGCAAGCATGCAAAATTAGGGTGTGATATATTACCAACTAAAGTGATCAGAGTTGTGGACAATGTAACTTGTTGTGTGGGACTGTCCCAATAAATAAGGCAGGTAAAAATAATTCTGATCTCATTCCCTATCACTTCCTCACTGTTGATGTATAGGTTAACCATATAAATTCATCATCAGATAACACCATTGATAAATTACCGCTAGATTATTACCACTTACAGAAGCAGCATATTCTGTCTTGAAAAATATTTATGTGACGACTTATGCTGTTATTTACGCTATGATTTATGCTGTCATTTCTGTTATTTCACTGATATATGCTGTGATGAGGATTTCTTTATGATATTCGTGGTTAACGTAGTAAGGTGTGTTCAAATAAAATTAAAGTTTGAGTTTATGGTATTTTGGGTATTATGTGACTTTCATTGTCATGATAACAGTAATAAATTTCAAATGGGGTTCAAGCTTTCTCGCATTGAAAAGTTTTGTATTATGTTAAAAACAATTCAGTTAAAATGCTGTTGCAATCATGAAACTTGGCGGTTGCAAATGGGATTTGAACATTTGTTTTCCGAGGTCATTTTTGTATGATCCAGCTGACGTGTACAGACTTTTATCCACAGGATGTATTATGACTGAACCCTTCACTCTGGTCATGATAATGGCACTAGAGAACTTCTGTCACCTCCCATATAGCTTATTACAACCAATGTAAGAAGTGCACGACAACAGCTACAATAAATGTCAGATTTCTCCAAGGTGATGAGTTAAAAAAGTTGAATAGGATTCATTTGTCTCATCATCCATAAAACTTTTTTCCTAAATCAGCACTTGCATTAACCCCAAAGATTTATCCAAATTTAAATAGGTTGAACAAACTGCTCATAAAAAGTGTCATCAAAAGTCACTTTGTTTAGTTAATAACTTTGAAACGCTTGTATCAGCCAGTTCTAATTTTTCTAATCCTCTACTAGGAACAAACAGTAAAAAGAGTGTGCTGAATTACTCTGTCACTCTGTATCAAACTGTAATTACCATGAAGGTGTTTTCTGCTTGAGTCCCAATTATATTTTAAAATTCTCCACTTTCATTTAGTCCACCTCCCCTGAGACAATAATCTACCATTTCAGTGAGGAATAATGAAATGTAAATAAATGGTATTTCCCTAAATTATAAAGAGGTACTTAGTGCAGCTAACAGATTTAAAGGCACAGGTCAAAAGTAAAGAGCCATTGTAGTAACCCTTTATGGAGCTGAATTACTCTTTAAAAATATGTGTACAGACCATCTGCACCTTCCTTGGAAGATGCTGGTCACAACATCATTGTTTTTTGAAGGCCCCCATTCTTTTTAAAGGTACAATGGACAAAATTTATACCTCCCAGTCAGTAGGTGTTGCGCTCACTCTTGCCACATTAATTTAATTTACTGGTTGCTAGTTTGACACAACAAACCACATACGGCCAGAGTTGGAATAGTGGTAATAAGACAGACAATTCATGTGATCTATCTCATCAGGATACATTTCCTGATGTTATTGCATACTAACAACAACATGAACCTGTGAGAGGCGTAAGTTGAAAATTGCTTGTTCATAAATATAAGCTTACCTGGCCAGCAGAAAAGTAGCAGCCTTGGCATGACTTTTCAGCCCCTGTGTTTTAGCTTAGAACACCAGAGAAATGCTGAACCAATATTGCTCCCCGTTTTGTCTTTTGTTGGTCAATCAGTATTTGAGACAGATAATGGAAAGAACCCTTATGTTTCTCAACCGTTTCCCTGGTTAATCCATCACCTGGCAGCTCCTGAGTTCCTGAAGCAGGTGATAACACACAAATCATGCCCAATATCAATGTGTTTATGCTATTGGCTCAGAGGTCCTCAACTGTTTGTCATCCAACTTGCTGGGGAGTAAATAATACCTGAAAATTATGTAATAATTTTGACCATTTTAAATATAAAAAAGAAAGTAATGTAATAATTTGCCAACATTGTAATTCAATTTTTGTCCATAATGTAATAAGTTATTACAGAGAGACCATGTAGAAATGTTGCAGGCATGTACAAACACAGAGAGAAACACATTGTTACTATTATTTTTCCACTGTTGAAGTTATTTTAATTTTTTTATTTATTATTTGTTTAACTTGATTGTTAAAGTTATCTCCAGAACTTCCTTCTGCTTATTAGACACTTTTGTTACAAATGAAGTTGGCAACACACGAACAAACTAAACAAAAAACATTAAAAAAAAGATTTCTTTTGCAACACCCACATTTGACCACTAGATGACAATAGTGTAGTTAATTGATGTCAAGCTGGCAAAGTCATGTGACTGACCAGCCTGATTAGATTTTCCTCAGTGGTCTTTAAAATTCCATACTTCCAACATGTTGAAAGGTAGATAATTCTCATATTTACTACAATTTAAAATTCTTAATTTTGTGGAATCCCTGTTCATACATTCCCGTATAAACGTAAGGGTTATACAAATATTGAGAAACATTGAAGTGAATGGACAAATAGCTAGTCCAATCAAAAGAAAATTGCTGGTATTATGCATAGACTGTTGTGTTGGTAAAGATTTTTGGATGGAATAATATCCACAAAAACTTCAAAAAAATCTTTTATTCCAAGAAATGCAGTCCTATTATTACTAAATTAAAGGCTCTAGTTATTAGATTATTTATTGCATTATTGGCAAAACTTTATTACATTAATGGCTCAAAATTTTAAAACATAATTGGCAAGTTTTTATGCTGTTGCTTTTATTACATTTAAAATGGCCAAAATTATCACGTTATTTGCAGGTAATATGTTATTGGCTGTTATCGCATTATTGGTTGCCACAGGGCTGCTGGTACATCAAAATAGCTGTGGGCAGTACCTTATTGGATTTCAAATCTCATCTTAAATTTTACTCTGTGCTTCATTCATCATAATGTCAGTGGTGGTGTATATCAGTGACTGGAAGCAGATGGAAATGTGGGTCCCCAGGAAATTTCAGTGACGGATTACAGGCCGATCCAGTTGCAGTGAGGCTTGTCAGTTGTGAGTTTTCAGCTCAGGGCTGACATGCATTGTCTGTATCAGGTTCTAAGTGAGACATAAATGTGGCAGTTTATTCTCATTCTTTGCTCTGCTGCTGGTGGTGCAATAACCTTGTTAGTTCAGAAAATAATTAGAATTATTTTAATAGTAAAGCCACCCGTTTGATGTTCAACCGATTGTTAGGGCCTGATTTGAACTCTTTTCTTTCGCTTCCAGATTTCAACCTATACCATGTCATACCAGGGCTTGATTTACAGCTATAATCTCATCCCATTGACAAAATGAAAGAAAATAAGTAAATTTACAAACATTTTGTAAATATAAATTTATCAATGACATTGCAATATGGATATTTTTTGAGTGTTAATAAACGACTACTTTCCTATTTCATAAAACGCAAGGACAACTGCACTGCAAATTTTTTTGTATTATTGTAAACATAGGTTTATATGTTGAATACTTCCTTCAAAAGGGCACATTTTGGAAATATTAGGTGAGAGTAAAACAACTGTATAGTCTGTTACAATGTGTGTTTGATTGAACCATGTATATCCCTACAAATATTTGCACCCCTGAATCATCCATCCACCTTAAATCCACCATCTCAGTCTCTGACTTTTTTCCGCAGCTCTTTCCTCTGAGGTAATCATTAGAACTTCCATGGGTTCTGTATTTGTTCCAGACCGCAGCCTGTGTTCTCTTCTTGCTTGCTGTAGTTTGGCAGTGTGAGTAAACATCAGGGACCTGCACACATCTCCCCTCCACTGGAATATTGATTCTGTGGTGTATTGTGGCAGTGAAGTTCACATACTGTGACCGTTTCACCTCAGTCCACAAAACAGGTTGGTTGAGGGCCACAGGGAGACGGAAAATAGCTGCTGCCAGATCAGCAAGTTGATTTGGAAAGCTCCTCACAGCCTGTTTCAGAGTCTGGAAGGCTCTTTCTCTCTCGGGAGGTTTGATTGAAACACGAACACATCGGTAGTACTGTCTGAAAGTATTAATACAATAGATGTTATTTGAAGCCTGGGAACCTCTGACTAACAATTTTGTGGATATTAATCAAAATAGGATATAGGGCTCATTTTTTTATGGATATTGAAATGAAAAGGAAGTAAGTAAATTTAATTTATAAAGCACATTTAAAACCAAAGTGCTTCACAGTAAAGAAAAGCTGACATTTGTCTATGCTAAGATTATTTGGAATAAACCCTATGTGTATTCTCATGTTTATAATACTGTTGACTTATAGTTTCAGAACAACTCCTTTTGTTGTGAGTTGTTTTCCAATCATTTTTAATTCTGCCCAGAAAATTTATACTAGTAAATTGATTTATATTTAAGATAAGATATCAAAAGTAAGAAACACTTCTTATCCTTCAACTAAGTTGAAAATATGAAATTAGGCAAAAATAAAACCCTATTAGACAATAATGTGTGCAAGAGATCTTGGATTTTAGTCATGCTGAGCTTCATGCTTTCATAGAGGCTTCCATTCACGAACTCAATGTTTTTTTTTATTACAGTATATACTTTTAAATTATTATAACTATGGGGCTTTCAAAGAGGTTTCAGGTTCGAGCCCCAGCTCGAGCACAGGGTCTTTCTGTGTGGAGTTTGTATGTTCACCCTGTGCCTGCTTGGGTTATCTCTGGATACTCAGGCTTCCTCCCACAGTCCAAAGAAATGCAAAAGGGGACAAGTTTAATCAGATTCTCTAAATTGACCGTAGGCGTGGTTGTGAGAGTAAATGGTTGTCTGTCTATATGTGTTGGCACTGTGATGGACTGGCGACTTGTCCAGGGTGAACCCCACCTCTCCCCTGAAGGCAGCTGGAATAGGCTCCAGCCCACCCACGAACCTTAACAGGATAAGCGGTAGAAAATGGATGGATGGATGGATTGATTATTTTCAAAATTAATTTCTGGATACCATATAGGTTCATTTTATATTATTTAATCCCTTTGACATTCCATTCAACCAAGCCAGCCCATATTGCTGTTTTACATCATTTTAAACACCACGAAATACATGAAACAGTCCGTCTTGCCTTATTTATTAGTTTCTGATGTCTACATCTCTTATCCATAGTTAACTACATACATCTAGGCTCTTCCACATGATGTCCTTTGGTAACTAATTCTCATCCATGGAATCTCCCTTGAAACTGTGTGGAGCCCTCCTAGGGAGGCTTACCTTGCACTCTGAATATCTCCTCTTTTCTGCTGGTTATGCATTGTTCAATCATCTCATATTTTAAAACACACATTCAGGGAGTAAGGCATTCTATCATCTTAGGCTTGCCTTGAACTGTCCATAGGCTACAGAACAATACTGTGGGTGATATCACATGATGCACTGAACTCTGATCTACACTTATCTCAACCTTACCTGTAAGCATGATATCCCATGAACCGATGTCACTAATTCTGCATCTTCTCTCTCCCGTAGTTTTGACCTCTCTTTGCTGAATGCATCATCATGATCATGGTGACAGTTATTATTGGCATTTTTGTTATGCTATATTGTTTTTCCTCCTGCTGTCCCTTGCTTACCAAATGGTGGAGTCTACTGTCTATAGGTATTCAGGATTCAGGTTTATGCTTTAGTGGAGGATGACGGAATCGGTTCGATGTCCTGTATTGATTCTTAGCATAAATTATTTACTCATTTAGATGGGGCTTTAGTCGGAGGTCTATGAATTGTTGTTATTATGTCTTTTGATTTCATTCCCTGCACAATGTATTGTTTAAAAAACAATAGTATCTTGTCCACTTACTTACTTTTCCTTGGGAAATGTAGAAGAGAACTGGCAGGCTCAAAGGGTGCCAACAAAAAGATCCAGGCAATTGAAGTTGCACACTCTGAATTTAATTTCAAGCTACTAAGTTAGAATTTAATTCAAAGGCTTTGAAAGGCTCTATCCTTTTCAAGAATGAAACTGCCAGTCTTTAATTCTTGTTCTACTCTTTTATTTTGCTTTTTAACATTTTATTGTAATCTTTTCCTCTTTCTGTGTCATCCATTGACAAAATGCAGTGTATTTATTGATAAGTCTAACTTGACTCACTTAACTGATTCGAGCATTACTGACCCATCAAAGCAAGAGTTTCTGTAATGATATATTGGTGAAGGTTCAATAAAGATCTTCCTTTTCACTTTCCATTGGAAATTCTGGCATATTTGTTTCTCACTTTCCTCCTCTCTTCCCCCTGTTTTCTAGATGGACATCCTAATTTCTGAATCTATTGGATGCAAATGCTGAGCCAGTTGTTGGGGTCTTACCAGCAAGTCTTATCTTCTCATCATTAATTAATTATATAATTGTTATTTTATTCCCTACTTATTCCAACTGTTCTTGTAGAGTTCACTACCGATACCTTTTTGTCATGAAATACCTATACATGCTGCAAACTTCTCCTTTTGAAATAAGAGACTTGGCATGGTAGTAGTAGTAGCAGTAGAATTCTCATGTATGTGGTGGAAAACGTGACTTCATTGAACTTATCTAGAAATTAGCACAAAATTTATAACAATCATGGAAATGTCAGTGGACTTAACAATTGCAGGAAATGATGAGATTGATGGGCTGCTAACCCTTCATTTGTTGCTCTGCTGGGACACCTCACTCCTTGAGGCCCTTATGTAATGCTGGCACTGCTTCAACATGGGCATCTGTGAATTCCTGCTTTGTTACTGGATAGCCTGTGGTTACCACTCAGAGTGTAGGTCAAACATATCAGAGAGCAGGAATCAGGAACATCTATAGCTCCCTGGCTCTCTCTCTCTTTCCAACTACTCTCTTTCACTATTGCATAAGTGTTGTCATGGATGTGACCAGAGGTTTCCATAGCATTGCATTCATTGTTGTGAGAACATGATGTTTTGGCCCGTGTTTAATCAACTCAATTCATAGGATATATATATATATATGGATGGACATGTACTGTTAAATGTCAAAGTCCCTTGTAGTTCATAAAAACGGGCTTTACTTGTTTTGTTTTTTTAATGAGACAAAGCAGACTACACCAGGAAAAAAGCTTGTTTTTTGTTATAACAACTGCACTCTTACATATATTTTTACAGTCATGGACTCCCTTTGTAACACCACACAAATCTATATACTCAATGGCTTTTTAGTTTTACTTTAAAAAGTTTGCTGATGTGGCTAAATTTTGACTGAATTGTGACAAACCGCATGAGCTCATGCTCGTCTAAATTAACCTCTTCACCTGTGACCTTCACATGGGAGAGGAATTCACAACAATGTCTTACGTTCCCAAACAATGTGCTAATGGGCTTTTGTTTTGGAAGAACAGGCTTTTCTCATCTTTAAAGTACTACATTTTCATATATTTTGGCACATACAAAACAGAAAAAAGTCCATTATATACACCCTCCATTTCACCCACATTACAACCACAGGTCCCTTTTCCTGTGATAATAGCAAAGACCGCAATTAATTTTTTTGGACCAAGATGTTGACCACCAGTCCATTTGATGCATTCCTGTTTCATTTCTCCTCGATTCCTAGATTTACTCTAATCATGCAGTTCAAAAGAAGGAAAAATCACAATGGATAATAATCTTTAGAAATCTTTGAAGCAGTTGGTCAGCTCAGCGACAAAGTCTCACATATTTGAGAGAATTCCCTTGAAGCACAGTGGTCCATCTGGGCATCTCTATTTGTTGTGTCACTTTTGAAGATGATATCATTGTGAACCATCAAATCAAGACTGCCAGTCTGTGGCAGATGGAACTGAAGAGATGTAAGTTTGGGCAATAGTGAACTTACAGCTGGTAAGTTGGTCAGGGGTCATGGAGCTTCTTCATACTGGCCGATCCACAGCATATTGGCAGGGGCTCAGGTTAGACACAGGGTTCTGCACTGCCGGATAAGTGAAGTTGGTATGCTGCTTTGCCTTGAGCCGCAGGCTGGCCAGGCTGGAGTTGCAGGTGTCTCTGTACATGTAGGGACTGGCTGTGGTGGCATAAGGGCAAGTGGCCGCCGTTACTGCTACCGAGTTGAGTGCTGTGGGGCTGTTAAGGTTGTTGAGGTTGCCCAGGTTGTTGAGGCCTGTGGCAGGAACTCCAGCCACCGCCGAGGGCACCATACTAGAGGCCATGTTCATAGAAGGGATGGAGCTGGGGGGGGAGAACATGGGTTGGGATGACAGGGGGCTTACATTCATTGAGTTAAAGAATGGGAAGCTCTTGGCAGAGAGTGGGCTGCTTGCCAGGCTCTTGGTGGCCCAGTTGTTGTAGGAGTAGCCCGTATACATGTCATCATAGGGTTGCATGAGTCCGTTGAACTGGGCACCAAAACCGTTTTTGCACAATTCTGCTTGCTGGTTCCTCTCACGCTTTCTCCATTTGGCCCGCCGGTTCTTGAACCATACCTGCAAAAGTCAAAAGAAGAAGAAAAATGGGAGTGTATAATATAATTGTTTGTCTCTCCTCAAATCTTCCCTTACATCCCCTGCAAATTCGGCATCAACAAAAGCAAACATTCAAGGTAATGCAGAAGTATTAATCATCACAGTATAACACCAAGTCAATCAAACTTTTAGGATATCAAGCTGTCAACTTAGGTAGTGCAACTGATTGTGAAAAAATTTCACCTGTTTTGGTGCTAATGAAAGGGACAGCATCTACTGTAGATAGGAGAGGTAACAGTAAGCCTCCCCAAAGGGATGAAGCTTTGCAGGTGGTGGCCACAGACCATTTTACGCCGCCTTACTTTTGTCAAGTTTTCTAATTTTATATTTTACTTCTGTCCCGACTGGTTGCATGAGTACCTGCAGGCCATTCTGGTTGCACAGGTAGTCCAGTTTCTCCAGGATGGCATATCCATAGTGCTGTCATAAGAAGGTTTGTTGTGTCTTCCAACACAGTCTCAAGAGCTTGGAGAAGATATCAGCGAACCTGCCATTACTTGAGGAGACAAGGCCGTAGAAGGGCAACTAGGTTGTTGCCCTTCTACGGCCAATCAAAGCAAATGGCCATTCCTATTAAGCCTGGGTCTGCTCGACGGTCCTGCCTGCTAAAAGAAAGGTTTTCATTGCCCCTGTCACAAGATGTGCTTACTCATATAGAATTGTTGGGTGTAAACAAATTTTAGTTATATTGCAAAGTGTCACGACATAACTTTTGTTGTAATTTAGTGCTATAACAATAAAATCTCTTGGAAGACCCTCATAAACCCCTGTAGGTCTCTGGACATCACTTTGAGAACCTTTCTCAAAACTTTGGGAAAAATGCTATTTCTTGCAAGTACAGCATATTCTGAAAATTGGCAAATGACATCAGTGACCTGCACAAAGCCAGCAAATTCTTCTGGAGCTTGTTTAGGGAAGAAAATCATTACTTGTGATTTTAACAAATGTTATCATTGCAGACAAGGACAGTGGGTGGGAGATGAGGGGCAATGAAAATTTTATTTTCAAATTACTTTCCATTTATCAAAAAATGTCAGAAATCATTAAAGTCAAAGGAGTTAAAAATACTTTCGGCAATATTGTGTGTGTATGTATCCAGAAATTTTGAAAGGTATGATGATCCCATCAAGTAAATTGAGGTGTATACTCAAACCGTCATATTAGGAAAGGCTTATTAAACTAATCACTGACTTATTTGAATTGTGAGATCCAAATGAATGAAATGTCAGGGAAGGGCAATCTTCTCATTTGTGATTTTATGGTTCTATATTTGGCAGCTATGAATTGGATTAGCTTTAGCAGAAAATCTGAATTGATGGGTTTTAGAAATGAAAACTGTCAAGTTCCTATGAGTTTTGGACAAACTTTTACTAAAATTAAAAAAAAAACCACAAAAGCTTTTCCTTTTAGTCAGGACAATACAAATACAATAGAACTACATGAAAGAGCCCCCCTGGTTAAATGCCATTCTATATTTGATATATTTCAAAACAATTTTACATCAAATCCTTACAAAACATTTAC
This sequence comes from Aulostomus chinensis, assembly GCF_037954235.1. Lineage (NCBI taxonomy): Eukaryota > Metazoa > Chordata > Actinopteri > Syngnathiformes > Aulostomidae > Aulostomus > Aulostomus chinensis. The sequence goes on along the minus strand of NC_141335.1, from coordinate 17,210,753 downwards.
AGGCCTTTCCTGCTCTGAAATCCAGCCGTCTCTCTGCTCCTTTGGCATGCATGCTGCATATCATCCAATCCTCTGTTATTATAGTAACAAAATACTGTTGGCCATTAATATGCGAATAAAGCACATATGACTCCAGTTTTTAATCCAACTTAGTGACAGTGGGGGGAAAACCCATGCCAGAAGAGAGAAACTACTCAGTCTTTACAGTGACTCAGAGGCAACACTGGACAAAGGTTTGTGGAAAACACAGAATGTCAAGGTCAAATGTGGGTACTGTTTGCACATTTATACATCTTTAAAATTTCCAAAATGTAGATCCATCGTTGTCTTCCGCTTATTCCTTATGAGTAAGGAATAAGACTGGAGCCTATCCCAGCATCTACGGGAGAGAGGCAGGGTACACCCTGGACAGGTCGCCAGTCCATCGCAGGGCCAACATACAGAGACGAACAACCATTCACACTCACATTCATACCTATGGTCAATTCAGAGAATTCAATCAGCCTAGTCCCCAAATTGCATGTCTTTGGACAGTGGAAGGAAGCCAGAGTACCCGGAGAGAACCCACGCAGGCACGGGGAGAACATGCAAACTCCACACAGAAAGATCCCGCGCCCGAGCCGGGACTCGAACCCGGAACCTTCTTGCTGTGAGGCCACAGTGCTAACCACCGTGCAGCCCCAAAATGTAGATAAAAGGGATAAAAGATACCGATACTAAAAAGTGCCCTGACATCTTTTTAATATTAATGTCAATTTCAAATAATAAATATTTCAGAAGATTTCAGGTCTTTTTCTCCCTGTCAGTGGATGACTCTAAGCATAATGTCAGAAAAACAAGATCTCCCGGCAGGCAGACTGTATTGTGAAATATGTATCAATTTAATAATGGTTTTCAGTTACATGAAAACATGGGAACCATGGAAAATTAACATTTTTTTTTCTAAAGGAGGCTAGCAAAGCCGTATCTAATTGAACCAAAAACCAGTCAGTCCACCATCATCAACAGCTACCTCAAGTTAGGCCATCCATCCATCCATCCATCCATCCATTGTCTACTGCTTATCCTGTTAAAGGTTGCCGGGGGGGGGGAGGGGCTGGAGCCTATCCCAGCAGACTTTGGGCGAGAGGCGGGGTACACCCTGGACGGGTCGCCAGTCCATCGCAGGGCCAGCACATATAGACAGACAACCATTCACTCACAGCCATGCCTACAGTCAATTTAGAGAATTCAATTAGCATAGTCCATTCTTGCATGCCTTTGGCCTCTGGGAGAAAGCCAGAGAGAACCCACACAGGCACAGGGAGAACATGCAAACTCCACACAGAAAGATCCCATGCTCGAGTCGGGACTCGAACCCAGGACAATTAGGCCATGGGGTCAAATTATGATGTATGTACTAACATGAGAATTTCGTCGGTAAAATTAGAACAGTATATCAAATTTCACAAGTCAATAAATCAGTGAAAATTGCAGAATAAAAGTTATGCATAAACTTTTATTTTGTTCACAAGTTCTTCCTTTGTATTAAGAGCAGCATTAGACTATGTCCACTATCATGTTATCTAAACCTATACTTCACTACAATGCTTAATTATTGTACTTAGACATTCTGTTGAAGATGGCAGACCTTGAACGTGTGACCTGTAAAAATAATAATAGAGAGCTCCATAATATCTTTTGTTGATTGCGTTTCCAGCCAGCAGATATATACAGGTCCAATATTCACCCTATATTTTTTTCTTGGTTTTGGTTTCGGCAAAAAAAAAACCAACTTTTTTACCAGCTACAAAATTTTAGTCCTGAAACCTTGTTCTGGTAACAATTCTCCAAATGTTCTTCGTAAAGGCCAGGCAACATTCACAAAAGACATTCTACACTCTAATTTTGGTTGAGGCAACTGATTCTAGATCAAACATTTAACATCATCCCCATAGTAATATGACATCCTTAAAACGCTTCATTGGCAAAATTAGAATTTCCAGAAACATTCCATGCTAGCTGATGCTAGCTGATAGAGTTTTTCCAAATGTCCTTTCACACACCTTTTTATGTGATGTAGTGCTAATGTGAAATCAGAATTAGCCCATACACTGAAATTGGTCACAAAAATGAACTTCCAATATGAAGGAGCCCCAAATAATTCATTATTTTTTTTGAACATTTGATCTGGCCACTTAACCTCTAGAAACAGATTCTATAACCGAGGGTGAAATTTTTTGAGACAGGGAGGCTTCTGGTCTTGGAGTAGCATTGACCAGCCCTGTCTGCGCAGGCCATGGTTGCAGCAATGTAAACAGTCTGTATGGAGTGTGTACCAACTCATAATGTAATAACCGTTTATATTGTAATCACAGCTCATACTGTAAATGTAATGAGTAATAATGTAAAGTTTAATAGCATTTTCCATCCATCCATCCATCCATCCATTTTCTACCACTTATCCTATTAAGGGCGGTGGGGGGGTCGAGCCTATCCCAGCAGCTTTCAGGTGAGAGGTGGGGTTCATCCTGGACAGGTCGCCATGGCAGGGCCAACACATATAGACAGACAACCATTGGCTCTCACAGCCACGCCTATGGTCAATTTAGAGTATGGATTAACCTCGTCCCCTCTTGATGTCTTTGGACTGTGGGAGGAAGCCGGAGTACCGGAGAGAACCCACGCAGGCACAGGGAGAACATGCAAACTCTACACAGAAAGATCCCATGCCCGACCTGGGGCTCGAACCTGGAACCTTCTTGCTGTGCTCTGAAACTACATGAACTACAGTCCCCCTCCCTGTTCCCTTATCCACCCTAGTACTGTAGTGCCACCTATGTACAAATCATCGTCAAACACAGGCCTCTGCCTGTAAGTGAATTCTAAGTAGTCAGTGTGCCGGTGTGGTCATTATGGACTTAATGCTCCACCACGTTTTGCAGAGGTGAAAGCATGACCTTTCAACCTGCAGGAATGGCAAATGTAAAAAATGGTGATAATGCAACACTTTTCTCACAGTATAAGCCAATGTTACATTATGAGGTGCTACATAATTGAGCTCATAATGTAATAAATTGTTACATTATTACATTATGCGCAAAGACGTTATTATGTTATGCGCTCATGATTTTATTACATTATGAGCCAACCCTGCTTGTCAGGAAGGCCAGCAATTGCATTGTCACCCACCAGAATGTATGTCCTCCTGCCCCATATAGCTGCAATGGCCATACCAGCAGGGGTGACCACACTGCTGAAAATTTGACATTTCACTCTCACATGTAAACATCTTACATAGTCAATAGAACAATTCTGAAAAATTAATGAATGTTATTGCTATCCAAAATTTCAACTGAAAATCCTTTTAAAAAAGTTTTTCAGTAGTTTCTGAATCAAAAAACCACATTCTGATGATCAGAAATTGCATAGAACAAGTACAAGCGACAAAATTATTATTGTTGGAAGAGTGTTGAGTCGCGATTTATTATGAAAATTAGTTAATGGTCATTTGAAAATGTGTTTCCTTCTGTTTGCTTTATCATGGGATGATCATAATTCAAAACAGATGATAAATTTAATATGAGAAATTGATTAGATTACAGATTACAGGCGGCATGGTGGTGCAGTGGTTAGCACTGTCGCTTCACAGCAAGAAGGTTCCTGGTTAGGGCACGGGATCTTTCTGTGTGAAGTTTGCATGTTCTCCGTAGGTATGAATGTGAGTGTGAATGGTTGTTTGTCTCTATATGTTGGCCCTGCGATGGACTGGCAACCTGTCCAGGGTGAACCCTGCCTCTCACCTGTTGCTGCTGGGATAGGCTCCAGCCCCCCCGCAACTCTTAACAGGAATAAGTGGAAGACAATGGATGGATTAGATTACATATGCTTATATGTATATGTATTATATGATCGACACCCTCCACGCCCCGTTCCAAAAAAGCACCCGAAATCCAGAAAACAACACTAAATAATATCAAATTATTCATTGTTTTCCACTTGGGAATGTTTCCTCTGTCCTACTAATTTTTGACCTGCAGTTAATTGTTTTGGTCCATAAATGTCCAACAAAACATGCTGCTTGGACCTTTCAGTGACACACTGAGAGTTACTGAGAGCAGACTTTCTAAACTTTTGAGCAAATTTGCAAAGAACCAACAAAACCAATACGACAAACATTACATATCAGATGAAAAGGACAGCTGCTTCATTCAGGTGTGTTTCAAGATTTGAATCATCAATGGAGAATGTTGCTGTGCTTCATGTAAATGTGAACTGTGTCTCATGTAAATGAGGGGACACACCACTTTTGTTTCTGCTGGGGGGAATATCTTCAGAAAATATACATTGCTTTCATCAGGTTGTCCATGTTTATTTTGCCTGCATTAAAAAAAATAAGGCAAAAGGGGCATATAATCAAATAAACTGTCTTTTGTTAATCTAACAGAACATTTTATTTTCACTGAGGTACAGTAGCCCCATATCAGTAATATGCCATTGCTTAATCCATTGCTGAGTGTAAGTACAGTTGAATCCTTTTGCATGTAGCACCACACTTGTCTCCCGATAATCCTACAGAAATCAATTTCACATCTTCTAAGATAAATTCCATCAGGACTAAGGGAAGGGACCCTTCAGTTGGTGGATGGCCACTCACCTTCAAGCCATGCAGCCCCTGGTACCATCTATAAACAGTATATAAACAATTTATTTGTGGTTCATACAACACTATGCAGAAATGACACAATATGAAGACATAGTTTTTGTAGTTGTTGTTCTCATCAGACATGTATCATTAAACACTACAACTATGATGAAGTGTTATAACTGTATGTATCCCATTTATTAAATTGTTATATAGTGCTTACAAGGAACTTTTACATAAAGAGTCACTAGTTTGAAGAAGAAAAGCTGCTGGTGGTGGTGCTCGCTGTAGAGCCATGGAGATCTTCCTGAGAGTGGCGCTAGAAGATTGCTAATTGAATGGCCAAAAGTGAATGAGTCCCACCCATGAGGAGCATTTGACCTGTAAATGTTTTGTCCATCTCTCTGTGTAATTGTTGACAAAGAAGAAAGAATGAACGAATGAGCAGGGTTTTGTCATGTTGACATGCTTACACAGATAAATTCCTTATAATAATAAATAATTAGGCATAAATGCTTCAGGCCATTGTGTTACTATCTTACACATTTCCTAGAGGAAACCAGAGTGTAAACAGTACAAAAAGAGACTGAATTATAATCTGTGATTGTATCATGTTTTAAAATTCTTCTAAACTCACCCATTTTTCTTATTCTCACTTAACATCTCAACATAGTTTCTTTCTCTTGATTAAAGCAATACTTCTCCCAGGAAGAGAGTTTTGCCTTTGACGTACTTACAAATATAATTAGTGTTTCGGGCTCACAAAGATGTTTTTTTCACTGCTGTATCAACAGAATGCTGAAAGAGCCAACCAAGTATATTTAACTGTACGCTAATAGTGACTGATGGCTGACAACAGCCACAGCGACAAAACAAGAGTAAAATGCCCAAAAATGTCCATTTACAAACTATAACCACATCATCTGAATTAATCCATATCATCTGTATCCCGCTGTATCCACAAACACTTAAAAAACTAAGAACATACTAGCTATAGCCAATTCCAGATCGGGACTTATTCATGAGCATTCAATTGAACCAATTCATGATTTATTTATTTATTTATTGACTTACTTTCTTATCTACTTGCTTATTTAAAATTTTGAAAGCAGAAGATACTGTTCCCAATGAACAAGCAGATTTACAATTTACTTTATGAAATGGTGGTGCTAGGTCAGCAGTCTAGAAGATGACTGAAATGTATAGCAAGCAGTTACCAGCATACCACACAAACCATCCAACAGAAATACATTTCTTATGTTTTAATTAATATACAGCCACAATCTACTAATCTGCAGTCCTTTATTCATTCATTTATTCTGAACAAGCACTATACCTTGAACAAAAATGCAAGAACTCATCACTGAAATCAATTGCTGATAGAAAAGTACAATTTTGTACCCTCTCGCACAATGGAAAAGAGTTTGTACCCACCCTGACCCTTGCCTCCGTGAGATTGGTCCACACTGCAATCTCCTCTCTGGTGCTCATATCAGGGTAGCGGTTCCTCTGGAACGTGGCCTCTAGCTCTTGGAGCTGTTGGCTGGTGAAGTGAGTCCTCTGCCGCCGTTGTTTCTTCTTCAATGAGCCATCGTCAGCGCTGGACTCATCAAGCTGGTTCTGGTGGGATTTCTCTGTGTCTGAAAACACATAGATGGAAAACATGATTTTATTAGAATTAAAAGACATACAGCCAAGGTTGTACAGAAAGTTGAGAGAAATAATCATTGCATCAACAGACTAAGACAGTAAAAGGCCATTCCTGAACTTTAAAAAATTGGTCATTGACAATCGTTTTGATGTTAATAACAAGAATTATATGAAATGAAAGGATACATTTTTATAGCTACCTAAGATAGATAGATAGATAGATAGATAGATGTTGAGTTATGCTCTCAACTGTTGGCTCAGACACTAACGCATAATTTAAAGATGATGGTCTCTTGTCGTAAGTCACCAAGCTGTTTTAAAAAGTAAAAAAGTTCCCTATACAATGTGGGTGACTGCAGTTCAAACCAAAAAGTGCTTGATTTTTCTTTACAATTAGAGTGACATCTCATTCATACATTTCCATGTTAAAGCTTAGTGATAGATGTAGCTTGTGCTGCCCAAGGCTATATCTTATATCGTCATAGATCAAAGCAACAGTTTTTATTGCTGACCCACCTGTATTGTTACCGCCAAAGCTTTGGTTGGGACATAGGGGCAAAAACAGCTTTGCATATGTGTATGACTTCAGTTGAGGATTGTGTAACCCCCCCCCCCCCATAAATGACACAATGGTTCAAATCAAAATTGGCAAGAGTGCGGGCTTGTACAGTAGACAGAATTAAAGTTCTTAATTAAGGGGAAGGTAAGGAACACAAAACAATTTGATGGTAAAAAAATAAAGATTGAGATATACAGAAGAACCACAACTTAAGGGGCCACCATAGCATTTTCTGTTTGCACGACTGTGATTCAACCACCCAATAAACTCTTCTGAATTCATAAAATCAACTACTTTCTCAGCATTGCACATGTTGCACAAGCCCCCCTTTAGCCTAGCTCTGAGAGAGAAAAAATCCTGGCGCTAGCCATGCTATGTGGTAAAAACAGGGAAGAATGACGACAGGACAGGGGAGAAAACACACATAATACCATTGGTGGTGTCATCTTTCAGTTAATAATGTTCAGTGATGCTGTAATTTGTATTAACAAATTCATTTTATATGGTCTAATAGCCAGGCAGCACAGTGGTGCAGTGGTTAGCACTGTTGCCTCACAGCAATAAGGTTCCGGGTTCGAGTCCCACCTCAGCCACAGGATCTTTCTGTGTTGAGTTTGCATGTTCTCCCTGTGTCTGCGTGGGTTCTCTCTGGATACTCTGGCTTCTTCCCACCGTCCAAACTGTCCACTAGGCTAATTGGATACTCTATATTGACCATAGGTATGACTATGAGTGTGAATGGTTATCTGTCTGTCTATATGTGATGGACTAGCGACCTGTCCAGGGTGTACCCTGCCTCTCACCTGTCACTTCTGGCATAGGCTCCAGCCCCCCGCACCCTTAACAGGAGTAAGCAGAAGAAAATGGATGGATGGATGGTCTAGTCAATTATTTTTCACAAAGCAAAGCCACCCCACCTTCTGTGGTTCTGAGGTCCGAGAGAATTTATTTGCCTTAACAAATGATCATGGTATGACCCTTAAAGCAGGGATTATCAAAAAATAAAAAACAATATTGATTTTCTTATAACACTGAAATATGTTCCGATCATCTTAAAATAAAAACAAAAACCCTTGTATATTTAACCAATGTGTTATATTCTTTAAGTATGCCACACAAACTGTCTCGCTTTTTTCCATTAAAAAGATGTGCTCCAGATAATTTCTGTCATTCATTTATAATCTCCATTAGAAATATTTTTTTGTCATTTCTTCCAAAATTCCATTGCAATTTTTTTCTTGGCTTAGGCATCAAACTATATCTACACTACAGTACCAATTTTTGCCCACGTTTATTTATTACTTTATTTTCTTAAAGTACCCAGTTATTTGTATGTATTATAATAATGTTAGGTGACAATAACCCTGATTCTGTAATTATTGTATAAGGCCCATAAGTCAACTCTAAATTTTGGCACAAATCATTTGGAAATGGGACAGTGTCCTGTGATAGCACATTAAAATATTACATATTAGGATTTTTGGTGAGAATGAGAATATGACATAGGCGGTGGGGGGGGGGGGGGGTAATCAGACCCTTAATAAAAGATAAATTGCCAAAATGTAAAATGATAATGATCCCAATGATGATCCCAATGAAGACTTGGTCCTAATTTTTTTTAATTAATGTTTATAACAGAAAAGTTCTCCAACAGATAACAAAAATCAAGCACATACAAACACACGCACACACACACACACACACACACACACACACACACACAAACACACATGTACTGAATTTGGAAAAGTCATATAAGAAGCATTTCAAAGCTCCTATACCATTTCATCTAAATGCTGTGGAACTGAATTTGCTGAACCATCCACAGAGAAGCAAAATTACCAGTACAACTCCCCAGACAATACTCTCAGATCAATCATAATCTGAAATCTCTCCATCCCTCATCCTGGAAAATTACAAGCGTATGTGACAGAGCCAAGGAAGACTGCTTCCAAACACTGCAGTATATTCAAAGATGTGCAGAAGCACTGAGTGATTGCGTTTGGCCCCCAGCACAGCATGTTTAAAAGACCACACATCCATGTTATGTCTGCCAGGGCTCCTCTCTGCCAGATTTGACTCCCACAATTTGAGGACCTCACAGAAAGAAGTGAAATTAGTTGGCCAGCTAATCCTGCGGATCAGGCTTTTGTGACTGGGGCAGGTTGGGCTCTGTTTGGTAAGGGTTTAACTCGCTGGGAGCAGTTCGAAATGATCAGCAGGCTTTAAAAAGAGGCTCTGCAGGGCCACCGTCAAAACCAATAAGGACCAGGCTGAGGCTGTTATCTGGCAGTAAACTGACACTGCGTAAGCTGTCACTTAAGGCCAAAGTCCATAACATAATACAAAGGAAAGGGCAGCCCTTTTTTAGTGCAATGCGCTGACCAACAATAGGAGCAATCTGACTGATAATGTGCCGACAAAACAGAGCTGTTCCAGGTCAGCTGCACGCACTGGCTTAATCTGCAAAACAACTAGAGACTTTTAATCACACAAGTTTTCAGGAAGAACAGCAAAGTTCAGAGCATGATTACATATTAAAAACAAAAAAATTCTGTCTATATTTTTAAAAGATACATTTCAAGCATTCATACATTTTTCTTAAAACTCTACTTGTTCTTAGTGGTCAGATTAAAGTCATTTTGTGCAAGAGCTTCATCTTGTTTTCAAAGAGAAAGCTATTTATGCAGAGACAAATTCGGGTTGCTCAGTTATGGGAGTTAGATAGAAAGCTTAGTACTTTGCCTGTGGCACAGGCGTCATCTTTGTGGTAAGGTGTGGCAGCCATATTCTTCTTTAGTGTAACCAAGTCCAGATGTAAGGAATGTGTTCATCATAAAGGAGAATAAAGGTCAACAAATGTTTTTTTTTTTAAGAAAAAGGTGTTTCATGCAAATCTTGTTTTTAAAAAATCTCATTGGGGACAATTGTGCAACAGTGTTTCTTTGACACTGTTCTCCTATTTGTGTTACTCAAATTTATCAGTGCAAGCAAATGTGAAAACAACAGTCAGATCAAGATGTGACTATACTGAGGTTATTGTCTTATTCTCTCACTTTTTATAGATTTGCTTTTCCGACATAAAAATCTTCCAGGAACTTCATTGTGATATAAAGGCTGAGACATATATTTATCTATATTTTGTTAGATAAAAGACTAAAACGAAAATTATTCAAAATTGTGTATTGAATGTAAAACTCTGGGAACAATATTATAACCTAGATAACAGATAAATGCCAATTTTTGTTGTGTGTTTTGCTAAAAACCTTCAAATGGACAAAAAATTATGCCTATGAACTTGAATAAAGAACTATGAACTATAAGAAACTGAGGCAACTGATAGTGGAACAAAATTTTTCCATTAATTGGATACTCTAAATTGACCGTAAGCGGGGCTGTGAGTGTGAATGGTTGTCTGCATGTGTTGGCCCTGCCATGGACTGGCAACCAGTCCAGGATGAACCCTGCCTTTCACCTGAAGGCAGCTGGGATAGGCCCCACCCCCCCATGACCCTTAAGAGGACAAGCGGTAGAAAATGAATGATTGGATGGATGAACTCACGTAACTTTACTATTGAAACAATTTTACCATTTCACCATTCACCAACACATTCCTTGTGTTTTTCTTTTTGTAAGACAGGCACACCTGAAATATATTGTATGTTTATGTAATTTTAAAAACTCTACTCTGTTTATTTGAATCTCTTATGCCATTTTAGTCTTATTTCAATATCTTCAACATATCTGTCATTGGCCCTCTCAGAATATCAAATGAATGAGTGAAACAATTCTTAAAAACTGACCTAGCCAGACAACTCCTCCTCCTCTGGTAGAGTAGGTTGATCCGTGAAAACATTGTTACTCCATATTTCTGTCCAAAGTAATATGTATTTGACAATTTGTTAGAACTGGACATCAAATCACACATACTTAAGCAATTAGATTATGTTAGACACACATAAACACATACACACCACTCAATTTAGACAAATACATGGCTGAGATAAGTTTGAGGCCAGGTGAAAGGAAACAGGCACAGACAGTAATGACATTTGTATTGCACACGCACTATAAGATCATTTACAAAGTTATTTATGTATTAATTTTTTTGTTTTTTCATTCATTCATTTTAGGAAAAAATACATACTTCTCTATCAGATGTATTTTTTTAATTCTTTCCTAACAACAAATAAATCCCAAAAAGTATTTTAATGGTCACTGTCCTTCCCCAACATAGAAATGACTACGATGTCAAATTAGTTGTCAATTCACATGAGGTTAAAACATCGCAGGGAATAATGAGACGCTTATAACAAAGTCCCAAGTACTTTGATTTATATTTTAGTAGGTGCCTCATGAAGGCTGTTAATCAAATGTGGCCAACTTAATAAATAATAAGGTAAGAAAAAAAGTGTATAAAATTAACTCCAATAAAGAAAAAGACTCAGGAATCTGATTGCTCTGAATGCTGTTACCAACTTTTTTTCTTTGAGAATTTAAACCAAACAAAAAAATCTTGGTATGATCATCCGATGCAGGCACAGTGGGAACCATATCTTTTTCCCTTATCTGTCATTGTTTGGGTCAAAATTATGTCTCTGAGGTCTAGGTTACTATTCTGAAGAGGTATACCATTCCATGCCTCTCTTTTTTTCAATTACATTAGTTAAAACTGAACATTACAGATGTATCAATTTAAGAAGAAATTAATTATGAAGTAAATGGAAATGAATATTTTTTTGTTTTTTAATTTGACTAATTATGTATGGTAAAGACGTACCATAGCCATCACTATACACCACATGAAAGTAACAGAGTGTTGTATTCGAGTCTCTTTTGCAGCCTGAAACTACTTGAATAAATTATTTCAGTCACTGGAAAATTGACATAGATTAGATAGTATTGGATATTCCAGAGTAAATTTTATTTACTGCGAAAATTGAATGAAGTGTCAGAACTTGTTTCCCCCGAATGTTAAAGCAACGGAGGGGGGCAACATCATTTAAGTTCATGCAGTTGATATGTAATAGGCTTCTTTTTCGCAGGCTAATGTGGACCTGAATGGGTCAAGCAGAAATGTGGAGGAAATCAAGGTGAACATTTATCATTATTCAGCAATGATAAACGCCTGCACGCTCACATTTCTTTCACAACGGCGCAACAACTCATGTCAGCGGATGTCAACGAAAAAAGGAAAATACACACCTAAAAATAAACCCTTAGTTATTGTTTTGTCTGCATTTATATTTTAGAAGGGAGAGAAATCCGCATATAAAAACTAACAGAACAGCGCAAGACAATTATCTTCATTTTGGGGTTATAAAATAAGATGAATAAAAGCAGTCTATGATGATCATCATTCCAATTATTTACCAGATCATCTTGATGAGATACGCTATTTCATGAATTAAATCCGGGCTGGATCAGATCAAGCCGCCGCGCTGGGATTCGGATACTCTCAGGAGAAATAGCCTTGGGTCTTTTGCAAATCATTTCCATATTCAAAGTAGCTTAGAATGACTTATATGTTATTACAGCGCCTCACCTGAGCCCGACAGTGTATTTAGTAAAGACAGCGCCAGCATACTCCAATTAAAGAGGCTTTGATTCCATAATGATTGAGCTGCTGACTCACGTAAGTCTGGATGCGTTTAAATCCTCTCAAAGTACAATACAAGCTCAGGAACATTGGGTTAATGGCATGTTTTCTTTTTATTAATAAACCGATTGAGATTAAAAAAAAATTAAAACCCGCCGGTGAACTGAATTAGTCCGACTTGGAAGCCCGTTCATGATTTCAGAAGTCTCCGTGTTTGATCGGATATTAATTAAAAAATAATTACAGTTTATTTAAAACGAAAGTAGGCTATTACACAGAATAAGAAAACATTTAGAAATAATAATTATAATAATAATAGTTATAACAGATTCATACTCTTAGCCTGGCTGTGAAAAGGTATTCATTTCATAATTTTTCTGCATTTCATTTTCATTCTCACGATCACGTGGACTTCACCAAGGGAGTAGGATATAGCACTACTCCAGAGAGGTTGTAAATATAGGCTACACGATGTTGGAGTGCCACTAACCGCTGTTGTCCTGGCCTTTACATCCCTGGTCATGCTGCGGGGTCCCGGAGTCGGAGAGCGACAGCGCCGGGCTTCGGGCTTCACTGTCGGTCAGGAGGTTAAAATCCATAACCAGGCTCTGCAAAGGGATATGCAGACAAACACACGTCAGTGCTAACAGACACACACATCCACCTTAGCAGTAATAAATCATCATGGGCCTCAGAGCCGCTGTAAGAGCAAAACGACAGTCTTGGATTTTCACTGAAGCCACCATTATTCTAGTATCATCATCATATTTCAAGAATATCCCTCTCCCTTCTCATGCTTTCAGTGTTTCCCATTTTGAAAATACAAATTCAAGGTTTCAGAGAGAGTTGACATAGATGATGTTGTGTCTATGCTTCCAATAACATTTCAAAGATTGATAGTGTGTTGCCATGCCTCATCAGGATGCTTAAAATATATGAATCATTTTAATTAATGCTAAATTGATGAACTTGTGAGGACATACAAAAATTCAAAATTTTCAGGTGATTCTTTTTTAAATCTTTCATTCACTTTAAAACTTTGTGGATCAGCAGCACAATCATTTGTGAGCTATTTGTTAGTATCTTACCAGTTTTAAACAATGATGTATTTTGGCTCCAAATATATGATTTGTTTTGTTTTGTTTTTTTAATTAGGTGACCCGAATCAACAAACCTCAAGCCCACATCATTTGGACCACTGTTGACTATTAATCAGGAATTTTTTTTTCTGCAAATCATTCCTTCAAATCAACATAGACACAATTTAATGTTGGTTTTTTTTGTATTTTTTTTATTTGTCTGTCTCCACTTCAGTCTTTCCATTCCTACCTCTGGCTGTGGTTGTAATCCTGAACCCTTTTGTGGGAGCATGACATAATCAGGTAACAGGACCAGCCATAAATTATCCTCTATTTTGGGCTGCATGTGGAGTGATATAATCACTGCTGTAAAATACATGCTCACATTTCCAATCCAAATTGCAAGTTGGTGAGAACTGTTGCTCAATGGAGACCAAAAATAACTGATGGTTTATTTATCTGAGAGCAGTTAACACCTTCAAATGTGTGTGTGTGTGTGTGTGGGGGGGGGGGGGGGGGGCACCACCAAACTGAGAGAAATTTAGGATGATGTATGACCTCACTCGCTGTAATGTAAGAAATAAGCTTTATATGTATCTTATTTGACCAAATAATGCATCCTGATTCTTTCAAGAAAAAGAAGCCTCAGTTGATGAATTCATATTTTCTTAGAAATCAGTAATTTAAATGGTCATACTTGAATGTGAATCCCATTCGAATTCTTTCCAGCTTTAAAAAGGAAAAAGAAAAAAGGAGGCTTTAAGTGAGGGTCAGGGTCCCCTGGACTCAACCTGATAGTGTTGTTTACCCTACTTTTTCATTTGTTTTCAGACATCAGTGAGAAAGTGTTAAGTCTGATGGTTTAAAGGAAAGTCTTAAGGCTGCTTCAACTCCAGCGAATCTGTGTCATCAAAGATTTAAAAGGGAGATAACCCCATCCCTGCAAATCAAACATTGAGTTTGAGGTGGGATTAAACCATCCCTGTTGACTGTTTGGACACTGACAGCCTCTCTGTGTTGCCTATATCAGGAGTGTGGTTACGGGTTTTATACTAAAAGGCAGCAAGTATAGTTATTTTGGCAGATGATGTATTTGTGTGTGTGTGTGTGTGTGTGTGTGTGTGTGTGTGTGTATGTGTGTGTGTGTGTGTTTGTGTGCGCGTGCGCATGTGTGTTTGTAAGTCCCTGCTCCCGCTCCTCACCTCGGGAGAATGAGCTCTCCCACTGTTACCATGTGGCCTGTTAGCCACCATACCAGTCCTTTGTGTGCTAGTCACATGTGACTTCTGCTAGAGTTAAATTTGCAGCCTCATGGGGAGGGCAGGACTCATAGCATGGTATCGAAAACAACAACACTACCCCAACCCAACCAACAACATATTACAACGTGGTTGCTCTATTGAACCAGACTCATTGTCACCATTTGAAGTTGTTGAAATGCCATTATTTTCCCCGGCGCGCTTTGAACGTAAGTGTATACACTAAACTGTTCCAGCCAGTCTACTTTTAGAGCTGACAAGGCTGTTAACTCCTTCTTGAACTTAAACGCACACACGCACACACACACACATAGAAAGAAAGGTATATAATTTAAGTGGAATTAAATATGGAAAAAATATCTGTCTCACTGAAAAGTAGATATCTGAAAGTGTGAGTTAATAAAAAGAGATAAGCAAAGATGGTCTAAAAGTACAGGACTGTGCCCAAGGCAAAAGAATTCTTACAGAGAAGCCTTCTTTATTTAGATTATTTCTATTATTTATTTGTATGTATAACACAGTAAATAAGGCCAGAGTTAATGAGATTCTTTCCTTATATTTTGTGTTTTTGCCATTTTTCTTTGGGTTACAAAAATGTAAACTTTATTTTATGTTGTAGAAATTGCAGACTTAAAGCAATTTAGCAATTTTGGAAAATCATTCTACGTGTCTCAACCACGAAAGCAAAAGTCATTAAAAGCAGTAGAAGCAGTTTTTATGAGCTCCAGCTTTCAATTATCCTCTTCTTGGACTAACGATTTCAATTTCACCATACATACGTTTTTAACTTCTAAGTTTTAATTTTAATCTCCTTCTGAGACTCACGGAACAGAGCATAATGCTGCCCTCCAACCAATCTAAATGTGCCGGTTAACAATGCAGCAACCTATTACCAATGAATATCTATTATACAGCAAACATCTTCCATCGAACACATCTGCCAGCATCCTTTTGTCTTGCTGCTGTCTAGACAAACAGTACTTCACATCTTAAAAATGCTGCCTGAGCAATTTATTATTTGTCACCCCATAACACTGCAAACATTTGCCAAGACTTTGAAAAGAGACTTGCATCTGTTTTCTGTTCAGCATCCGTGAGAATGATCAGAGCCTTTTTTCAAAGATTAGAAGACAGGAAAATGAGTATTTTGGTGTTCCCAGAGGCTGTCGTTGCATCCCTGGGAAAAAAGATGTGAGACTGAGCATAAGGTCAAGTCTCCCAGTAGAGAGATTACCTCAGTAAGCGTACTGCCTCCCTGTTGTGGCTTTGGATAAATGAACCTCTGATATGGATTTGTGGGTGAAAGTTGACTTTTAGGTCAGGGAGCCCAATTTTTGCCATGTTGATATAACCACATAAATATGGTTTCATTTTGTCCCTTTTGGGTTGTCCAAATTACTCAAAAATAGATAGTTTTATATATGTGTGTACATATATATAGAGAGAGAGAGAGAGAGAGAGACAGAGAGAGAGAGAGAGAGAGAGAGAGAGAGAGAGAATGCCGATTTAGCGGCTCCTGTTTTGTTTAGATCTCATTAATTTGCTTCGTTTTAATATCTGCTTGATTTTCTGAATCTCAATGCTTTCTAGTTTGTGATTGTGCTGTATCTAGTGTTGTTTATAAATAAACTTTTCGGTTTTTATGCCCAACGTGACTACTCACATCTGTTTGAAACATTTGACTCGGTTCATTCCATCATAAATAAGATCAGCAAATTACTTTTCTGGCAAAGACATCTCATTGCATTCTATGACCTTTGCTGCAAGGTTGTTTTGGCTTTTTTAAGATAAGGCAAAACGGATTTATTTCCTTTTGGATGAGGCCTTTCCTTTGTTGAAAACAAAACTCAGAAAATATGTGCAGCAAAATAGCTAAATAGCTAAATAATCTAGCACACGGGCAGTTTATGTTTGTTTTTCTCACAAAATTGGATAGTAGAGCCCTGACTTTTGTGTTTAATCATTTCTCTGTATTTTCAAATCAAAGAGACTCTCTATGAAAGTAGTCATTTTACTGCTGGCTGAATTCAGTCAGTGGCTGACATAGGAAACCTGAGCTGTTTTGAATGTGAAGCCAAGGTTTAGTATCAGTAAGGTCCAGTATTTTGGTCAAAAATTTGAATGCGAGCCCATCCAGTGAGCTATATCTGCCCTGGCAATGATGGATGGACACACACTAGTGTCAATGTGGTGCTGAGAGGCTGGCTGGCTTGGCAGCGCAGGGCGTGCCAGTGATGCAAGCCAGTCATTTTGTCCAGAACAAGGTGTCAGTACCACCACCACCCTACCCACCCCCCCCCCCCCAAAACACACGCACACCAATCTACTCCACCACCACCGCCATACCTACCCCTCCTCACCCTGCTACACATACATCAGGGGCGCCACATGATAATATTTCCAAAATCCAGAGCCCTCCTCCCCTCCCTTTAAGCTCAATATGGCCAACAAGCTATCACTGAGTTAACAAGCATGGTGGGTGCTCAGGAACTGACAGTAGGCCTCCTATAATGATGAGATTGTGGATTTCCTTCTGTGTGGGTAAATCCCGGCCTCACCTAACTTCTGAAGGAGGTTTATGAAAATCGCATATCAACTAGAGTTAATTTGCATCCCCTCTATCTACAAAAGGGGCTATGACATTTCCTGCTGAAACCTCCTAATTTAGATAAAGCTAAAGACCCAACCGGTATTTGTGTGTGACACTACCAGAGTGGTGTGTGTGTGTGTGTGTGTGTGTGTGTGTGTGTGTGTGTGTGTGTGTGTGTGTGTGTGTGTGTGTGTGTTTTCTTGTACTCGCTACATATTGAGGACTAGAATACGTATTTAACCAACAGAGTGAGGACATTTTTGGAAAGTGAGGACATTTTAGCTGGTCCTCACATCTTCAAAGGGCTGTTTGAAGGTCAAGACTTGGTTTTACGGTTGAGGTTAGAATTGGGTTCTGGTTTGGTTTTGGGTCAAGGTAAGGATCAGGCAGTCAGTTGAGATGGTTAGGTTTAGAGTGAGGGGCTAAGGAATGTATAACGCCAATGAAAGTCCTCACAAAGATATAAGTACAAGGATGTGTGTGTGTGTGTGTGTGTGTGTGTGTGTGTGTGTGTGTGTGTGTGTGTGTGTGTGTGTGCGTGTGTGTTGGGGGGTGTTCAGAAATAGACGCAAATCAAGCACCAAATTAAAGTAAAAACTTTGCATAAACTTGAGTGCTTGGCCTAAGCAGTAGCCTTTGATACCATTCTCACTAAAATATGATATCATCTGGTGATGATAATAAAAATAAAAAGAACTGAAGTAAAAATCCTCTAACTTTTCGGGAGATTGCCGTGTCCATCTGGCCGTCCGAGCAGCAGACTGCTTGTATATCCATGGACCGCAGGCATTAGCCCGCGAATTATTCATATACGCGTCGAGAATTAATTCCCAGGATTAAGAGTTGATTAAGATGTGTGTCACTTTGCTGTCTGAGAACTTATTAAGGGCCTCCTCGAAGAGGCGGCAGATGGAATTTCAGTCCAATGTTTGTAGATGTTAATTTCTGCTCTCCTAAAACAGCAATTTGCATATGACTGAACGAATGAGGCCGAGCCAGTCCTGCTGCACAATCACAGCCTCCATGTTAAGACCTCGGTCAAATAATTGGCTGGGCAAGCCAATGGCAGTCCACGGTGATGATGAACACATGAGCCCTCCCACAACGAGCATTTTTGGTATTGGCAAAATATATTTCATTGAATTTGCTCTGTCAAAAAAGGTAAAACAACAATGGGAGACCATTTGATTTAGGCTATTAGTGATATCACAAGTCAAGCTTGCTGTTTTTTTAAGATAGTAAAGTCGAGTTGATGGGATAATTGATTTTTTTTTAAATTATCAATGTCACAGTCAAGGTGTAAGCCATGCCATTAGCCAATAGAAATATTGTAACTTTTGCCTGTTCGTTTTAAAGCCACAAAAAAGATAGAATTAAAAAAAATAAAGCATACGACTTGTACTAAATCATTGTTCGTGCTGCACAATGAACACATTTAAGCCATTTGGTCTAGTCATACTATAATAATAATAATAATAATAATAATAATAATAATAATAATAATAATGACAATAATAATAACAACAATAACGCATTATTATTATTATTATTATTATTATTATTATTATTGCTGTTTTTGTTATTGTTGTTGTTGTTGTTTTTCTGACCCATCCATAATTGTATTTTCCTTTCAATTGAGCAGGCCGTGGCCCTCAGACTTGCCCCCCCTCCCCTCCCCTCCATGGCTGGATTATAACTACCAATACAAATATTTACATGGTACCCTGAGGCCAAACGTGAACAACAATTAAACAAATTTTATTTTCATATGTCCTGATCTGGGAACACATGCAAAAGAGTCTACTTGTCAAGGTTTGTTTGAGAAAATCCAACACAGAGATTCAGCTATCATCTCAAATAAAATCCAGCGTGAGAGCGTTTAGAAAAGTCGAATCTTTTGGTAAAACACACATGTACATACAATAATATATGGATATTTCGTTTGTTGTTTTGTAAAATGTGTTCAAGTGGAAAAAAATAATGAACTCCTCTGCTCATAATCCCAAATTTTCCAATTTGCCGTGCTTTTATTTTTGCATTCATCTGATAAAATATTGAGTGAGCTACTCATAGTCTATACAGAGGGAATTGCAGGTGCGTTGGTTCGGTCTATTGCTACAGGTGGACAAACCTAGGAATATGAAAAAATGTTTTTGACATCTGTTTTCAACGAAGATTTTCCTTGAATTCCGTGAGAATTTTTTAGAGGCCTTATGAAAGCTCTGGAATAATGACGTATTTGTTCTTTTATTAGGGCCTGAGCCTGAAGGTACTTTACTACCCTATTATGTTTGCTCGTTTAATTTGTGTTTTCTTTTTTAAATACCGTTTCAAAAAATACACACTGAAAACATCCTCGATCCTCTAATTTACAAACATAATGTACAAATAGCCCACATTATGGGAGGGTTGGTGTGTGTGTGTGTGTGTGTGTGTGTGTGTGTGTGTGTGTGTGTGTGTGTGTGTGTGTGTGTGTGTGTGTGTGTGTGTGTGTGTGTGTGTGTGAGGGGGGGGATTGTTCTTCTGTCTCTTGTGGCCCGGCAGCCACCTGCTACCTATCAATTTTCCCCACATCCCCAAATATTTTCGTCCTCTAAATATTTTAACTATGAGCGCTCCTCTGTTCAGTCTTATTTATGGTCTCATCAAACACTAGATACAGCACGATCACGAACTAGAAAGGACTGAGATTCAGAAACTCAAGCTGCTTTTAAAACTAAGTAAATTAATGAAATCTAAACATAACGGGAGCCTCTAAGCCCCTAAATCTGGCATTTATATATATATACATATATATATATGTGTGTGTGTGAGTGTGTGTGTGTGTGTGTGTGTGTGTGTGTGTGTGTGTGTGTGTGTGTGTTTCAGTTAAAGTCGTATAAGGATAATTTGTGATGACGGCCAATTTATTTTTCTCTGCAGTCAGGGTGCAAACAAACTACTACAAGTCTAATAGTTTGATGCGTTGCTGCTCATCGTTGCCAGCAACAACCAGATCAGGTTTTCTTTTTATTCTATAGGAAATTGGCTTCGTATCCTGGGCCTTAAACAGGCAAATTTTACTATGTGGAATGGCAACGGAGCCCCTTTTTTTAATATGTAGACATTTTGTCAACTTTAAAGCCCCATGGTAATTCTTGCGAAAGACAAAAGGAGAGCTAAAGAGACAGAGACAGAGAGAGAGAGAGAGAGAGAGAGAGAGAGAGAGAGAGAGAGAGAGAGAGAGAGAGAGGTTTTTGGCACTTACATCAGATCCCGGTGTGGTTAAATTAATCCGTGGAAGAGGCGAAGAGCTTCAATGCCGGTTAATGTGTGTCCTGGCCTCAGGTTTGCTGGTGACATGGACAAAAAGTTAACCTGTTCATCAAAAAGTCACAAAAGCATCAGTCTGTGTACGTGTTCCTCTCCTTCGTCTTGACACAGTGGCTGTCAGACATGAGGGCTGTCGAGGAGTGAGGCTTGATCTCCACACAGAGTATAGGGAGGTGGAGGGGGGGGGGGGGGGGTGCTGACTTCATGCTAAATATTGTGTGTGACAGGTTCACTGTAGAATGGACAGCCCGCCCTCTCTCTCTCTCTCTCTCTCTCTCTCTCTCTCCCTGTCTGTCTCTCTCTCTCTACCTCTCTCTCTCTGCAGTCACACGAGGCACTCACCGCCCTCCTTCTCTCCCACTAGCCCTGTGTCTACAAACACTCTCATCTCTTCCTCCCTGCAGCTTTATATTTGTCTGCTGCACTATTGTCCATCAGGATTGAAGAGATATATAGGGTTGCTGTTTGGTAGCTTAATTGTATTATTACCATATTTTAGACTTTTAGGTTTAAGCAAACCCCACTATTTTTGAGCAACAAAAACAGAAGTTGCTTGCATTCAGTTTAATAGTTTTTCACATAAAAAGACCTGTGTAGAATACCTTCATTGCCCATATTGGCTCTCACATAATGTGTGCACATTTGAACTTGAGAATACTGAAAGTATTGTTGAGGATGAAGTTGCAGTCTGACAGAAAATGAAATTACATTTTTCCATGGAGGTGTCAAATTGATGAAGAAAAAGAAGAGAGAAGTTGGAGTGGGAAAGCTGAAAGAAGTTAAAGAAAAGTCATAGAGGTGTATGATTTTTAACTGAAAAATATGTATTTTTATTAAGAAGAGGAACTAAAGAATAAGAATGAAAGCACTGCCAGTGTTAGGTGACAAGGCTCTAAAAGCTGGCCATTCTGGTGAATCTCAAATTGGTTGACACAACGAGCAGTCCACAGGACTACCAATATGAAAGAAAAAAAATGTAAATGTGAGTTGATGAGTAAGTGATGTGCCTAACTGATATCAGTCTAAATGCAGGGACAGAAACATTTTTCTGTAACTTGCAAATGTAACTTTGAGGTCTATTATTTTATACTGCACTATGTGACGTAGGGCCTCAAAGACAGAGACACCAGATTTCCCAAAGTGTGTCAGTGGTTAGGGCAGTCCGAATGTAGGGAAATTGGGCCACTTTCCCACCTTGCCCAGCTGGTAATCACCCTTTCACATTAGTCTAAAAATGCATAGGCTATCAAAATGACAACAATTCCCTTTACTCAAATACTTAGTATCAGTTCCCAGAGATAGCTGGAAGCTTCAGATTACTGCCAATAGAGTAACAGCAAGGGTGTGACTTGTAGCAGTATTTCTTACAAATTTAAAAGACTGTGAAACTTGTTCTAAAATCGGAAAGCTTTTTAGGCTTCATCACAGTATCTGATCATGGCACCCCTATGAATTTGAAACTGCAACTCTTTAGACTTTTCCCCACATGGTTGGATCTTTTTCAAACTTCATATTTGCTAAACATCCCCCCTTAAAGACATCTACAGGTCAAAACTGACCCTTAGTCATAGTGCCACCTGGTGGTGACAGGAAATTGACCTGATGTAGCAAACATCATCAGACTGACATCAAAATTGCACTGTGCTGTCTTCATATGATGTACAGTAAAATAATGAGTGGTCAGTGCCTGTTTTCTAGTGCCACCTGTTGGGCAAAGGAAGTAACTTTTGTGCAGCACAGTTCACACATTAGTCTGCTCCTTTATGTGTTCCAAATATTGTTGGTGTCATGACTTGCAACATCTACCGAACTGTGACACAAACTGACAGGCATGGGTATGAGGGCCATCTCAATGTTACTTTCTAGTTTTTGTATGAGTTCCCCTATCTCCTTTCTACAAGTTTTCTTGGAGGTTTATTTTACTTCAGCTGTTTTGTTTGGTCTTTGACAAGGTTGCGCATGAAGTGAAGAGAGGTACAGATCAACACACACGTAAGCTCCCATTAAAGGAACTTATTATTTGGTGACGTTTGAAGCAAAGGTGCATGTCTCTGACTTGCAAAATCAGTGGGTTGCCACCTTTAATGAACACACGACTGTACACCTGATACACAGCTAAGGCCCATCAACCTCTAATGGAGTACATAAATAGAACTACAAAGTGAAAACACAGAGCCATATAAAATATGAATACATAAATATACTTTTAGGGACAATGTTACATAAATGTAACAATAAACAGTATGTAAGTTGTTACAGTGTGGATATCCACCAGGAAATACATCAGTACATGCATAGAATATACACACAAAAAATATACAGCTTTTCCATCCATCCATCAATTTTCTACCGCTTATCCTGTTAAGGGTCGTGGGGGGGCTACAGCCTATTCCAGCAGCCTTCAGTCGAGAGGCGGGGTGACCCATCGAGGGCCAGATATAGACAGACAACCATTCACACTAACAGCCATATACAGTCAATTTAGAGTATTCAATTAGCTTAGCTTCCATTTGCATGTCTTTGGACTGTGGGAGGAAGCCGGAGTAGCCGGAGAGAACCCACACAGGCTCAGGGAGAACATGCAAACTCCACACAGAAAGATCCCGTGCTCAAGCCGGGACTCAAACCCAGAACCTTCTTGCTGTGAGGCAACAGTGCTAACCACCGCACTACCATGCTGATTTTTCTTATAGTTATATATCCATCCATCCATCATCATCTTCCGCTTATTCCTTACGAGTAAGGGTCACGGGGGGGCTGGAGCCTATCCCAGCATCTACAGGCGAGAGGCGGGGTACACCCTGGACAGGTCGCCAGTCCATCGCAGGACTGTGTGCTAACATACAGAGACGAACAACCATTCACTCTCACAGGCATACCTACAGTTAATTTAGAGAATCCAATCAGCCTAGTCCCCAAATTGCATGTCTTTGGACGGTGGGAGGAAGCCGGAGTACCCGGAGAGAACCCAAGTAGGCACGTGGAGAACATGCAAACTCCACACAGAAAGATCCCGTGCCCGAGCCGGGACTCGAACCCGGAACCTTCTTGCTGTGAGGCCACAGTGCTAACCACTGCACCACTGTGCAGCCTAGTTATATATCAAGACAGAAAAATACAGACACAATAATTTATGTAAAGATTTTTCATGTACTTCATTGTTTATGTCTAAGTTGGTATTCAAGGTTGAAAAAAGAAATTAACCGGTGAAGATCTTCCTAAATGTTTGTATTTTTCCTCAACCTACCTAATCTTTACAATTCAGTTATTTTTCCTTTATTTTGCTAAGTGACCTTTTTTTTTTGCTTCATGTCCAAAAATAGTTTCTTAGTTTCAGACACCATTGTTAAGTATACAAAAAAATTCAACACAGCCATAGTAGTGCATTTGTATATAAATGCGCAAAAGAGTACTTGCGTACAGATACTAAAGCATAAGGTCCACATAGACCCAATACAAAAGTATCAATGAACTAATATGGAAGCTAATTCAAAATGAAGCATTACAGAGAGCTAGGAATGTGGGCGTATATATATATATATACAGTATATATATACAGTATATATATATATATATATATATATACACACACACATATATATATATATATATATATATATTTATTTATTTATTAAAATTTAAGACTAATTTGAGCAATAGAAATTTATGAAATAGTCCAGAGGAAAAAACAATGATGCTACAGATCCTCTCGGTTGGGAATGACTTACCTGGAATTTTCTTCACTCGTCAGGGAAATCACAGTATGTGTCGGCACCATGTGGAATTAATGCAATTTCCATCCATTCATCCATTGTCTTCCGCTTGTTCTTATTAAGGGTCGCGGGGGGGCTGGAGCCTATCCCAGCGGCAACAGGCGAGAGGTGTGGTACACCCTGGACAGGTCGCCAGTCCATCGCAGGGCCAACATATAGAGACAAACAACCATTCACACTCACATTCATACCTACGGTCAATTTAGAGAATCCAATCAGCCTCGTCCCCAATTGCATGTTTTTGGACTGTTGGAGGAAGCTGGAGTACCCGGAGAGAACCCTCGCAGGCACAGGGAGAACATGCAAACTCCACACAGAAAGATCCCGTGCCCGAGCCGGGACTTGAACCCGTAACCTTTTGTAAAGATACAAATGACTCAAGATACTGGTGACCTGTCCAAGGTGTACCCTCACCAAAAGCAACTGGGATATGCTCCAGCCCCCTGGCAACCCTTAACAGGATAAGCAGTAGAAAATAGATAGATGGATGGAAGTAACTCAAGTTCCACTGTGGGATTATTTGTGTTTGTCTGCATGTAACACGCATTTTGACAGCAAGATCACTTGGGTTATATCTGCCCCTTAAGTATTATCCTCCAAAGAAAGAGAAAATGTGTACTTATTATTGCTGTTTACATTATCATGAACTTTTTAGGTATAGGTGAAGCAGGTATAGCTGAAATCAGAGGTTGTTTTTTTTATTGTGATGGAGACATTGTCAGCATTTGCCAAGGCACTTTCAGAGATTTCAGTGTCCATAGCTTTTACTGCAAAGCGCCTGGAATGAATTTCATAATTATTTGCTAACATGGGGCTGTTGCTAGCAGGGTACCGTACGGGAATCCTACATTAAAAAAGTATTTAATGTTGTACTATGGCAGAGAATGCTTGCTGGTGACTCTGAGGTCTCTGTGGTGGTTAACAACAGCTCTGTTCACATGCTATGTAGCTGTCAGAGTTAGCAGGACCTCATACCTCCCATTACAACTTAAGTTTAAGCATTAAAGAGTTATCCAAGCCTGCAGCAAACCTCAACATGATTCACCTACTTAAGGCTTTTGTGCAGCAAGACCATCAACCACCTGGTGAACAATAACACATGGAGTTTGTCCCTGCAACATTAAGTTAGCGCCTAATAGGCAAAACCACCCTCCAATAACAGCCTTAACTCATGAAATGATCTCGGAATTCATATGCAGCTCAGGGGTCCTTGTTGCAAATGAACATAAAATACTCCATAATTTGTTTTAATCACATTCATGATCAGTTTTAATTCCTTAGGTAGCTGCCAGCCAGCCAATTGGAAAAGTCTGAGGACAGGATGATACATTCATAAGGGGTTTGTTGTGACTGTTCACTGAAACTATGTAGAATGAGAAACATAATACGACCCACTCCACACACCTACAACACAATCTTTATATTTGGAATGTGCATTAACACAAAACATACATCCATCAATCCATCCACTTTCTACCATTTATTCCGTTAAGGGTCATGGGGAGGCTGGAGTTTATCCCAGCTGCCTTCAGGCAAGAGGCAGGGTACAACCTGGATCGCCAGTCCATCACAGGGCCAACACATGTAGACAGACAGCCTAGTCCCCTCTTGCATGTCTTTGGACTGTGGGAGGAAGCCGGATTACCCAGTGAGAACCCATTCAGGCACAAGGAGAACATACAAACTCCATGCAGAAAGACCCCATGCTCAAGCCGGAGTTCAAACTCTGAACCTTCTTGCTGTGAGGCTACAGTGCTATCCACTACACCATCAAGCTGCCCAACACAAAACATTGTACAGAAATTCATAGTTGTCAGATGATGAACCCCAGATACCTGGATGATATTCTGGCTTTCTGATATAGGATTGTATTTGTGGGCTGTGAACTTCCCTGACTACGAGATTCATAATTTCAACATGATTTCATGACAGGTTTCTGCACCTTGAAAGATGAAATGTCCCAACTGTGGAGAACCTCGCAACTGAAGCGCTTTTGCGCTTACAATGGGTTTTTCCTTAAGTCTGAATTCTTGCTTGTGTTGTACGTCGCTTTTGACAAAAGCGTCTGCTAAATGAAATTGTAGAATTGTAGAATTGTAGAACCTTCATTAACATCACCTCACACTTCAGCTGAAATGTTTTACGTCTGACATTCCAAGAGCCAATATTTGTTAAATGTGAAATGTGACCTGTCTCATAGAAAGTTAATTCACAATGTTGAGAGAATAAGGGTCTTACACTTACGCTCAAAGAAAGAAGCTATGATTCACACTCATTGTGCAAGTGTTAACGCATTCTTAGCACAGCTGTGGGCTTTGAGATATGATGCTGCTGTACACAAGTCAATGTTTGTCACTGACATTTGATGGTGTTGCTGGAACTCTTGCAAAATCAACCGCAAAATCAGTTTAGGCATGAAAGTGACCGAAGTTAGATGCAGGTGTGTTTGTTTCTGTAACACCTGGTGTGTAAAAAAGAACAAAGCTGCATGCCAGCACTGATAAACTGATATTCAGCATTTCAGGTGATTCAGGCAATACTGAACTATGCAGATGAGAAAAGCCTGTCAGATATTTTGATGGATCTCTGACACCATAAAAAAACGAAATAAGTTTGCCTGGTTATGTTTGTTGGTTGTTCAAATCATTTGTACTTATTAATATTTGACAATAAAAATGAGTGAAAAATGTCTTTCTTTGTGTTTATTTTTTAATTACTTCTTTGTTTATTTTCATTTACTTTTGTTTATTTTCCAAAAGCTACAATAGTGTCCTTAAAATACTTTTCTTGATCTATTTAAAATGTAAGACTTTTGTATAAAAAAGAAAAGGGCTATATTTGTATCAATAATGATATTTGTGTCAAGACAACATACTAAGACAAGGATTTTGTTTCCATATATTGAAATAAATGGAATTACTTAATGCATGTGTTGAAAAAAAAACTCTTTTTGAAAATTTATTTATTTATCTTATTCAAATTTATGAAACCTGATCAGATGAATGTCCAAAAGCCCAAGCTCCTCTATGTACATCTATACTACTGCCCTGAGTCTTAGCTAGAATTTATAGAATACCCCTATTACAGGATAGATAAAAAAATGAAATGTAATAATTAAATAGAGGTGTGGGGATTTGTACATACATGGTATGTATTGTGAGGGCTTTCATGACTATAATGCAGTCAGTCATGACTATAATGCAGTCAGGCCAAAATACTGAAGGGATGCTTAGATTTGTCTCCCAGAATGTTTAAGGAACCTGTGTGAATTAGCCTCCACATACAACATCTTTCAAACAAACTTTGACAAAGACGGCATTTAGCAACATAAGGTATATTTTTTATTTGGGTTTTTATTTGTATGTTTCCTTAAGCCAAAACCTTGAACGTTTGTCTTTTTTTTAACAAACATTGGGATTGATGATACACTTAGATATTCATGTATATAAATCATACAAACAAGGAAAAATAAACATAAACGCCTCCCCACCAAAAGTATGTATGTCTTGCTCACTTTGGCATTCAAGTTGGACCCGAAGAGCCTGGCAAATGTTGCAAATGTGTAATCTGAGGGTTTTGAAATCAGGATTTTTAGATAAATAAGATAGTCACAGCACTTATTCTTCTGACTGTAATTAATGATGAACAGATACATTTCCAAGACACTAGCTTGCATAAATATTTTCAGTGTGGATGAAGGAAATGTAATCAAGAGAAACCCAGCTGTGTTATGCAGCTGAACAGGGAACAGACAGGAATATAGTTGATGAAATGAGGATATGGAACAGAGCATCATATTTATTAAAGACTTTTTAATAGAAAGAATTTGCTTTTTTGAAGGCCAATGAATGAATATAGATTTCACATTTATATGTAAAAATTTCCCCCCTTATTTGCTAAAGCTGGTTCTCTTAAAGTGAAATAAAACTGGGACATCACATTTGAACGCCATATGAATCCATATAAAACATACCAAATGTAGGCTATGGGCAACTTTAGTGTAACCGCCTTACCAGTGCAGACATATCTGCTACTGTAGAAAATAATACACAGGGAATGTATTTGCAGATGAAACACTGCAGTTACAAATCTCAAAAGTGATCAAACACTTTGACAAAGAGCAAACAAAGGTCTGACTCTTCATATGTGAAACAGAGCAATAACTCGCACACTGAGTTAACAGATATTAAGTTGTTTAGCTTTACAACAATCAAACATGAGTACATGATGGAGTTGCAACCAACATTCAAATGAAATTCAGAATACAGAAGATGGCCAATTTCACCTCATGGTTTCAGAAATAGTCACTAGTTAACTCTACATTCTACTTTGCTGTGTATTTGTATGATTCATCAGACACAATGATACCACCAGCTCCTTTGCCTTGTTTTTCTTGGATCAAAATTCATTCAGCTGAATGTGAATAATACCATTAAGTTATGCTTAAGGTAGATATAACATGCACGTCAATAAATATCTATGTCACAACAGTAATGAAAACGTC
Source organism: Aulostomus chinensis (assembly GCF_037954235.1). NCBI lineage: Eukaryota > Metazoa > Chordata > Actinopteri > Syngnathiformes > Aulostomidae > Aulostomus > Aulostomus chinensis. Next base: position 17,181,804 of record NC_141335.1, on the reverse strand, counting down.
ACAACCATATGGGCCTAGCAGTTCAGACATTAGAGGTAACTCTTCTTGGTCATCAAAGCTATGACCCAAGTACTGCACTCTGTATGCAAGCAACCATTTCTAACAACCTCATTTCTGACAGCTAGAGTAAAGGAACATGGCAAATCTTTTTAAATAGACATCCATCCGTTGTCTTCCGCTTATTCCTGCACATTAAGGCTCACGGGGGGGCTGGAGCCTATCCCAGTGTCAATGGGCGCAAGGCGGGGTTCACCCTGGACAGGTCGCCAGTCCATCACAGGGCCAACATAGAGAGACAAACAACCATTCACATTCACATTCATACCTACGGTCAATTTAGAGTATTCAATTAGCCTAGTCCCCAATTGCATGTCTTTAAATGGTGGGAAGAAGCCGAAGTACCCGGAGAGAACCCACGCAGGCACAGGGAGAACATGCAAACTCCACAGAGAAAGATCCCGTGCCCGAGCCAGGACTCGAACCCTAAACCTTCTTGCTGTGAGGCGACAGTGCTAACCACTGCACCACCGTGAGGCCCTTAAATCGTCATATTGAAATTAATTTTTGGAGCCCAACAGGCACATTGATGTGTGTAGTTTGCTTAGCTCCAAAGAATGCCAGCTGTTGGGTATGTAAGCATTCTCTCAAATTCCAAATATATTCTCCTCCAAAACAGTCTCAGCCTGCTTTAAGATGGTCATACTTCACAGTCACTGTGTGAAATAAAAAAATTATGACTTGTTATTTTATCAGATAAACACCCAGAACTGCTTTGACTACATCAGCCTCACACTCTATCTTGCTCTCTCAGTTTCAAAGGCCTGCAGTTCCTTGTCTGTGTATTCCAATCAAATACTATAATTCAGGTTCAGCGTCTGAGTTTGTCCAGAAGTTATTCAAACAATCTAAAACATCAAAACTTCAACAAAAATTTCTTTGGTGATATAGAGGTTGCAGAAAGTCATATCAAATTTGATTCACAGTCTTTTATGTATCCATGATGTCTGTGTTTCTGTATTTCTTGCATTGGCTTTTGAGCTGTTGGTAGACATCTGAATTTCCTTATGGGGAAGAACAAAGTTGCTCACTAGCTATTAAGTACAAGGCTGGCAGCAAGGCCTGAGCCCAGGTGATTGAAGAGAGAGAGAGAGAGAGAGAGAGAGAGAGAGAGAGAGAGAGAGAGAGATATGGGGGATAGGGAGAGTAAAGACACACAACAAACAAAAACCACAACAGCGACAATAATATTAAACTGGCTAACAATGATAACATCTACTGGCTACTTAAGCATCAACTTCAAGGTAATATTAGCATTAAAGCGTGAGCACTAATACTAACACAAACCCAATGCTGATGTTAATGTTAATTAATATGAATACTACTAGTTCTAATACTAATACTGATGCAATCAAGTTAGTAGCATGCATGTATGAGGTATGCATGAGTACAGGAAGCCAGAGAGGAGGAAAAGGGAGCACTATGCATCATGCAATATCCCTTGCCATAACTCGCTAGCCCTTAGCATTACTAAAAGCCAACCCTAACTGTAAGCTCTATCAAAAAGGAAAGTCTTGAGTCTACTCTTACTCGCAGAGAGAGTGTGTGCATCCCAGACCGAAACTGTGGGACAGTTCAGCAGAAGCGGAACGTGATAACAGAAGGGTCTGACTTCCATTCTACTCATGGAGACTATAGGAACCACAATTAACCCTCGCTAGTTTGTAAAGCATGATGAGCTCTGTCAGTTTGGACGGTGACTGATTGTTGATGGCTTTGTTTGTTAAAAGAGGAATTTTGAATTCTGTTCTCAATTTGACAGGGAGCCAATGTAGAGAAGCCAATACAGGAGAGATATGATCTCTTGTACTAGTTCTTGTAAATAGAAAAACAGCAGCATTTTTGACAAGCTGGAGAATTTTTAGAGACTTACTGGTGCAACTTCACTGGATGGAATTGCAGTAATCCAGACTGGAAGTAACAAATGCATGAACTAGTTTTTCTGCATTGTTTGAGACAGATTATGTCTAATCTTAAAGATGTTGCGTAGATGAAAGAAGGCAGTCCCAGAGATTTGTTTTATGTGGAAATTAAAAAACAAATCCTGATAAAAAAACCTCCCAGATTCCTTACATTGGTGCTAGAAGCTAAGAACATGCTAACCAGGGTACCCACCTTATTAAATAAGGTGTTTCAAAGATGGCTTGGGCCCAGCACAATAACTTTAATTTTGTCAGAATTTAGAAATAGGAAATTGCAACTTATCCATGTTTTAATGTCCTTCAGACAAGTCTAAAACTTAGTTAGCTGATTGATTTCATCGATAAGTACAACTTTGTTTTGTATGCATAACAATAAAAATGATTCAAGCGCTTCCTTAGAGGAGGATGGAGGCTGAATGTGACCTACTGAAAGCAAATATAGGGTATAGAGTAGTTGTCCAAGCACAGATCCTTGTGGCACACTATAGCTGAATGTAGTAGTCACAGAGGAATCATCATTAAGTACAAACTGAAATCAACTGAGTAAATATGACTTAATCAGCTTAGTATGGCTCCTTTAATGCCAATGACATACACAGGCTCTGTAGTAGGATGTGATAGTCAGTGGTATCAAAGATCTACCAAGACCAGCACAGGGAAAAATCCCTAAACTGATATTAGTAAAAGGTCATTAATAACTTTGACAATTGCTGTTTCTGTATGATGAACCCTGAAACCTGTCTCGCTCTCCTTAAATAAGCTATTGCCTGGAAGAAAGTCATAGTGCTGTTTAGCAACTACTTTCTCAAGAATTTTGGAGAGACATGGGAAATTTTATATTTTAATAATTTGTCAAAACTTCTGGATCTAGAGTTTTGTTTTTTTTAGAGGAGGTTTAATTACTGCAATTTTAAAAGACAATGGAACCAAACCAGATAACAGTGATTGACCATATTTAGGAAAGAGGTGGTAACTTGGGGTAAAGCTGCTTAGTTTGGATGGGGACTAGGAGGCTAACTCACTACAACTTCTAAAAATTGTGTTTTCCTCTATGTTCCAAGTGAGAATTTAACATGTAGGCTCTTAAATCGCCACCACCATTACAGCACCAGATAAGGCAGCAGAGACTCCTCTTTAGTGTCACAGTGGCCAAAGCAAGATATTTCTGTTTGATAATTTAGCTTTGACTATGATTGTGATGATGGTGTGAATGCATGCATCAGACGAAAAATTAAAATATGCTGGAAAGCACTGACAGCTCAAAAGCATGCACTTTAATCATCGCTCTCAGTCATTGCGCTGCTCTGTCCCCCCTCCCCACCCCTGCGGCGGTGCCTTCGTCATCAACCATGCAACACCTCAACCAACCTTTATTTCCCTTTTGTCCCGCCCTCATGTCGCTACCACAAGTAATGTTTTAATGGCTGTGTTTCCTCAGTGACAAAAAACAGTACAAACCCAAATACAGTTAATGCATCAGTTGCCTGATATTTACCCTTACTTTAAAACTTTGAAATCATGTTTCAAGCGGTTGGCTAAGAATCCTGTCAGTCAAAACTCTACCATCAGGTTAGGTTGAGCCTGCAAAGCTTTTCCACGTCAGTGTGTTTACCAAGACCAGATTGACAGCTACGGGAAGGTGTTCAATTGATTCACTTATGGATCGTTTTCTGATGAGTGAATGAATAACCGTCATTTGGAAATATCGCATTGTTACAGGAATGTCCGATAGTTGCAGTTTATCCATCTGTAGTAGGGATCACAACTTCTGATATACTCCTGTCACTGTTGACCGGCTAGCTGCTAGCTTTCCGAGCTAAGCTAGGCAGCAGGACTCCATCTTTGAAATAGCAGTCTAACACACAGGTAATGTTTTTTCTTTTGTTTTATTTGTAGGGAACCTATTAAGTATGATTATTTTTTTCTTAGTGCGCGTTTTGCTGCAGACGGACAATAAAAAATATGTGTTGCTTTAGAGCGTAAACGTTGAACTCGTGTCTTCCCCAGGTTATAGGCTAGGCTTTGAGGCTAGCTTAGGTACAAAATTTTCAGGTTCCCGTGCATGTAGTTTGTCTTTTGAAAACTTCAATGTTAGTACGTACATGGGTATTAACTAAACAGGTTATCTGTGTTTTCTTATTACGATTTTGTTTGTCCCAGAGAACTGTTAGGTTTGTATGTATTTTAGGGTAAGGAGCTAGCCTGTTAGCTGCTTTCATAGACGTCAGACCTTGTCTTAAGCTAAGTAGCAGGCTAGCACCTGCCTGTCTTTTTGGACAGCCGAGCAGGTAGCACGTATCATCTTGTTGTGTCACTGTATTATGCTGCAATCAGGTTGGGGTGTTTTGCCTGTTAGTGTGACTTTGTTAGATTCACATTTGAGCATGTTGGACTTTGTGTCTTCTGTTGGTTGTTGGTTAATTTCTCTGAACTAGCTGACATAAATTGTGTGATATTTGTGCAACAAGACGAAGTACTAACTGTCAAGTGTATATGTGTAAAGGAAAAAAAAAACTATAATAAACACAAGGTATCATGAGTCACTTTTAACATAAGCTCTTGGCTTGGCAAGACAGGCATTAAAACATTTCTTCCCAAAACTAGACAAACACGACTCAAGAAACACTTGCCTACAGAAAATACTGTATATCAACTTCAAAACACTACAGTGACATTGTACCTTTACATTTCAGTTTAAGATATGTAAGAAGAGACATGAACATGCACAATTTCATTTCCATGAAGAAAAGTCATGTTTGAATGTACAGATAAACTTCACAAGTCATTGAGAGTCATGAAGGCTGAAGATTGGTAAATCATTGGTAAATATGTAATCCTGCAGGTCTGTATATGTGACCCCAATTTGTAAGAAGTTAATAGAAGCAACAAAAAAAAATTCTGAATCCTAAAACATCCTGGTGATACATCTATGGGTCATTAGGTGACTGTTAGATAAATCTTCCTGATATTAGGTCAACTTTTCACAGGTTAGGTAACAAACATAAGAATGAAAGGAGTAACTAAACATGCCTTGTTCCCTTGTTTCCCTGTAGCTGTCCTTTTAATGAAAGGTAGCATCAGAAGTGCCTATGGTGTCAGCTAGACACATGGTTAGTGGAGTAGATTTAGAGTGCTGTAAGCATAAGATGTTTGCTTTTTCTTGCATCTGTTTGAGATTTCTTGACTTATGTTCTTCTTACATAGCATTCAGCTCATGTCAGACCAAGAAGGAACATTATGGCATGGAATAGAAAAAGGCCAAAGGAGGACTGTATTAGGTTTTAGGTAACTTTCCTTTAATAATGTATACCATTGGAAATAAAAGCCCCCCAAAAATTAAGGATAGTTAATTTACACATGCTTCTCTTTTGGCCTGTAATCATATAATGTTAGTATGAGATTAGCTAAGCATGAGACCACTGTACTTTGTCTCTCTGACAGTGACATGTCAGCGAAAAAGTTTAAAGGCAACTTATGCTCGTTAAGGTGAAATATCGCCAACGCCTTGTTTCCATCTACCATAAATAATTACATATTGTCAAGAACCCCTGTGGCCTTCAACGTGTTTGTACAAGATTTGTCTGAAATACACCTGCTACTCATACATTTTACTGGAAGTTTTGGGTGCTAGCAGGTCCTCATTTTCTCCTCTGGCACTTAACATCAGTTACTCATACTGGATTGTTGACCACTCATTTTTGTTGGTAGGCCTGTGATCATAAGTAAGCCTTTCATATGTAGCCTTCTGACATCATACTTTCATCCTCTTCGTGTTTTGAATAGGCTGCTTACTGTGAATATAAAAGAATGTCGTTGCACCCAGCCAGCTAGCCAGCCAGCCTCTAATACTTGTGTAGTGTGTCTTGCTGTAAAGTAAGATTATTATTGTTTGACATGGCTTCCATGACACAAGAAAAAGGTTAATCCATCAATTTTGAGATGCACTGCTTCTCAAATATGAGCAGCATGTCATTCTGATTCTGTTTGGTTATCCATATTGGTTTTAGGCATTGTCAAGGAAGACATGGAATTTTTTTTAAAGGTTTATAGACTCTGTTTTCATTTGACAGCTGGGAGCTCTTAGTTTAACTTTAAGCTTGGCAATTTAGCATATCAGATACTTTTCACAGCAAAGCAGATTTGCTTTTTGGATCCCTCCTGAATTTAAAAGTGGCCTCAAGACAACTGACTCACTGATTTAAGATATTATTTGCACTTTCTAGATTATTCAAAGTCATGTTAACAGATTCATTCCAGATTCACTTAAATATTTTGCTGAAATATAACTGTAGTTTTTAATCAGTTAACTAGATATCGTAGATCTTAAGCTGACAGACACAAATGTATATTGTCTTTCATATACTATAGATGTGGTGACTTTTGACAATATCTTAAATGAATGTTGTATCAATGGAATAATAGAGGAATAATACACAATGTTGATGCAGCCCTTGTGTGGTGATCTGCTAAAATCAACTACTCCCTTATTTCCCTGTCAGAAAGCAGCATGATGGACAAGAATATCTACATTGTTCAAGGTGAAATTACTACTGTTGTTGGGGCTATCAAGAGGAACTCCAGATGGAACACTCATACGCCACTGGTAAGTAAAATGGAACTGCTATACTTTAATATTAAAGCAGGTAGGTAGATATTGGCCAGTCACAGACATGTTGTACATGTTTTCCAATTTCGCAAAATGCTCTGCTGTAAAACAAACCGAGTGCTCCCTTAACCACTGCCTGACAATCGATTACATTGCAGAAACACGAGTAGCTCCTATGATACTGTGTCAAGTTTCATTATATAATCAGTCACAACTGAAATGAGCAATCGTTAGGACTTTGAGCAAATAATTGCTGAATGACAGTTAAATTTGCTAAACTGATGATAATACTACGCTGAAAAGAGCAGAGGAGTAGATAATGTTGAAATGGGCGTGTGAAAATACATTGCATGCACATTGTTGGCAGGAGGCTCTGGTTAAATAATGTATTAAAATAAATCTAATAATCCCTGATTCTTTAAAGGGTGCTGATTAGCCTTGTTGAAAGGCCAAACATTAAACATACATTTTAAAAAAATTCACCAAAATCTATCAATTAGATATAAGTACTTAATCATAAACTACTAAAATAAGTAATCACGATCTCAATATTGATTAAAAAATAATATCATATCATATTAAAAAAATAATGATTATCATTTTGACCATATTGTGCAGCCCTAGTTTTTCCCCCACTTGGCCGGTTGGGAAATGAGTGAGACATTTATTTATTTATTTTTTTGTACAAAGTAGATTTTTAGCTGCTTCCAGGGTCTGAAATGAACAGAATTGTTTTTTGTAAAACGCAACTTTAAAAAGCTCATTAACTCAGAATTCTGTGTCACTTTTTATGGAAAAGCATTTTGGAATTCTCTATGCAAGAAATCTGTTGTAAAAGCCAGGAAGGTTGTTGTGTGTGTGTGTGTGTGTGTGTGTGTGTGTGTGTGTATGTATGTATGTATATGTGTATATATATGTATGTATATGTATGTATGTATATGTATGTATATATGTATGTATATATGTATGTATGTATATGTATATATATGTATATATATGTATGGAAATATATATGTGTATATATATATGTATATACACACACACACACACACACACACACACATATATATATGTATATACACACACACACACACACACACATATATATATATATGTATATATATGTATATGTATATATATATATATATATGTGTATATATATATATATATATGTATATATATGTATATATATATATATATATATATATATATATATGTATATATATGTATATATATGTATATATATATATATATATATATATATATGTATATATATGTATATATATGTATATATATATATATATATATATATATGTATATATATATATATATGTATATGTATATATATATAATATGGCAGATGAAATTGATCTATCAGACATTTGGCTGATGAACTAAAACGTTAATGCTATTTTTCACCCAAAAATTGTAGTTGGCCTTGCAAGCACTAATAATTTCTTCTTTGTGCTAACAAATATGTTTTTCACTGCTGCATAAATTCTTGGACAAAAGAAAACAGAAGGCACCAACCACATATGAACTTAGCACAAAAGTAATGAAATTTGTGTTTGGTAGATTATTGCTTTGTTGTAACAGTGCTTCTTGGCAATAAATCTTTTACTGTTGGAAAGCCTATTTATTTCCCTTTTAAATGGTGCCACATTTGTAAGGAACATGCGTTTGTGGAATGAGCGGTGGAGCTGTGTATGTGGCTTGCGCCCATGAAAAATTGCCAAATCTTCTCTGCCAATGCCAAACAGCTAATTCTGCTATTGACTCTTGTTTGGTGTTTGGTGGATTGGATGATTGAAGTTTGAACACACATACTCAGCTCTGCTGCTCATCCCACAAATGTATTTTCCGTACAAATGTGGGACCATTTAAAAGGGAAATAACCAGGCTTTTTAACAGTGTAAGATATATTGCCAAGAAACATTGTTTCAACAAAGAAACAATTTACCAAACATAGATTTCCTTATTTAGCTTAAAGCTAATGGTGCTCTGTGGCCACCCACTACAAACAGCAAAAACCAAAGTCCAAAGACGTTCATTTACAAACACCCAGCACATTGTGCAGTATAATCCACTTCTTCTTCATGCTCAGTAATCCACAAACATTTGCATTTTATTCAACAGCAAACAAATTTCAGATGTAACCACTTACAATTTTTCCTGACAGTGTAAAGCCAGCTTGCTGCTTGCCACTTTCCAGCCAGTTACCCCATCGTTGGGGTGTGCTTAAATTCCACTGTTAACGCGCCCGCTCCTTCAATTGCAGGTTTTCACCATAAGATAGCGCTTCATCTATAAAAAGAACTTAACCTTTACCTGCTGCAGCATTTCCAGCATGAAGCCATGAATGATAATTCAGCACAATAATACAATAATATTATTTTGGTATTGATCATTCAATTTAATGAGAAGACTTACTTTTACATTTGTGGTACATTTTTAATATGGGACTTTCTTTTAACTGACACAGGTAGGACATTGTCACAGAAGACTTTATGAACGAGTAGATTTTGTTATTTTCCTATGATGTGTATGAGTTAAACAGGAATTTCTCAAATCCACCAGTATTTTATTATGTGTGGATTTTCTCTTAGATATGAACAAGCTCTTTGAGTGTTGTAGATCGCTGATGACTCCACAGAGCGGACTGGAGTGCTCAGAATCATGATAGTCAACAGTGTGAGCACTCAGCAGAGCTGCCGTGTGTCATGGAGATTCACTTTAGGTTACAAGGCACTGGATTTACTTTGTGGTTTAGTGTGCATGTTTTAGCCTACTAGCATCAATAAAGAAATTAACAGTTGTTTTCACATGCTATAGCCGGTGTCAGATTTGCTATCCAGAGGTGCAACAGTTCTAATAGCTGATAGTTATAGTCCCAGTTATACCAGTATTCTTTTACCAGTTTGTGTTAACCAAGTCCCCATGGCCCCTCATGTTACTGTCATATATCTCTTTGTTGACCTTCAGTTTCATATAATAGGCTATCATTTCTGTTTAAGGTCTTGCAGCGAGCCTTGTGCACACACAGGGACCTGCTGTAAGGGCACACACAGACACAGCTGAGACAAGATCACAGTGGGATTTTATTGTTATTTTTCTTTGGCTTTGATGGTGCCTTGATTTAATTACTTTTGTGTTTAAACAACTCAAACATAGTGTTTACATTCATCTGTTTCTGAGAGCGTAACCTCATTTTAAGTGTGCATAAAGTATTTCTTCCTTTTTTCCAAACCATTTTCATGAATGGAGCTTCTCTTCTCTGTGACAGACAGCTGACCTTATATGGTCTTTTGAGTCAAGTAATGTCGAGTCAATTTTATTTGTATCGTGCCAATCACAATAAAAGTTATCGAATTACACATTAAAAGTAGAGAAGGTGTAGCACCACATTCCTTCAATGAATTTACACCCAACAATTCTCCATGAGCACACACATCCTGCAATAGTGCTGATGAAAACCTACCTTTTAGCTGGCAGGAATGTTGAGCAGATCTAGACTCAATGGGAACGACCATCTGCTTTGACCGGTTTGGGGGCAAGAGAGCAGAAGAGTAGTGCAGAGACAAGACAGATAATGGCGAAAGACATATACAGAAGGAAAGAGAGGTGCAGAGATAAAGAGGGAGTGAAGGGGAGTGAAAATGTAGGGCAGACTGGGACATGAAGAGGCTAGAAGGTGAAACAATGACAAACAATAAAAGCTAGCTACCAATAATTACATCCTCAAGTTCAAAAGAAGCAATCAATTCCAGCATAATATGTTTATTATATGGTAGCAAACAGAATGCTGATGTTAATGCTAATACAGTATTGAGAATACTAATATAAATACTACTAGTACGAATACAAATACTGATGCTGCTGGTGGCAGTTTGAGCCTCTTTAGATCTGTAGCCTCCTCCAGCAGCAGCATCAGTCAGGGACTTGGGAAGTGTGGGATTGAGGATGTTAATTATGTTAATTTGCTCAGCTCTTGAAATTGGAACAGTGAAACGCACATACTCATTTGTGTCCTCTCTGAAATAAAATGCATTTTTAGTGTAGACCATTGTTAATTTTACATGGGCTTTCTTAATAAGGTAGAGTCTTGGTGTTTCTGTCAATGGCAATGTGCCTGCGGTTCATCATCTCTGATCTGCTGCTGGGGATGGTGATTGACACTGCATCTTACTGAGGCTAATTACCAGAGTTTCTATGACAGTATGCAGTCATAGTGAATTTGCATTGTTCAACCAGAGGCCACCAAGTATCGGTTATCGTCAGGAGGGTTGCTTGGAGAGATATCACATTTATGTTCTTGTTGCAATGAAGTAAGATAGAGAATCACATTGTATTGTTTAGTGCAACATGTAGACATCAGATTATGACATGACATCTATTAAATATTTGCAGCAATCATCCTGATCAAATCTACTATGGAGGTATCAGTCATTATAAAGCCACATATTAGAATTTCAATAAATAAACAAAATCAATGATTATATCTCACGATTAAAACATTTTATGAGCGTTTGTGCTCGTTCCACTGATCCACTGTACTGTCCATTATTAAGTAGGCCCACATTAAAAACCGGTGAAGCACAGTAAACCAATCTCCTTTCCATTCATTAATCCCTCTGTGGATGGATAAGGTACTGCAACTGAGTTACACATGTGGCGCTCAGGGGTATTGTGAGTCCGCCCCATATTCACAATGTCATCACGTGGATATCATTACAGGCATAGACACAGTACGATCATGGTATGATCCCAGCAGAGATGGGCCCAGGAACTGTCATGGTTTTCCTGGAAATTGTCTGGTAGCTATATCTTCACTACCAGTCAAAAGTTTGGACACTGCTTCCCATTCAATGTTTTTTCCTCTGTTTTTACTACTTTCTTCATCGTAGATACAGACTGAAGACATCAGATATATGAAGCAAGATTTATGGAATTATGTAGCAGAGAAACAATGTGAAATAAATATAAATATATTTCATATTTTAGATTCTTTAAAGTGGCCACCCTTTGCTTTGTTGACAGTACTGCAAACCCTTGGCCTTCTCTCAATGAGCTTCATGATGTAGTCACCTGAAATGGTTTATTTTTGGAATTTATTGCCTTCTTAATGGGAATGGGACCATCACTTGTGTTGTGCAGAAGTCAGGTTGGTATCCAGATTACAGCCCTATTTGACAACTGTTAGAATTCACTTTATGGCAAAAACCATTCAGCTAAGTAAATAGAAATGATAGTCCATCATTACTTCAAGAACTGAAGGTCAGTCAAATTGCAATAACTTGAATATGTCCCCAACTGCTGTTGCAAAAACCAACAAGCGCAACGATGAGACTGGCTCACATGAGGACCACCCCAGCAAAAGAAGACCAAGAGTCACCTCTGCTGCTGAGGATAAGTTCATCTGAGTCACCAGCCTCAAAGATTGCAAGTTAATAGCACCTCAGATTAGAGCCCAAATAAATGCCACACAGAGTTCTAGGAGCAGACACATCTCTACATAAACTGGTTTGAGGAGATTGCACCAATCAGGCCTTTATGGTCGCAAGCAGAAGAGATTTTTTTTGGGCCAAGAAACACAAGGAATGGACATTAGACCAGTGGAAATCTGTGCTTTGGTGTGATTAGTCCAAATTTGAGATCTTTGGTTCCATCCACTGTGATTTATGCGACACAGAAAAGGTGAATGGATGATCTCTACGTGAATGGTTCCCACCATGAAGCAGGGAGGAGGAGGTGTGATGGTGTGGGAATGCTTTGCTCGGGACACTGTTGAGGCATGGCTTCCACGGCATCCTGCAGCAACATGCCATCCTATCTGGTTTGCGTTTAGTTGGGCCATCATTTATTTCTCAACAGGACAGTGACCCCAAACACACCTCCAGGCTGTGTAAGGACTATTTGACCAAGAGAGAGAGTGATGGAGTGCTGCGCCAGATGACCTGGCCTCCACAGTCACCTGACCTAAACCCAATCCAGATGGTTTAGGATGAGATGGACCGCAGAGTCAGCCAACAAGTGCTCAGCAAGTCCTTCAAGACTGTTGGAAAACCATTACATGTGACAACCTCATGAAGCTCATTGAGAGAATGCCAAGAGTGCGCAAAGCATTACTCAAAGCAAAGGGTGGCTATTTTGAAGAATCTAAAATATAAATTTTTTTGGAGTATTTTACACTTTTTTGTTTACTACATAATTCCGTATGTGCTCATTCATAGCTTTGATGGCTTCAGTGAGAATCTACAATGTAAATAGTCATGAAACTAAAGAAAAGTCATTAAATGAGCAGGTGTGTCCAAACTTTTGACTGACAGTGTATGTAACACCGAATGGTTTGCTACTCATTCACAATACTGCAGAGTATGACCCATTGAGAGCCAGTGGGTTGGTCACTTAGTAATGTGAAAGTTAACATTGAGGTTAACAAAAATTTGTTCGGCTGCATTGTTAGCTTGTCACCAACTTTGTGAGAAGTTAACTTGGCAAGATTGGAGTTCACTAAATACTTGTAAAAGTTTTCAGTGCTGGCTGTTTGCTCCTATGCGGCAAATAGTAGTTCAGAACCCCCCCCCCCCCCACACACACACACACACACACACACGTTGGATTCCTTGTTCTTGTTCTGCTGGGGGACTTCAACACTCATGTTGGCAACAACGGTGAGACCCAGAGAGGTGTGATAAGGAGGAATGGCCCCTCTGATCTGAACCCGAGCAGTGCTTTGTCATTGAAGTTTGTCACAGATTGTCCATAATGAACACCATGTTCAACCATAAGGGTGTCCACATGTGCACTTGGCACCAGGATACCCTGGGCCGCATTTTGATGATCAACTTTATGGTTGTGTCGTCGGACTTGCGGTCATATGTCTTGGAACCTCGGTTGAAGAGAGGGGTGGAGCTGTCAACCGATCACCACCTGGTGGTCAGTTGGCTTCAATGCTGGGGGAAGACACTGGGTAGACCTGGCAGGCCCAAACACATTGTGAGGGTCTGCTAGGAACATATGTCAGTGTCTCTTGTCAGGAATTCCAGCTCCCACCTAAGTAACGGACAATGAGTCAGAGTGGGCCATGTTCTCTGCCTCTGTGGTCAAGGTGGCTGATGGGAGCTGTGGCCATAAGGGTATTGGTGCCTGCTGTGGCAGTAATCCCAGAACCCGTTGGTGGATACTGGTGGTGAGGGATGCCGTCAAGCTGAAGAAGGAGTCCTACTGGGCCTTTTTGGCCCAAGGGACTCTGGAGACAGCTGAAAGGTACTGGCAGGCCAAGTGGTGCGCGGCTTTGGCGTTTACTGAGGCAAAACTCAGACACGGAAGGAGTTTGGTGAGGCCATGGAGAATGACTTCCGGACGACTTTGAAGACATTCTGGACCACCATCTGCCATCTCAGGAGGGGAAAGTGGTGCAATTTCAGCATCGTGTGTGGTGCTGGCAGTGTGCTGCTGACCTCGACTTGAGGTGTTGTGGACCAGTTGGGAGAATACTTCGAAGACCTCCTAAATCCCATCAACACATCTTCCAATGAGGAGGCAGTGCCAGGGGACTCTATGGTGGGCTGTCCTATCTCTGAGACTGAGGTTTCCGAGATGGTCAAAAAGCTCCTTGGTGGCAGGGCCCCAGGGTTGAATGAGATCTGCCTGGAGTTCCTAAAGGCCCTGGATGCTGCAGGGCTGTCTTAGTTGACACTACTCTGCTGCATCCCGTGGACATCAGGGGCAGTGCAGACTGGGGGTGGTGGTTCCCCTTTTTAAGAAGGGGGACTGGAGGGAGTGTTCCAGCTATAGTGGGATCAAACTCCTCAGCCTTCATGGTAGGTCTTTTTGGGGGTTTTGGAGTGGAGGGTGCATCAGATAGTGGAACCTTGGATCCTGGTGGAGCAGTGTGGTTTCCTGGTCGTGGAACTTAGGACCAGCTCTACACTCTGGGTAGGGTCCTTGAGGCTGCATGGGAGTTTCCCCAACCAGTCCACATGTGTTTTGTGGACTTGGAGAAGGCATTCGACTGTGTTCTTTGGGGAATCCTGTGGGGGGGTGCTCCAGGAGTATTGGGTATCGGATCGCCTGATTGAGGCTGGATCCCAGATAAGTGGAAGAAAATGGATGGATGGACATTTGTGGCTGAGACTATATGTCTCAGCTGGTCAGGGAATGCCTCGGGATCCTCTATGAAGAACTGGCTGAAAAAGCTGGGGAGAGGGAAATCTGGGTCTCTCTGCTTTGGCTGCTGTCCCCGTAACTGGACTCTGGATAAGCAACAGAAAATGAATGGATGGATGGACGGTTGTGGCTGTTGACTGTAATTTATTCACAATGATATTAATAATACATTTTATTTATGCAGTGCTTTACATCAAATGATCTTAAAGTGCTTTTTAGTCATGTTCCTTTGCCACCACCTGTTGGCTAACATTAAAATGCAAAAAATGGATAATTGGAGTAACTGGCATAAAGACTGCATTTGGAGAGAGGGAATGGAAACAAGACACTTGGGACTTTGTGATGGATATTTTCCAAATGGCAGATTGTGAATGTGTCACCTCATTGTTCCACTCTTTATGGTATTGTGTTTTCTCTGCACAGGATGAAGAACAAGACCCACTTTTAAACAGTTTTGGCCACCTAAAGGAAATACTTAACAACATAAAAGGTATGTGGGGGGGCATGTTGTAGATTTCGTGTGTTGGATTATTAGATTAGGAACATTTCAAGTAATGTACACCATGCTGTTTTACTGACAACTTTCATATCACCCAAATTACTGTAAATAATAGTGAAAGTTCCAGAGCTCATTTTAAGTACACAAGCCAGGTTAGTTGTGAAAGCATCCCCAATGTACAGGAAAATATATCTTATTCTCTCTATGTTCATGGAAACTTTTGCAATGACAGTTTTTCTAAATTTTGCTGTTTTTCAAACATTTGAATGAACCTAAGGCATACGATTTTTAAATGGGAGCATATTTGGATTGCCTTTTACCATTTGTGTCTCAAAGTAAGGGGACATTTAATCAGGAAGGAATTCCAAAAATGGTGTTAAATGAAAACTTTTTCTGCTCTGACATGGGTGAAACTTTGTTTTAGCTTGTTAAAAGAGGTACCTTTAACTCTAGATCAGTTGCCATGGTAATTTGTGAACTGAACCTCAACCAGTCACTGACATGTTTTCATGAACAACCATTGAGTTTCTCTTTTTCTGTCCTTCCTCTTAAAAGGACCAGATTCTATTTGATATGTTCATATCAGAGCAGCTACACTGACCACTTGCAGTGTAACAGTGTACAGAATCAACAGTACAATATATATAAATTGTTTTTTATTTCATGCCTTAGTAAGACGCAGTAAATTTTGGGAAAAAGGTAAAATAACAAAAAAAAAACAGAATGCATAAAGCTAGGTTTACAGGCAGTAGTGTAAGATGCAGTTTTTTTTCCATCCTCTCATGTAGTAAACCCTGTGGTGGTTGATACAACTTCTTGTGGTTAAGCAGTGAACATGCACTCTAGCATGTATAAGTCATGTTTTTATATTGGTCTTTTTAAAAAATAAAATTAATTTGGTCACAAATGGCTACAAATCTGAAAGCATCTCTTTTGCTATAAAATGAAAAAATAAAAATTGAAAAGATTATAAAAATACAGCTTGATTAATATGAGAAGAGTGTTTCAAATATATCTTCATTATTTATTTTTTTGTTGTGTCTGCATTTTTAATTGCATCAAGGTAAAGTTGTTGGACCACTTTGTCTAGCTCTGGGCATTGGCACACCAAGGAGATATTTTCTAATATGCATTAATATGTTTGAGGTTTTTCCATTCACATATTATAATTCTTTCACTAAACAGGTAACACACCATCCCTGTTCTATCCATTACTGTTCTTCATTGCTGCGTGGATCTGGCAGTCAGAAACTTTCCCACACTGCTGATTTGAAACAAAGTCACAGATTTTCTATCTTCTATGTGTGTCATCTGAGCTTGCTATAATGGCCCCATTTGCCACACTTGGTTTTGGTTTGCTGTATGGCTGTGGTTGACATTGCAACAGTGTTACATCACTGCCAACTTTTGGAGTAGAGGAACCTCAGCCTCAGCCACTCTTGCTTGTAACTGAATCAGAAAAAAGGCTGGTGGCTAGATGTATTGTTTGTATGACTGCATGCACTGAGCCTTTAGGTCCGTACCGTGACATTTTGGGATGAATACATGTTAGGCATACACTTCAAGTGACCTGGTGATCATTCACAACAGAGCTGTAATTCTTCAGAATAGAAACGGTTAATTCTTAACGCATTAAAATACAGTATTACAAGGCATAGAGACACCCTCAGTTTAGAATATAATTGTTGCATTTCCTTTTTCAAACGACTCTTCTTTTTTTCCTGACAATGAAACAACCAATCCTGGCAGAATAAGCAATCTGATGACTAAGTGGAATGAAACAGTAACTAAACATGCAAGGAGGCAAGACAAGGGGAAGATAGAGGATGAGAGGAGTGAGAACAGAATGAAAAGTTCAGAGAAGGAAAGAGGAAAAAATGGGAGAAGGAGCTAGAAGGTGAGAAGAGGAAAGAAGTGGAAGTTGGGATTTTAGGAGTGAGAGAGAGGGAAGGAACAAAAGGAAAGAAAGAGGAAGTGAGGAAAAGAACCAAGGATGGAAGCGGTAATGCTGTGTTAAAATTTGTGAGAACAGCAGGTGACAAGGTCAAAGGAAGAGATGCAAATGTGTTAAAGAATTGTGTGATGATTAGTGGAGTCATTCACATTATGAATACTATGTGGCTGTTAGAAAAGCCAGTCAAAGTCTCATGTTTATCTTGAATGTGAAATACTTGAAAACATACGATTTCTAATAAAGCCCTATTACATACAAAACCACATCAAGGTGCACAGGTGATGTGACCATTTATACATGATCATTACATGTGGTAACTGATCTCAGAGTGTGCAAATGCAGTGGTACCTTCTTATAGCCCTCATCTGAGAGACTCAGGCTGGCTCTGTGGACAATCCTGCATGTTGTCATGCCTTTGCAATGAGAATCCTGGCAGCTTACAAAGCCCCACAACCCCAGTTGTGTTGTAGGAGTGTAGCAATGAGAGAGATTCAACTCATGGGGCTGTGCAGGCTGAGCCCCATGGCCTGCCTCTAGGGAATGCCTCTGCCATTGTAAGATGGACAGGCACTGCTGGCTGAGAAATCCACCACTGTTTGACCCTCATTTTCCCCTTCTCTCTTCGTAACCTTTTCCCTTCTGTCCACAAATCACAAAAACTGCACTTGAACTGATTCTATCACAGTTATTGTATTTGGAGTCAAATGAAAACCTGATTTTCGTGATAATTCCATGTCAAGTGCTAGGTTTGAATGCCTCAAATGTTTCCTTATAAGCAAGAAAGGACAGAGATCAAGTAACCACAATAGCTGAATGCTTGACATACAAATCATTTTTCGTTGTGTTTTGTTTTTTGCAGCAACATCATGTAATGTTTCTCAGCTTGTTCCTCATACAGAAACACACAGTATTTATTTGGAAATCTTGCGGGTGGGCTGTGTTGGGCTGCTGCTCTGAGGCTTCGCAGTGGCCCAGCTGTCTGCTTAATGAAAGCTCAGTAATTCCATTCACTCTAGTGTGTATCTCCGCTCCCTCCAACAACAAAAGCCAAACAGCGAAGGAAATATGAATTAGTCCCCACAAGAGTTCTTAACCCTCTGCAGCCTTTCTTCTCTTGTATTCTTTCTTTTGCTCTGTCATTCACTCTCTGTCTGGCTGAGGGATTCTGTTCTTTTCCATCCAGCATGATTGACAGGACCATGTGCCATAAAGCTGGAGACTTGTGCAGCTGGAAGTATATCTTCTACAATTTTAGTTGGGTAAATATAGCAGGTTGTCTTGTCAAGCAGAGAGATAAATTGTTCTGGGAAAGGAAGTGTTGTCTCTCCTTTCTGGAATGAGGAAAAAAAGTTTCCACCATTTCCCTGAAAATGTATGGTACTGCCTGGATTCTCAAACATTGACAGCACAGTTGAAGGAGCGATGCCAATGTCGGACCATGTGTTGTGATGTCTCAGCACCACCCTGCCCACTCACAAAGGCAAATTAAACTTAGAAAATGTCAGACTTTCTTCACATTTAAATGGAATAGTGTGGATTGAGCCTGATATAAAATTTTCCATTGCTTGCCTCATTGGACCCAAATAATTGAGTGATTTCAACAGCTTCTTGGCCCCTCCTTAGGTATTTTACCGTTTTGTATCCTATAATTTGATTGTATACCACTATTTTTTAATAGGACAGACAACAGCATAAGGTCTCTCAATTAAGGCTTTTTCTTAATTGTTTTCAGGTGAATAGTCTGTATCATAAAGAGCAGCGTGCTGTCATCAGCTCAGTTTTAATACAGATAAAATCTATACATTTCTCCACCTGCTGCTCACACTTTTTTCCCGACAAGACTCTCTCTAATTTCTGTGTATAGTTGCTTAGCTAGTGTTCGCTGTCTATCTACAAACAGAAGAAGAATCTGCACAGTGTTTTGTTGACACGTGTTTTCATGCTTCTTTTCAATAGACAGAGACTTTTTGACCTGACTGGTAGGGCCTGCTCCAGAAATGGGTTTGTTGCTGACTGGCATAAAGTGATTGCTGTACTTGTGTTGGAGTTTCCCAATGGATGCTACTCTGTTGAAATAAATTTGTGAGAGCTGTTCCAATTTGTGTCATTTGGAACTGAGAAATGTCTTGTTTTTGATAATATTCTTCAAAGTGTTTTTAAGATGAGAGTTGATGGTCATTATTATCGTGGGCCTGTTGTATTTTCAGCTGTGGTGACTGTTCAGATCTGTCTGTATATCACATTTTCTGTTTCAGTGTAGTGTTGGTAAAAAAAAACATGACACATAAGTCATTGGAATCTCAAATGAACTGGTCAGCAAAGTTCGACAGCAGACTTTTTTACATGTCTTTCATCTAGTGTAGACTTTCCTATGGAAAATTTGTGATTTTACTGAACCTGTCCGTTGAGACCTTACTCTGGAGCTCCCATCCAGCAGTACATCCAATTGCCCCAGGAAGCTGGCAGTGAGCTTGTCTTTACAGATGGAACCAAGCAAGGTGAAGTTGGTCCAGATCCAGACAACAGCACATTCTGCATCCCAACACTTTGGCTGTGGGTTGAAAGCAACAGTGAAGCCTGAATTGAGTTAATGAGGTTGTCTGAGTCTTGCTTGGTGCTTCAGGTGTGTTGCTGTTTTCACTGCAGGAAGAATGGTTTTGCAGATTGCCAGTTAACCGATTAATCCAGTGTGAGTTGTACATGAATAAAACAAATTACAGTCTTTGCAATAGTTAAGATTTTTGGACAAGAATATTTTGTGCCATAAATATATTTCATGTTTATTATTACGGCAACATTTTACAGAAATGTTTAATAGCATGACATGATTAGTGATGACATTTTATGTCCAAAAGATGACTTCAGTGTGACATCATAATAGTCAAAGATAAAAAAAACAAAACACTTCTCTGGCCATATTAGGTATGATCTCAGAACTCAATAAAGCCACTCAAATGTTTTTTTTTTGTATAGGATACAAACCATCTACACAAGACCCAACATAAAAAACTACAATAAACTATTTAATTTCCCTTAAATTCAGTACCACACGCAAAATACAGCAGTATGAATCTGGACAAAAAAAATACTGTTAACTGCAACTGGACTGGTGGCGGAAACATACTGCATAAGTGCAAGGTGGTAATTCTAGTCGAGTATTCTTGTGGATTTAGTTTTTGCCAGAATATACCTAAGAACACATTGAGAACATCCAACATGCTTTGCGCTCCTTTCCGGCAACATGGTTTAATGCAGTAGTCACTGAGCCTTAGCTTTTCAAATCTTCAGTTCTTTCCCTCCTGCTCCACCCCCCACCCTTGCTGCTGTGGCGAAGGTCGGATTTTTGACAAGTCTGCAGAAGAAACAGTCTTTTCCTAAATCCCTTCATTTTTATTCATACAAAAACAGGTTTAGTGCTTCTAGCAGCCCCCTTGGTACAAAGCCAGAGTGGCCTTTTGACTGACAGCTTTCTCCTTTTCATCCAAGCAGTAACGAAATTCACAAGCACACCTCTAATTGACTTGAATCACAAGCATGGCCCAAGAGGTAGATATCAGGGGGGCATGGCAGTGGATTTGCTGAATGAACATTGTGCAGAACGATTTGATTGCTCACCAGCTGACCTTTCCAATATTATCTGGATTTCCCATAAGCAAAGCACAAAGCAGGGGTTATTTGGCATACAACAGAAAAAAATTATGGTAAAAATTATTTTAAATCAGGTTCCTCAATAGGTAATTCTCATTGTAGGCACTCATTCATTTATGTCCACCAACCAGGAGACATTGTGTTCTCTGTTTGTTTGATTGTTCTTATTTGAATATCAACAAAAATTGGTGGATTTTGATAACTTTTTGTGGAATGATAAGCAATATTACAAGGAACAAGTGAGTAACTTTTTGGAGGTTATCTGGTAAAAAAGATAATAGTTTCATATTTTTTATACATATACCCCCTCTGGCAGAGGTTTGTGCTCTTAGTGCTTTGTTGTTACATCTACAAGGGAGATTATGCTTTCTTTGACTGGCTGCCTGTTTGCCGCCTGTTTGCGGGAACAACAACAAAGACAATAGGCAAATTTCACAAAACTTGGATGAGGAATGTAACATAGGTCAAGGAAAGACTCATTCAATAATGAGGCATACTTGCTTACTGTAACATACTCCTAAACAAACAATTGAACAATCTTGATACTCTTAACATACTCTTTCTTTTTTGGTTCTTTTGTTTTTAAAAGTCAGCTCCTTTAATCATTTCCTGCTTATGTTGTTTCTCTGTAAATTAACTTCGTGGCCCTTTTTTCTGCACAAGTTGGTTGTTTTATCAGTAATAAATACAGTGTGGAGAGTTCATTGATTTCATTTTTCTGCTTCTTGTGCTGAAACGCTGAACGTGTAAAAACATATCTTTACAAGGAACTTATAGACTTGTCAGCGGTTAGCACTCTCCTTTTGGTTTTATCTCTTGCAGTTTACTGAAGGGGCTCAGTGGCTTTGTTTTTATCATTTCTTCCTGTGTGTGTTTGCATAGCCGATTCATGTATTACTGACAACCTCACTAATTCATTACATTTTACCATCTTGTCAGTCATCAAGAGAGAATGCACTCATGATGCCATCTCTGTTTCATTTCAAGGTCGTGTGTGTGTGTGTGTGTGTGTGTGTGTGTGTGTGTGTGTGTGTGTGTGTGTGTGATCTCACAGTCCTCAGCTGTGGCCAGGCAGGCGCTGGTGGGCCTCTGGGGTCATAGCCTGAGCACTTGGGAACTGACTGTGGCCTTATACCCCCCTACACCCTCCCATCCTTTCCCTTGCCACCTGATCTGTGCACATATATCACTCCCAATTGAACTGGGTGAAGGCAGCTGGCAAATGCCGATGAGGAGGAACCATAATTCATGTCGCTGAGCCACTTATGCAAATATATTTACTCATGGAGGCATTCGGAGTAAAGAGTATCCTCCTCATGGCAATTCTTAACATCTTTGCCGCCTGACCCCAGTGTCTTGTAGCTTGGAGTATGAGATCACTGGAGAGATTCTCAGTCCTGCTGTTAGTGTTATTTTTATGACATGGGCAAAGGACAATAAACTGAGTAGGCTGAGTTGTTGCTTACATCAGTGCCAGGTCTGATTTACTTTATAGACACTGTGTGGGAATGCCACCTTCATAAATTTGTCCCTTTAAAGCTTGTGGTTTGTTTACAATGAACAACATTCAAAATTATATTAATATGTTATACACTGTTGTTAAATTTTTCTCCAGCAGCTCCAAAATGAAATGATAAAATTTTGTGGACTTTCCAATAAATCATAAAACATAATAACTCATAATATACTACAGTGCTTCAAAAAAGCCTTTATGGAATATTCTTTTCTTTTTAAATTATTTTAGCAATAGACAATGGAACTTAGACTCAAGCCCCCCCCCCCCCCCCCCCCCTGCGACAGGAATAAGCAGAAGACAAAGGATGGATGGATGGATGGATGGACAATGATGGAACTTAAACTAAACCTAACAAAATGGAGAGCTACTGAGTGGTGAATTGCAATGTCTGGTTTCCATAACTTGATAAAAACCACTTGTGTGATCCTTTTTATTTTTTTTTCCGTCATTTCGTAATTTGTTGTTTTTCTTCAAATGTTGTTGTTCTTATACTAAAATAAAAATCATGTTTATTTTAGTTTGCTTGAGTGAATTTTTTCCCCCTTTTTTTCTATTGTCTAACTAACATTCCAAAAAAACAGATATCTGCAGTTTTCATTAATCTAAAATTGGCTGCATCTTAGTTTTTGGAGAATTGATCCTATAGTTGTATTTAATTGATGTAAAATTTGTGTCTTCACCTCTGAGTGGGACTTGGGTCATCATTTCTGTTGCATGAAATGCACTCGATACCACAGAGACTATAAATACTTGGTCCACAGGCATGATTGATGGCTGATGGGAGGCGTTGTGGATTATAAAGGTGTTAGACAGTTGTTAAAGTCCCCATCAAAAGAGCTATGATTAATCAGAGTGTCTTCCCCTCTGCAGACAGCCTGCCACCTAGTGCTGGTTAGTAGCTGTAAATCTACCCAGTTAACAGTGTCCTAACCGGGGAGTGACAGGCAGGGCTTAGGCCCAGTGTGAAGAAGGGATGCAACTGTTGCCCTGTTTCAGAGGCTCTCAACAATGTGCTGAGTGGATGGAGAGTCCCAGCAGAGGGCTATTAATCATGCTGGCCTGAGTGTCTGCAGGATAGGCCAGGAGGGGGGATGAGGGTTGAGGGTGCTATGGTGGATCTGGATGTGCTGACAGGAACAGTGGGCAAGATGTGAGCAAAACAAACTACCTCCCATGAGACATAAAAGAGGGGAGGTAGAGGAGGGAAGCCTGGGCCAGTGCTTGGACTTTGCCTTTGTACCAAAGCCTCTTGCACACATGAGCAAAGAGATTCCATGCAGTTTAAATAGGTTTGAATCCAATTTTGTTTTTATTTATTGTATCATTCACTACATAATGTTGTTAAATCAGGGAAGCAATAGAGAAATACAATTTATTTTGAATTATTATCACTGTTTCCCCAGGTATTCATTTGCACATCTTTTCTAGACTACTTATCTATACATTCAGACCTTATGGTTTTTTATTTTATTTTTTTTTTACTTTGGGTTATTGAGGTTTGGATCCCCATTCACAATAATGATGTGTCCATAAAATATGTGTTGTAATGACTAGTTCCCTTAGAGAAAGTGTGTTTCATTCAATTTGCCCTACTCTTGTGGTTGCAGCTGTGTACCCACTACTACTTAAGATGCCTCTGCTACTTCAGACACCATAAATTTGGGGCTTTGGTTAACATGCACCAGGAAAATTTCTCATAGCCTGTGAATAATTTTGGCCTGCATGGAATGGTCCACTAGATAAGCAGAGAGTAGAAATGCCTTGTTTGAGTATGTTAGCTACAACCCTTCATGTGTATGTCAGGACACTTTTTATGTACAAGGCAAAGTTTGAGACGTGACTGATGAACATATAAACTGTCAAATAATAAAAAAGAAAAACCCACGGGTTACATGTCTAAATTATCATTTTTGGGAGGAAGTGGGAACACTCACATGTTGACCTCTGCTCAGTAGGCTACTATGCTGCGTCCTAGTTTAATCAAAGCTATAATATAAATGTTTCTCTGTTTGGAATACAAATAAAATCCATCGGCTCACAACAAACAAGCCAAAAGGAAAATTACTGATTGCTCTAAAGGTTTTCTTAGCAAAATTGGAAAAGGAAAGGGGTTCATGAAGTGGATATAAGCTATTATGAGGTTGAGCAGTTCAGAATCTGACTCTGGGACAAGCATATTGCCTTTCAGATAATCATGAACCCTTATTATAAATATGATTATTTGTAGGACTTTGACTATTGGGCCAGCAATGACTGCATATGTAATGCAAATTTAAGGTGAGGTTATACAGTGTAATACATTAATCTCTTTCTGGAGAGCCATCAAATGGGCAGAGAGCAAGAAAGTGAGAAGTTAAGAGCCCAGTACATGACTTTCGTACTCACTGAATCAAAAAATTGGATAATGTGACATGATTACAATAGTCATCTGATTGCTGTCCCTCCAATTCGGTCACTTCAGTTTATTACAGCTTTGCTTTGTGAATTATGATTGAATCATATTGTACTAACAGAAATAACAGTTGAAATATTAAAATAAAGAAAGGCTTTTTCATCACGCCTTCATTCAAGGATACTATTTCATCATTCTATTAAGAGGCAACCTGCAACTAATACCAAATTGTAAATTTCTGAACATATTTAAGATGAAATATTCTTGTAAAGTGATAAATGCATGAACATAATAAACAAATGCAGCTGTCAACAAATGCAAATCCACAACTGAAACATATGTGTGGAAAGACTCCATAATATGCTTGGATTTTTACATGTCATGTTCTGTGGTGGAAAATTAAAAAAAACAGTCTCCGGTGAGTTGTTTTGAAAATCAGTTTTTTTTCTTTATTCATGCTAATAGATGTCAGATAAATGCTGTATATAAACATCTATTGGTGCATGTAGCTTTTTAAATCCAGCATAACACTCTGATCACTTTGTTGCTGCTTTTGGATCACCACATTTCAAGATCAGTTTCACTTTGGTGAGTATATTAAGGAGTGTATGTTTATTTGATAGCAAGATTTTAAAAAAATTAGATTTTTTAAAAAATGTTTTAAATATGCTGTTAAAAAGAAAAAGTGATTAGCTTTTTGAGGCATTCTGTATCATATTCTAGAAGATTTTGTGTATCCATATAGCCTTCTGTGTGGATGTTTGCACTCAGTGCTTTCTAGGTGGAATTGCCAAGCATAATATGAAAAATGTACTGCAACCTGTTGCAAAATAGTTTATAAGACAATAATGATAAGCTTAAATTTTTCAAAAGAAGAATGAAGTGAAACATTTTTGAATATATAACAGCCTTGTAATTCTACCATGTTTTAATAATGCTTTTTGTTTTTGGCCCACACAATTGAGACTGGATCAGTAAGTGGCTGCCCTTCATCTATGTTGTCAGCTATGACGTGGCATGATTTAGTGTTTCACTCTGTAAAACATGCATTGCGTTTTAATGTTCTGTTAAGCATTTTTTTATGAGGTGGAAATTGGAGTCCGGCACATGACACCAACACCTACTTCACATGAGTTTAGTTCACTTCAGTTCAGTGCTACTTCAATTACTCCTCACTGACCAGGGAACAAAATAGACAGGAGGTATTATAGAGGCCTTGGGATGTTTCAACACCCCTGATTCCAGTGTCTGCTCTTCACCAGAGGTCTGTTCTAAAAACAGACTTGTGGTTGGCACATGCTGACACTTTGATTGGCCAAACACCATTTTCAAGATTGACTATACAAGCTTGTATTGACAATTTCTGGAGGTGCCAAGTGTTGGTTTTCAGTGTGTGAATGAATGTGTCTAAGTTTAGCCCCAATACTAGGCAGACTTAGTGGCTGTCTAAATTTTGTTGACATGGCCTACATTGTATGGCTGTATATTTTTGGTGGGTAATCTGCAACATTCTTTTACTGAAATTCATATATTGTAAACCGCTAGCCAACAAACAGGTGAGCCTCCAGATTGCTGAACTCCTCACCATATCTTTACATCTTTCTATAGTCTATAAGACTTTTGCAGTCTCATCTATTCATTGAAGCCACACTCTGTGATACAGATCTTCAAACCTGGGATCCAACCATCAATGTGTAATGCATGCACACTCTGTGATTAGGCCTGTACTGAATCAAAGGCTTCAAGGGAGACCTTGGAAAATATTTTATTGACAACCATAAGCAGATGCATCTGCGGCAAGGTCTGCAAGAATGAATGGGGCCAAAATATCCATCAGGCCAGGATGAAATGCTTGGTGCAGGAGAATGCAACACAGCGCATAGAACCAACGCCTGGTGAGACGCTTCATGGCTAAGAGGTTTGGTGGTGAGGAGCCCAAGACCAGCAAATCCACTGACACCAAGAATCGTAGGGTGGATGAGATCCATCAATTGTGGGAAGAGCTGTGGACACCGATGAAGTAGGTCAAGGTTGCTGCTGAGGAGGAGAGGCCACCTCTTGCTGAGTTCCAACACACCATCAGGAAGAGGTGCATGACCCTGTGTAGAGCTGAATGGCATAGGAAGCGTAGGATTGAGAGAAAGAGGAAGCGAACCTCCTTCTTAGCTGATCCCTTTGGCTTCATGAAATGGCTGTGGCAGAAGCGCAGTGGGCGTCTTTGATTGGTCCAAGGAAGAGGTGGATCACTTCTTGTACAACATCCTGAGCAATCAAGACAGAGAGCAAGAGTTAGGACAACAGACAGCCCTCTTGGATGTACCATCCTAGTTGGCAGAATCCACCTAGAAGGAAGTTCAGGTGGTAGTAACATCAGCCAGACCCGGTTTTGTTCCTGGTCCAAATCAAGTACCCTATAATGTGTAGAAGTGCTGCCCAAGGCTTCTCTGGAAGATGCTGTGGGTGATTTGGCAAAGAGGGGCCATTGAGGAACAGTGGAGGCAGATGGAGGGCATCTGGATCTCTAAGGAGGAGATTTCAACCAAGCTGGAGCAGTTCTGATTCATTTTACTTTTCAGTGTGGAGGGGAAGATCTTCTTCAGCATTCTGGCCAGAAGGATGACTGCTTTCCTCTTGAAGAATTACATAAAAAAAAGTACATCAAAACAGCGATGCAGAAGGGCGGCATTCCTGAACTGCCAGGGTGCCTTGAATACACTGGATTGATCAAACAGCTGATCAGGGAGGTTCATGAGGGGAATGAAGACCTAGCGTTGTTTTGGTTGGACCTCATCTATGCATATGGGTCAGTTCCCCACAGACTGGTTAAGTCCACCCTGGACCAACACCACATTCCGTGCAAAATCAAGGACCTCCCCCTGAATTATTATGGAGACTTCAGGCTGAGAGTTACATCAGGGAGCATAACATCTACTTGGTACCGCCTCAAGAAAGGGATCATATTGGCTGGCATATATTGGCTGGCATATATGGCTGCACAATCTCGGTGATCCTCTTTGATATTGCCATGAACATGTTGGTGAAGGTCATTGAGACAGAGTGCAGAGGCCCCCTGTCCAAGTCAGGAATTCTGCAGCCTTTATGGATGACCTGACTTTCACAACCACTTCAGTGTCTGGTTGCATGTGATACCTTCAGGGCCTGGTCAAGCCCATCTCTTGGGCTAGGGTGAGCTTTAAACCAACAAAATCCAGGTCCATGGTTCTGAAGAGAGGAAAAGTGGTGGACAACTTTTGTTTCTGAAGGTGCAAGGTACTTTGCTTCGCAAGGTGTTTGACTGCAGCCTCAGAGAGACAGCATCAGTCCAAACAACCATCAAGAGGCTCAATACTTGGTTGTCTGCTGTCGACAAGTCTAGTCTACCTGGCAGGTTCAAAGCATGGTTGTACCAGCTTGGCATCTTGCCCTGTATCCTCTGGTCTCTGTTGGTGTTTGAGGTATGGATGTCTACAGTTAAGACCCTGGAGAGGAAAACCAGCTGCTACCTCTGACAATGACTGGGTGTGCCATGCAGTCTTACTAGTGCAGCGCTGTATGGCTGGAGCAACAAGTCTCCCGCACAAGAGAGGCACTGGTGTACTGCGATTTCTGAGTGGCAGCAGGAGGCATTGTGGTAGGGGATGGGCAGGAAGTTGAAGGCTCAAGAGGGGCGGGGCTAGCAGAGTCTCGACTGAGACACAAAGCCCTTTTGGGCACAGGGGCCTCTGGGGGAGCAAGGCTGGCTGGGAGCCAACCACGGTATGACGAGGCTCAGGACAAGGGCAGACACCATGTGGTCCTGGAGGAGGTCCGAACAGGTTTCAAGGAGGTGAGGACCAGCAGGATGGTGAGCATGTGGCAGCAGGGGGCATGGACATGGTGGGAAGGAGTGCTGCAGAGGAAGTTGACCTGGAATAATATCTGGAAGGCAGAGCCACATCGGATTAAGTTCATGGTCCAAGCTGTGTATGATGTAGTACCCAGCTCAGTTAACCTGCAACCTATCTGGGGCAAGAGCAACACTCCAGCATGTCCAATCTGCCCAGGAAGGGGAACTCTGGAGCACATTCTGAGCAGCTGTCCATCAGCCCTTGAAGAGAGCCTTTACTGCTGGTGACATGACCAGGTCTTGAAGATGGTGGCAGAGGCAATATACAGTGCAGTGGCTAATAATAAGCATGTGCACAGCCAGAGAAGAATCAACTTTGTAAAGGCTGGAGAGAAGCTACATCCACAGTCAACATCATCAGCCAGCCTGCTCTCATTGGCTCCAGACCGGGAACTGCAAGTGGACATGGGCAGGCAGCTTAAGTTCCCAGAGTTAATAACACCTACCTCCTTGACACAAGATCTGGGACTGACATCGCCCTCCTCTAAGCAGGTCCTCTTGAGCCCTGACAGTTCCCTGGGGGGACCACAGAGAAGTGGCCAATGAGTGCAAGCAGCTCAAGTACCAGGAGCTCACTGAAGAATGCTGGAGGAGGGGCTGGAAAGCTTGCTGTGAGCTAGTTGATGTGGGGTGAAGAGGCTTTGCTGCCCACTCCCTGTGCAAGATGTACACCCTTCTTGGCATCCACTAGAGTTGCGAAAATGAGAGCCATCAAGTCCATCTTAGAGGCTGCAGAGAGGGCCTGTAGGTGGATTTGGATCAAGAGGTTCAAAATGTGGCTCAACGCTGTGGGGGCCTGCAGGGCCTAAATCAACCCTGGCTGGGTTGCCTGAAGGAGGGTGCCTGATGTTGTGAGACTTGAAACACCCGATGATCTCAGGAAACATCACTGATGATGTGTCCTAGTGCATCCATAGATGTATCTATACTTTGTACATGAATGTCTGTAATGTAATTGTTGTAATTGTTTTATTTTTTTAATTCAATGAAATTCCAGTATAAAACAATTCAACTGCATCAATCTCTCCATCTATTTTCTGTACTACCTATCCGTTAAGTGTCATGGGGGGCTGGAGCCTATCTCAGCTGACATTGGGTGAGATGCGGGGTACACCCTGGATGGGTCGCCAGTCCATCGCAGGGCCATCGGGAGCAATTAGGGCTTTAGTATCTTGCTCAAGGAAATCCGACATGGTCATCGGTGGAAGTGAGGATCGAACCAGTAACCCTTCGGTTGCCAGACAGCCACTCTACCTCTGAGCCATGCTGCCCCCAACTGGATCAAATGAGAAAAAAAAAAGTTTAGCAAACTTTGAAAATTCAAAACATCTCTAGTTGTATAAAAAGTGACAAAAAGATATTGGTCCCGTTATAAGTGGTGACTACTATAAAGAATTTTAACAGAGAACAGTCACTTATAGCCTGGCAACCTACTTTGACAGTTTCTGAAATGTTCATGGGCATTGCAACTCCTATTTGAACTTGATTGCTGCTTGTACGCAGTAATTGTTTTGGCCATTAAGCACACAGTCAGAGTAGATAGCCTGTAGAGCATTGTGCTGACCATTTTAATGCTGGTGGCACAGTGGCGAAGAAGCAAGGTCTGTTCATGAGACAATGTCTTTGTTGAGAAACAACCCAACATGCATATGCTAAGTATGTTTGACATGAGCTACTCCTATTAGGGACATTTAGCATGTGGACATAGCATAAGTCAAAGCCATATAATGGTGTCCCCCATCATTCTGATGTCTGCTATCTTGCCATGCCAGGAATTGTTAAATGTATTTGTGAGAACCTGGGCTAAAATAGGGTCTTAAAATCCATTGCACCTTTGACAGAGCCCTGAAATTCCTTATTGACAGTTATATAGAGTAAAGTCTTGTAAACTGGGCTTCACATTGCCCCAGAGATCATTGTCATAAACATACAGTGTTTGCAAAGCAAATCACAACGAAAGGTCAGTGGTGAAGATTTGGGCTTTTGCAGATAATCTTCTCTGTAGAACAGCAAAGCTGGTCAAATCTAAGCACCAGCTGACTAGCTGTAGAGGCAGTGCTAGTATGGGGGTGCTGTGGTTAAAAAATAAATAAATAAGGGGCCCTATTAGTATTGCAGAGAGGCACCGTCTTGCTGTCTAGCTTGTGTGGCGCTCACATCCTTAAGCCTTGGGTGTCTCTGAGTGAATCCCACACTGCCTTGATGGACTGGGTTAATAAACCTCTCAGCAGCCTACACACACACTCACACACACACACACACACACACACACACACACACACACACATAGAAATCTCTTGATACATACAGCTGCTTGTTATTTCATGCCCCATAAGAGTGCTGTGACCACAGACATTTTAATACACATAGCCAATTAGCTGAGTGTTGCTTTGTACACTGGTCTCAACCATAGATTCACATATATACAGATGCTTTCTTGGACGTGAACTTAATTATCTTGGTAGTCCCTTATCACAGTATACTCCTTTTTATGTCATGCTGTACCTCAGTTCTATAAAACATGAATGTGAACTCTTTGAATTAGCTTTATCCTTCGACTTTTGGTGTAGTAGATTTTGGTCACCATCCCAACCCTTGACAATATAATGTTAACCATTTCTACAATTCTACAATTTCATTTAGCAGACGCTTTTGTCCAAAGCGACGTACAAAACAAGCAAGAGAATTTACATTGTTTATCCTGACAACTGCAGATGTTTAATGGTCATCTGATGAAACTGTTTTACTAAAAAGTTTCTCCATTTGTCTGTCTTTGAAGTCATTTATTTTGGTTGACTGAAATTTTAATAAATGTATATATAGCCATATTTTTTAATTTCTAAGATGACATTTTATTGAATTTTAAATAGGGCCAAAACAGAACTTTTTTGCCATAGTTTTTGTTGATGAACCATGGCTTCTCAGCCCCATATTGTTGACAATGGGAAGGCTAATTTTATTTTGTTGAAGTCATTTGACAAAGTCTACTGTACATCCAATTGTCATTTCTCTCCTGTTCAAACATGAAACTGGCTGAAACACTTGCCTTAGTGTGGACATTCAGAATTAAAAAAAGCTGTGCTATTTCTGTGCTGCAGCTGGGGGGTTGAAAGGACTTTGTGTGTGTCTGTGTGTCTGTAAAGGTGACATAGGTCAAGATGATGGGAGGTTGATGGTTGGATAGAGAAGGGCAGGTGAGCCGGTGGGCATTTGCCAACAGGGGAGTGGGGGGCAAATATTGAATTAAAAAGAAGTGACACATTGAACAGGATTGCTCCAAACCTGTTGACGCACCCCATTTTAAATAGAGGATCAGCAGCACTGAAAACAAATTTTGACAAAAGCCCGCCTGCTGACAGGGGAGGGAGCCAAGCAGGCCAGCATACCCCAATGTAGCTGAGGAGGAGACATGCTAACAACCTAGGACAACAAAAAAGTGTTGATTGTTCTGAAAGTAAAATAGACCTGCCAGTATGTATAGCCAGCCAATTTACTCCTTGCCGCTTTTTCTTAGCCTTGGACTTCACAGCTGGTACAGAGGTGAGGTTGAGAAAAGCATGTGTAACTTAAGTTAGATCAGGTTCTTTTTGGTTGATATTAATAGTTTTTGTTTACAGATTAAAAAAGAAATATTTTGAATTTAAAGGAACATATGTTTATTGTATTGTGATTGGGCAAAGTCACAAAGTTTTCGGGAATTGTGTTTGAGGGTTTAATGATAACATTTCAAACAGGAAGCCTTTCTTTAGTGTCTTCACAGCAGGAATGTGTGGTTCTAAAAACCTTCTTTCTAAAGCTCACAATTGTGCCAAAAAATAAACATACTGTATGTGAGCTCTATTCAGCTGTGCAAATACACTAAATGATAAATTGATTCAGCTGTCTTTGACATCCATCTTTTTGAAAATAAAGGCTGTATGAATTAATGCATCGTATCTTACTTTACATATTAAATGTGCTGCGGATCAATTCATCTGTGAATCTTTACCGCTACATACCAGAGATGTAGCTAGCTGAACTGTGAGCAAAATGTGTCTTATATGCAGCGTTTTAATGTACCTCAGTAGTTTACCCCACAGTTGATAATAAAGTAATGAATAGTAGTTTGAAGTATTTCTTTTTAGTTTTCTTTATTTTACTTAAGTGTGTGAGAGGATCACCGATCTGACTTCTACGTCCACATAGCCTGACCAACACAAACAGGCACAAGGCACCTAGCAGCAGTTTCTTTTAGGCCAATATGTCTATGTATGTTTTAAACAGTAAAAAAAAAAAATCCTGCCCCACTGGCATGATCTGAGCATGTCATGATGGGTCAAATGTACTAAATTTACAATTTTGGAGGATGGTAGATTGCATCATTGGGCCATTTTCTTTGTGGGTTCTTTTACAATAAATTTCAAGGGAAGGTGGTGATATGATGTGGTGGGGGTCAGACTCAGAGGTCAGGGAAGAATGACCTATTGAACTTATAGGCATTGGCATTATTCACGAGTCGAGTATAGGTCAAACTAACTCAAGGCAGGCACAGATTCCTCTGTGCTCAACACCACAGATTAATTGGTGTGAGTGTCATAAAGTGCTCTGACAGAGTAGCCACCCTGCAGAAATGTTTATTCCTGTGGTGGATGAATTAATTTTCAACTTTTTTACAAGAAAATATTCAAAATGTAATCAATGTGTTCAATAACGCCAGAAATCAGGGTGTGATTCAATTATCTCAATCATCAATTGGATGGATGGATGGCAATGGATGTCAGACTTAGGATTTGTGCTGGTGGTGCCTTGAAGAACTGTAATGCTGATGGGAAATCAAATGTCAAAGAAGCTCTGACATGGCAATCAGAAAGACTGTGATAGTCAGATGAACATCAGAATGACAGACAAGACTCTGGGTAGCTTTTGAGATGACGGACTGAGCATGTGAAAAGAAGCTCTGAGATGACAGGATACAAGGATGACAGATTTCAGGCACTGTATAGGCTAAAATGAAAGTGACTGTGATTAAAATCAGAGATTTTCTTTCCCATTTTTTATTCAGGGGTGACTCATTGACAGCACTATTCTTTTTTATGCAGAAATGGTAACACATAGACACCAGAAAACGGCCTAGTACAACAACAGGCAGAGATTAAAATCTGAACCGCTAGATCAAAGGAGTAGGGCAAGTGATAGTAATCACGTCATGTTATGATTGGATGGCTTTGATGTTTTGTGACATCACGCAACCCATGCCCCTCAAATATAGGGTACTGTACATATATCTATGCATTTAACAATGCAACATTGTAAGTTTTCATTGTTTAGTGAAACAGTTTCTTTCCTGATTAAGTAAACAATTGATTATTGGTCTAAATTTAGCTATTGGTTTCAAATTCTCTCATTTTTAGATAACATAAACTGTATACATGCAGTTAGAGACAGCTATGTGACAACCAGAACCGGGAATGTCTGCCTGTAAGCACTTGTCAGCAACGAAGCAACCTGGTGTATTGCATTTGGATGCAGGCTTTGTATAAACTTGCATTAACCTGATTGATTTATCTTATATATGAATTTCCGTGCTTTTTTTTTTTTTGTCATACAGTCTGTTTTGTACACATGGTCAGGTGTC
This sequence comes from Aulostomus chinensis, assembly GCF_037954235.1. Taxonomy (NCBI): domain Eukaryota; kingdom Metazoa; phylum Chordata; class Actinopteri; order Syngnathiformes; family Aulostomidae; genus Aulostomus; species Aulostomus chinensis. The sequence goes on along the minus strand of NC_141335.1, from coordinate 17,147,541 downwards.
TCAGCCTGCTTCGTGCTGCAAATTAGTTGCTTCCAATAGATTATGATCAAGTGTGCATTTCGTTGGCAGTCAGTTAATGTAAATTGATCCCACATCATTACATTTACACAGCTTCAACCTTCTCTGAAGCAGTCATTTATGTCTGTGTTTGGAGGATGAGCTGTCTCAGTGGACACTTTGTCATAATCTATGTTTATAATCTTGATCATAATCTCACATTCACATTATCTTTGACAGCACTGCTTTGAATTCCATTTTATTCTAATTTTCTGCTACAAACATTTCTGTACAAATTTTTGCAGTACCACTTAAAATATCCCTGACCTTGGTAAAACACCAGCTCCTTCTGTGCAGCTGTTTGTTAGACATAAATTCTGAGGAGCTTTCAAAGAAGAATTTAAACTGGATATTCTGTGTTCTCCTTGTGTTTACAATCCATGTATTTTTCACTAATATTAGGAGCTGCTCTCCACGTATTGATCATTTTAAATACATGATCATATTTGCAATGATCAACATATTTATTTTGAAGTGGAAGAAAACAACACTATGTAAAGGCAGGGCTCTTTTGGTCCTGCACCTTTTCAGGTATCTTTGAAATAACTACTTGCCCCACCCTACCTAATGGCCCAGCCTTCAAAGAACACCTTGTCCCACCCTGTCCCATCTCACAACCCTTCCTCCAAGACAAGACCTCATCCCAGTGCAATGTAGACATCCAGCATGGCCTGTAGTCCTGACTGCAAACCATACATAGTGTACATACATCTTTTTATGGAAGTCATATAAAGAATGAGTTTGAAATGATTTTTTTCACAAAGTGTAGTATAATGCCATTAATGACAAAATTTTACACCACTTCAGGTCAAAATTTAAACAGTGAATCCACGCTCCAGATGAATACTAACTGATTAATGAGGCCAAGAATTTGGCAGAGTGACCAAATAAATACTGATTAACTGTGTTATGCAAAGTAAAACCTTAAAACATTTTTAGGAAGAGGTGAGGGTGACATGAGATTATTACAAAAGGAATTCAAATGGGGGCGGCATAGTGGTGCCATGGTTAGCACTGTCGCCTCACAGCAAGAAGTTTCCAGGTTCTAGCCCCGGCTCAGACACGAGAACTTTCTGTGTAGAGTTTGAATGTTCTCCCTGTGTCTTCGTGGGTTCTCTCTGGGTACTCTGGCTTCCTCCCACAGTCCTAAGACGTGCAAATGGGGACAAGGCTAATTGAATACTCTAAATTGGCCGTGGGCGTGGCTGTGAGTGTGAATGGTTGTCTGTCTATATGTGTTGGCCCTGCGATGGAATGGTGACCTGTCCAGGGTGTACCCTGCCTCACGGCCGAAGGCCCCCCTGCAACCCCTGACAGTGTAAGTGGTAGAAGATGGATGGATGGATGGATTGATTCTAGACTGTGTGGTACACATTGAAATCCATGGGGTCTACAGGAAACCCACCCACACAGATCGGTATCTCCTGTTTGACTCACATGATCTACTTGAGCACAAACTAGGGATCATGCGAACTCTCAAACACAGAGCACAAAATATTCCTTCTAAAACAGATGGGAAAAGAAGAGAACACAACAACATACACTTAGCTCTCCAAAGTTATGGCTATCCAAACAGGGGCTTACATTAAAACTGCCAAGAAGCCCAGGGAGGATAAGAAAGATGATGCCCAGAAGAAGAAGAGCATTGTCATCCTATATGTGCCAGGGGTTTCAGAGAAACTCAGAAGGATCTTTAACATGCATCAGATCACCATGCACTTTAAGCCCAGCAATACCCTGACCCAAAAACGTGTCCATCCTAAAGACAAGGTTCCAAGGCACAAACAGAGTAATAGTGTTTATACAGTACAGTGTAATGAGGAGTGCTCTGACCTGTAAATAGGGGAGACAAAACAACCATTGCAAAAACGCATGGTGCAACATAGGAAAGCCACAACCACAGGCCACGACTCAGCAGTCCACCTCCATCTCAAGGAGAAGGGGCACTCCTTTGAAGATTACAAGGTGCGTGTTTTAGCCAGAGAAGACAGATGGTTAGAAAGAGGGGTGAAAGAAGCCATTCATTTCTAACTAGAATGTTCATCTTTGAACAGAGGAGGGGGGCCTCAGACACCACCTGTCTCACACCTACAATGCTGTCCTTAGATCCCTCCCCAGGAGGTGCAGCCAGCATTCACACCTTCATTCAGGTGACCTGAAGGCCCCCCCCCCCCCAAGAGGGCTGAGAGGGGTGACGACCTGAAACTGAGGCCAACGACTCACATGCAATGCCAACAGGATAATCCTATCATTTTGCAGAGGAACTCGGGGACCAAATATTTTTTACTGAATAAGACAAATGATGTTGGGTGACATATTTTAAACGATAAACAGAATGTATGAAGGGTCCCCAAATTGTCAGTTAGTTTTCATTGTGGCAGACCAAACAGGAATACTTTTTAACTTGTAGACTCTGTTATTGTTATTATAACGTTTTTTTCTTCTTTCTTTTTGTCTGTGTTAAATAAGAGCAACTTTTACTGATGCTTTAAAAAGAGTATCCTAACTATTAGAGAAATGAAGGGGTTGTACATTCATGTTTTGTAGAGGATAATATGTAGTAAATTTGGTGATCAATTGATGGGCAGATTCTTAACACTGTCAGTATGTTTTGGTCATTAACATGATAATCCCTCTTACTGTCCTGACTCCTGGCACATACACAGGAATGACAAGAAGATAATTTATGAAGACAAATCAATTGATAAACAATACAGCATGTTATCGCCTCTTGGGTGCAGCCAGGTGGACAGTTAGTAATGCTTGCATTCTGATGTTTTCCAGAAAACGTCAAAACCCAGTGTCCAGCTGGACAGAATAATGATCAGTGTATCTATTATCTGAATTTCTGTCCACATTTCATGTCGTGATTGAAATTTGGTAACTGGAATCATCACTGCTCAAAATATAATTATTATTGTTATTATAAGTCAAGTCAATTTTGTTTTTATTGCGCCAAATCACAAAAAAAGTTATCTCTTGACACTTAACAAGTCGTGCAGGTTTAGCACCACAGTCCTTCAGTGAATTTACACCGAACTATTCTCCATGAGCAAGCACATCCTGCAACAGTGGCAATGAAACCTTCCTTATAACAGACTGGAACGTCAAGCAGGCTGAATGGGAAGGGCCATCTGCTATGACCAGTTGGGATTAATATCAGAGGCTGAGTTATATTTAACTGTTCTGGACACAATTCACTTTGACATCTTCTTATTCACTAGGCAACCCAGTAAAATTCACTGGACTGATTGAATTAATTTTAACATCATCTTGACTAACTATTGACTGGACTAACCATTTAAATGGAAACCTGCAAAAACTCTCCATTTCTGCTGTGGAAAACAGCTACATACTGTATAGTTCCACCTGCAGGCCGTGAACTGCAGCATCTTGTGATAGCTCAACATTTTGTTTTAAGGCTTCTAAAGTAAAGTTTTGCTTACAAACGATACAGTCTTCATAAGTGATTCTAAAAGTATCTGTGCATGCTTGATGACTTTTAATCCAGGAATGTGAATTTCATCCATGTCTTGTTAACAGCAAATCAAGAAGCCCCTTTTTGAGTTCTGTAGATATTCTGTGCTGATTCAATTGACATTTTCAGTTATAGTGGCAATATTGTCAAAGTCCAGAACCAGATCAGTACTCTGATAAGTCAGTTTATGAAGCTACAGTGGGTGGCGTCAGTACTGCACTGTCACTTTGATCTGGTTAATATTTAACCTGTGGTGCAGTTATGATTACTCAGTGAGATTCATGTGCTGGTCCTCCAGTCCAGTCAAATAGAGATGTTTTTGTTTGTTTGTTGTGAAACAATTATCCCCCTGTCTTCTGTGGTTCAAGTTCTGGTCACCAGCAGTTGCTACATAAGCATTATGTTATGGGACAATCCATAATTTAAGACTGCCAGAATTCCATTTAACATTTACACTCACTGGCCACTTTATTAGGCACACTTGTCCAACTGCTCGTTAACGCAAATTACTAATCAGCCAATCACATGGCAGCAACTCAATGCATTTAGGCATGTAGACATGGTCAAGACAATCTGCTGCAGCTCAAACCAAGCATCAGAATAGGGAAGGTGATTTAAGTGACTTTGAACATGGCATGGTTGTTGGTGCCAGACCGGCTGGTCTGAGTATTTCAGAAACTGCTGATCTATTGGGATTTTCAAGCACAACCATCTCTAGGGTTTACAAAGAATGGTCCGAAAAAGAGAAAATATCCAGTGAGTGGCAGTTCTGTGGGCGAGAATGCCTAGTTAATGCCAGAGGTCAGAGGAGAATGGCCAGACTGGTTCGAGCTGATAGAAAGGCAACAGTAACTCAAATAACCACTTGTTACAACCAAGGTATGCAGAAGAGCATCTCTGAACGCACAACACGTCGAACCTTGAGGCAGATGGGCTACAGCAGCAGAATACCACGCCGGGTGCCACTCCTGTCAGCTAAGAACAGAAAACTGAGGCTACAATTTGCACAACTCACCAAAATTGGACAAGATTGGAAAAACTTTGCCTGGTCTGATGAGTCTCGATTTCTGCTGTGACAATCGGATGGTAGGGTCAGAATTTGGTGTCAACAACATGAAAGCATGGATCCATCCTGCCTTGTATCAACGGTTCAGGCTGGTGGTAGTGGTGTAATGGTGTGGGGCATATTTTCTTGTTACACTTTGGGCCCCTTAGTACCAATTGAGCATCCTTGCAACGCCACAGCATACCTGAGCATTGTTGCTGACCATATTCATCCCTTTATGACCAGAGTGTACCCATCTTCTGATGGCTACTTCCAGCAGAATAACATGACAATGAGTTCACTGTTCTCAAATGGCCTCTACAGTCACCAGATCTCAATCCAATAGAGCACCTTTGGGATGTGGTGCTACGGGAGATTTGCATGATGGATGTGCAGCCGACAAATATGCAGCAACTGCATGATGCCATCATGTCAATATGGACCAAACTCTCTGAGGAATGCTTCCAGTACCTTGTTGAATCAATGCCACGAAGGATTAAGGCAGTTCTGAAGGCAAAAGGGGGTCCAACCGGGTACTAGCAAGGTGTACCTAATAAAGTGGCCAGTGAGTGTACTTCATACACAGTAATTGAACAATTTGAATGAAATACAGGTAAAAATTTCGGTAAGCAAGACTGTTCAAATTTTAACAATCATAGTAAATATATGGATGGATATTGCGAAACTATCCATCTGTCTCACTGAAACACAAGCACTGCCTCTGATATTAAATGACCAGCATTAATAATATTATTTAGTTTAATAAATATTGGCCCTAACTATTAATTTTCTCAGGCTCCTACCCTGTTTGATTTAAGATCTATGCTGGCTATATAATTTCATCACGGCGATGGCTGGTTAATGTTAACTTAGTAATTCACATTACATCAATGAGCTGCTTCAAATTCCGACCATCAAGTTGAAAATCGCTTGTCCTTCTCAGAGTAATCACCCCCACAACATAATGTCTGTACTGCACAAGTCCAACAAGGAAAGGTGTGTTAATGCACACGAATGATTTCGGCCAGGAGTGTCTTCAGGTCAGTTTAGACTGTGATATTTCTTAATTGTCAGATATTACTCTTGATGATGAAGTAAGAAGATATTTAAAGTTGTGTTTTTGTTTTGGTTGTCGGTAATGGTTCTCAGTCATCGAGGTCATGGTATTTTTTAATGTGCTGTGTTGTCAACTGGACTGGTTCAGTTTGTTTGTGGACCTTTCGCCTGTCATTAAAAGGCTTCTTCTGAGTAATATGTTTTGGTTTGTAATTTGTTACCTTTAAGTCTAATGTGCCTATACTTCGAACAAAATAATACTTTCAAATGGAAAACAAACGATTCGAATTATGTTATTTTATGTTTTTATGCCAATACATATAGTCATATAGATGACAAACCAAAGTGAAGAAACAAAATTTAAATGTTAACTTTTGGATAGTTACATTTTTATTTTAGAATGATTCCAGGACTACGGTTCGAAAAAAATAAATCTGGAGTGTGAGGTGAGTGACTCTAATGACATAGTTGTAATACTTCATACTGTTGCTTCTTATTTTATACAAGATTTGGCTAGTGATTTTCCTTTTGTATTATTGCATTTTTGACTTTATTTAGTACATTAGCAATACAATAATATTGATATCTGATCATTTTGGTCCAATAATCTTGTTTGATTTTTCGTGTTTTGCAGACTACAGGACAATACATTGGTTCCCCATTACCTGGGAACTGCATCGTACGATTACAGTATGTTTAGTTGCCTATGAATTGATTTATGTGACCCTAAATTGAAGTAGAATGTTATCAAACGTACAACGTCAGCGAAATGTTTTACTTTTCTCAAGAATTTAGTGGTTTGAGCATATAATATCTGTATTATTATCCCATATCACTCTATAATTGTTTACAGAGAAGGTGTGTTTAGCCATATAGACTGTATCTGTCACCTACACCCAGAGAACACGAGCCACACCATTTTCTTTAAAGGTGACAAAAGGGATAACCAATTGTTTTTCTGTTTATCAGAGGTGACATGACCAGTGGCGCAAGGGGGAGAGGAGGCCCTGTGTTGCCATAGCTAAATATACATCCCTGACAGCTCCATAATAGGTTCCAGGAAGTTCAGTCGAAAATAAAAACAAAGCAACATTTCTAGCTGATTGGCTTTGAAAGGCCGTTTTTCCTTGCTGAATGGGAAAAATGTGGACTTCAGCATTCCATGGCCGTGATGCCAGTCGGATTGGATAGACGCAGCCTTGCGTGTGCAGAACAAGCTTGGTGTGAGGGAGACACATTGCACTGCAGAAACCAACTTCATGGGAAAGAATTTGTCTACATGTTTCAAAGGGCTAACACCAAACCAAAATAACAGGGAGGTTTTGAGCAGTGCTTTTCTGTCAGTTGATGTGTTGTGTGCATTGTTTACAATTTTTAATTGTGGAAGTTTTGCTTTCAACCCAGACAAAGTGTGTGACTCTTGCACCTTTTTGTTGAGTAGGACATCAAGAGGGTGAGGCCCACCATTTTGTGGTTTGGATCTAATCCTTGTAAAGCCTGTAGCGTACGCAGACTTGTCTGAGTGTTGGGCTCAGTTATCCTCTTGATATACTGCTTAAATAACTGGAAACCATATTCTCACTGTTAGGGTTGAGAAACACTTGCATTTTAGGTTCTTTTGAATTTGATGCCTCAAACATTTCATCCCCAGATGTTAAATGTACAGTCAAATGCCTGATTTTTTAAAAGGTGATGCTTGTACGACTGATGACACCATGTTTGGGTTTTCACAGCAGTGGTCCTGTGGGGAGAATTTAAATGAGACAAATTCGTGCATTTTGCTTTTCAGCATTCTTTTGTTGAGCAGAGAACATGACAATCTGTTTACAAACACCCTGGGTCTCATTCACTTTTAGTACAAAATGTAGATGTGAATTCAAAAGGATAATGCACTCCCTGGATTCTATCCCATATGCTCAGCTGTCTGACATTACCCCACAGTATCTTTTGAGGAGCCACTTACTGGTGCAGAGTTTAGAATTACTGCACTCCTGGCAGACAGTCTCAGTGAGTCCAACGCCCTTTTTGTAAATTATGTTTGTATTACTTTTTTTCTCCTTTAGCCTCTCAAGTTTGGTTAAATTATGTGCTGAGAGATGTTTTATGACAAACAGTAAACCCAAGGGAAGTGCACTTTATACATTAGTGCAAGTGAGATGCCATGTGAACACTAGTGAAGTGGCTCATTTTTTCTCCTCTTCAACCACTTAGCTTCTCTCTTGACTCACTAAGAAAAATGAAAAATCTCAGAACTCACAGGAGCTGAAGAGGCACTTTTTTAATGTTTAATTACATGTATTAGCATATTTTTAATCATGTGGGATGCCATGTTATTTAAATGCATAAAAGTAGAAATCCCAAAGAGATCCCAAAGAAAATGTGCTTGCAGCTTTCATTTTTGAATTACCTGGTATTTTCTATAAGAGGTGATGCTCCTCTTTCATTTTCTAAAATCAAACCCTCTCCTGACTTTTTTTCCCTGTAGCTGTTTCTTATACAGCAGACCCACATGGGAGTAATTTATGACAGTTGTCGCCTTGGTCTGTTAAGCCAGCCCAGGACATCTCCAACTACTCTGAGCAGGACAATTCAGTGCCCCAGTGGGAAGAAACCTGATAGGCTTTAATGTTTCCCCACCATGGAGCCTGTGTGGCATCAGTGGTTAGAAATGTCCCTTGTAAGCCTATGTTGTTCGAAAGTCACCAAGTGTTGCCATGGAGAGGGCAACCTGTTGCCTTTGAAGTACTTACATTACACCAAAGCTTGCATGTGGCTGTTTTTGTTGCAATGAAGTGATGTTAAAGATTCCAGTTATTGGTCTTTTATATGATTTATTTGTAATAAGATTTATTTATTATCAGATGCGACAGCATGTGGGATGAGTCTGTGTGTGTGTCATCATGGCAAAATGTGGTCCTATAGACACTACCACACTGGTTGGGGAAACTAGTCTTAGAAACATCACAGTATGGACCTGGATGATTCAACATTAATTCATAGATCTAAAACATCGATCTTTTAAGGTGTTGGTAACATGATGGAAAAGGAATCGAAGCAGCACAGCAGCAGCATGAGGTCAGGTAGCTGACAGGGCATACACACTAAAATGAAACACAGTGCTGCTGAGGGGGCAGAGCTATGGATGTTCTGTTGTATTGTTGTGACTTCCCTTCTTCTACCCATTCCGCCAGTGTAGAGTGCCTTTAAAGTTGCCAATTTCCTCCTTTCAAATTAGTTGCGATGCAACAAACAAACTCATCAGCTACTGGGAGTCAGCTAGGAACGACCACAGAGCCATTGAGACTCACCTCAAACATAGCAAATAAATGACATTAAACACAAACATTATTAATAAAGGAGTCAGCAGGACAGTTAAACACAAGACATAACAAGCAGGAGGACAGGAAAGACAGAGAGAGAAGCTGTCACTGCTAAGCTTTAGTAAGAAGCAGTTTTGAAATGTGTGTAAACTGACTGTGGTATAAGCTAGGAAATGCCTGAAAGAAGAAGAGAGCAGGGTGGTCATGCAGAACAAGTGTATGTTAAAATGCATGGAATTTAGCTGCTGTAATGAGGAGTATAGCAGGAAGGTTGAGAGCACCCCCCCCCCCCCCCCAGCTGTCTGTATGTTGTTGATGAGGTATTCAGGGAACATCTGTAAATTGTAATCTTTACTGAATACCATTAGCTCGGTGATGTGTGTAAGGGCATCTGTAATTTGTGACCTTGCTTGCCCTTAAAATGAGTTATTCCAGGCCTGCTGTTGTGAGTTGTATTTTAGGGTGACCCTGTTGCTTGTTGAGAGGAAACAATGCAACAGGGTCCATCTATGATTTGTGAATAAACTTTCTAGTTGACACTTAACTTCAATTTGCTGTAATAGTAAATGATAATGGGCCAGGAGATTGCATTGCATTGATTGACTGCATCAAGTTGAGTATCAATAATCATTTTATCAGTCAGAGCCACCTGAATTGTAAATGAATGAAGTGTGGGGTCCTTGAAGATTCACATCCTGAATAGACACCAGCAGCACAAACTAAAACAGAGGTACTCAAGTACCTCTAGGATCATCATAAGGTGTACAGGAGGCTATATGTAGACATCCATGTAAGTTGGTTTGGTATAGAAAAGTTCACACACAAGGGCTTTGAAAGTGTATGTATAAAAAAAACCAATGCAGTTTGGAATGTTTCTTCTTATCAGTGTCCATACAGTTGTATAAACAGAGGTACATAAGTCATCACTGAGTACTCATGTAAGGTACTGTATTAATATTGGTCAGAGGATCAACATGTTTATTGGTGGTATTTATCGACAGACCTGTCTAATGTTGCACTTGGAAGTTTGTGAACTGACTGGTGCTTTCTGCATTCTGGAGTCACAAAAAGAAAAGCAGGAGGGAAGAAATGCTGGTCTGAGCTCAAGACACCTATTTCTGACTACTTGAAATGCAAAATACATTATAAAGTATTTCAGTGGATTAGTTTGTGTAGTAACTGATAATAAAAACTAATGGTCTGTTTGATTTTGCACCCCAGCTATAAGACTTGGTGAGGCTCAGGACTCATGGTCACCAAGAGAATCCTTAGTCTTTTAGCTCTGTGTACCCTGATTTTTGTGTTTGTGTGTTTAACCCAGCTGCAGAGTGTTAAATATGAGGTGGAATGTAGGGGAGGCTTATTATTTATGTACTCAAGACTAGATAAACTATATGAGCTGTTTTTAGACACAGAATGCGCCAAATTTGCAGCTGGGTAGAGGTGGGAATTTGCCATTTTGTCTGTGTGAAATGGAGATATAATATTCCTCTTTCCAAAAAAGCTGCCACTTAGGGTTAGGGAAATGATGTGTAGCACGAAGTTGCGCTTTAACAGTAACATACAACATATACGTCGGGAGAATATTCAGCCCCGTGACAGTCTGGCAAACCTTGTAGTGTTCCCAGTCCAACCTCCCTCTGCTGCTGCTGGTGTTGTGGTCACAGACCTGTTGGTACTTTTTCCGTTGACCAAGCTACTCTGCAACCTTTTCATACAACAAGCCATCCTTCACAGTCCCATGAGGTGGTTATCCACGGTCCTCTCGGCAGTGATGATTACCAGCCCCCTGATTTCAGCAGCTCCCCAGGTGCTCATCTTGCTGAAGTGACGATGTGTCCGAAGACTATTAAGCCCATTACAGTCTGTATGTTTGAAAACAGCAGTTCAACGCTCTGGCTGCCTGCAGTGTCAGTATTGACATTCTCTGAGGTGTTCGAGGCAGGAGAACCATTGAACGTAATGTTTGTGAGTTTGCGTCATCATTGATTCCTCCGCCCACCTCACACCTAGCTGGCACATTAACAGCTTGGATTCACATAGTGGCGAAGGCTGCAATAATTGTACCCTCGGAAGAGGACTATTGCTGGGCAAAAATTCACCCCCAATTTGCCGCAATCAGTCTAAAACCTGGGACAGAGCCTCAAAAAGACAGGCAAATTAGTGGCTCGGTGGCAAGTGTGAAAGCTCCTGTGTATAGTCCAGGGAATGGACTATGTAGGGCTTTTTTGCCATGGTCAGCAAAGAAAATCAGTGATGTGTTTCACAATTGGCTGGCTAGCTGCTGGCCAGTGGAACAAACATAGCTATGTTGTCCCTCTCAAACCACCCACCCCTTCAGGGTAAATCGAAACAGCCAAGATTAGTATTAATCTTTCTTAATGCCGTGGCTCATAATATAGTCATTAGGTGACTAGAGACTAAGCCATTCCACCTAACTGCTGTGATTTATTAAACACACAGAGGATTTGCTGTCAATGCTTGGTGAGTAAAAAGTGAGCATCACATCTAAATACAGTGGTATCAGCCTATTAATACTGATGAGCTGTGCTGTGAATGGTTACATGCAAATGAGGGTTCACACTCTGAAGAAGAGATGAAATGGGATGACTTGGCTCTCAACTGAATCCTGTTTTCTGTATAAGGTGGAATATCCTGACATTGTAGTCCACATGCACTTAATTCATATATAGAAGAGAGAGTTAATCAAAGATGACTACATGTGTGACAATATTGTAAAGGGATAGTTCACCAAGAAAAAAGAAAATCAGTCATTATATGCACATTCGAATGAAATGTCTGATGATTTTTTTTTTTGTCCACAAAACACTGCTGGTTTCAAAGGAAAAGGTGTTGCTGTTTTCTGTGAAACAGTTGAAGTGAATGGTGACCAGCTCTTAAACATATAAAAAATACATAATAGAACTGTAAAATTCCTTCAATCCAGTTCCTTCAAGTGTCCTGAAGCCTTGACGTGCCAAGTGGTTTTGAAATACGTCACTGCTGCCCTGTTTTTAGCCTTCCCGCTCTCTGCTTGGAGCTCCAAGCCATGTAGCCTTGTATTTAGTCAGGCTAAAAACATGGCAGCAGTCCTAATTATCAAAACAACTTGGCTTGTTGAGGCTTCAGGATGCTTGGATTATTTAAGAGGAGCAGCATGGAAGAATTTATGTTTTATTATGTATTTTTTGTATGTTTAAAATTTGGTCATCATTCACTTTAAATTGTTTGGGACATTACTACCTCACGGCGGCATGGTGGTGCAGTGGTTAGCACTGTCGCCTCACAGCAAGAAGGTTCCAGGTTCGAGTCCCAGCTCAGGCACAGGATCTTTCATCAGTGTGGAGTTTGCATGTTCTTCCTGTGCCTGTGTGGGTTCTCTCTGGGTACTCGGGCTGAAAGACATGCTGATTGAAGACTCTAAATTGACCGTAGGTATGAATGTGAGTGTGAATATGTGTTGGCCCTGTGATGCGACCTGTCCAGGGTGTAGCCCGCCTCTCACCGGTAGCCGCTGAGATAGGCTCCAGCCCCCCCGCGACCCTTAAGAAGAATAAGCGGAAGAAAATGGATGGATGGATTACTGCCTCAGTTTACCGTGAAACTCCAGCAGTTTTTTTGTGGACAATTTCATGTTTGAGTGAACTATACCTTTAATGATCCGCTCCTCACTTCTCCGAGTCCCCCTCCTGTCAAATAAGTGAAATTCCTCTTGTTACCACAGTTGAATATTTCAGCTTCACATCATAGAATACTAAGTAGAAATCTGATTTTAAGAGGCAGTCCAACAAGCATGATTCACAACATTAAAAATATTTTGGAAGCTGACACTGTGTCAAGATTCAACTCGAGTATATTGTGGAACTTTGAAGTCTCCAGTACACAAACAGAATAGCCTTGATAGAGAAGTAAGAAACATCTTGTTTCCAACAGTTAAACATGTGAAATGACAAAAATATTAGTATGTTCTCGTAACTGGATTTTTTTTTTTTAATGAGGAAGAAGATAGGTGGCCTCTTAAGGATTTTCAGGTTGTAATCCGAGTGTTTTCCTCACAATGTCAAACACAAATTATAGTATTTGATTATTTCTTTGTATGCATCACACTGGAGGGGATCTTCAGATTTGTATACCTAACAGTGGGGGGCATCTTGAAGTTTGAAGCTGCATCTGTACATAACATGCCAGGACCTCTTGTAATGACATTAGAGTTTATTTGTTTGTTTTGTTTGTTTATTTTTCACAAATAATTTGATTTACAATTTTTTCCCGTGGGTAAATGATTCCACCACAGTAAGCTGTTTTTTTAGTGGGAGTTTGTTGGTTATAGCGATCTTGTTCCCTTCTCAAAGAGTGGCATTTCCCCACTCAGTTGGATGCTTCTGTTTTAGATGCTGAAATAAGTTTGTTGTGCTGCTGCCTTTTGCTGCAAAGGGCTTCAGACAAACTTTGCAGTGCACAATCACTTGTTCAACGTCTTTTGCCGCAAACCCAAACCAGTTCCAAACCACTGACGATACACCAGCAAGAAAAAACAGAAAGGAGGTGACGTCGGTGCTGCAAAAGATGCCAGTAGTGGGGCAAACGAGCTGTCATGAGAGCTAGGCTAACCGCTACATCGCATAAACCAGTGGTGCCAAGCGTTTTACTCGCCAACGTCCGCTTCCTAGTTGTCTTCTTCTTCTACTCCTTTCTTAGAAACAAAATTTGCGCTCTTGTTAGCCATTTTGCTGCTATGCTTGCACAGGAAACAAGGGGGGAGGGTTGAGGGGGAAAGCTGTGGAATCTCCCGGGGGACAAAAGGTGTGCCATAGCAAGAGGAGTAAAAAACCCAAATCTTATTTTTTAAATCCTCCGTAACAAAAAACTTGAATTAATCGATAAAATTGACATATCGCCCAGGCCTAACTCAGGGTCAAAGAGTTGAAATGGTAATGGCAGTGCAACAGGATTTGGAAAAGGTTTAGGATAAAATCATTCATAGACGGCTGAGAGATTTATATTCGCCTGGTGCATTCTGTCTTTCTGAAGGAGAATGTCAAATATAAACCACACAACTGCTCTCTGGTTACAACACTCCACTTTGGAACCATTATTTTTAATGCAATGAAAAGACATGATTGGTTTTGGGCTGGTGGTCCGTGGCTGAGAATAGCCTTAGGATGGTGAATCATGTTGAGGTTTGCTCCTGGCTTAAATATTAATGATTAGACATATGATAAAAGTTCCTGTGAACAGGATCTAGTTGAATTATTATTGATATTGAAGTTGTTCAACTTTCCCCCTGCTTAATCTGTGCTACCTGACAGCATCACTTGACAGTGATGTCAAAATTCTGTGATTTGTTACTGATGAGGGCTACCTCTTACGCAATGCCCATCTGGCTATTTGGCTGCATTGGGAGACCGGTCAGACTGAATTATGAAGTGAAATAAGATGCAATTCAGTCAGGTTATTAAATGGCCAAGGTGTTAGCCCATGTAATTGTATGAAGATCCACTATAGCCAAAAAAAAATTTGAGGTAGTTTTTCAGAGATTTCTCCCAAGAAGAGTGCCAGAGCTTTGGAACTCTATGTGGGACATCATTCGTTTCATGCTGCAGGCCAGTAGTGGTGGTATATTGTCTTCTAATGACTTCATTTTGGATTTATAGTCAGATGTGAGAGTATGATTGCATCATGACATCAGAATATATTGATCTTTTTTTTTTTTTAATCACTGTGCCAAAACTGGCATGACTCTTGGAAACACTGCAGTACATATATGTAAAGTAAAAAAAACAAAACAAAAAGAAATTGCTTTTCCAAATATTTGGGAAATAAAGACAAATGTTTCTTTGTGATATTCCATGTCATTATGTGGATCATCTGCATAGCAAAGAAATGTTATGGTCTTGGTTCGTTGTGACCTTTGCTGTGTTGTTGGCCATAACTCGTGAATTCATATGCTGAAATAATAACATTTCCCACTCATGTCTAATAGGATCAAATGAAGATATAATGACATTTTATATACAAAAGTTAAAATCATTTAAAACTGAACACTGCAGTTAATCCATATGTAAAAAAATTAAACATAACAAAGAAACACAAGTTGAATCATGCAAGTGATGCTTTTTGACAGTGAAGTGTTTTCTTTGAAGACAGCATTTCCAGTAGATTTTTAAACACTACGTCAGTTTGTAGTGCCTTGCGTAATTCCCAGCAGAGTGCAGTAGCAGTATGAGGCTCTCTGCAGCGGGTATTGTGTTTTGTGTGAACAGAGTCGAGTCAGTCTGTACAGTGCATGGTTTCTGGAATCTCTCCTACCCCATGGGAATGCCATTAGTGGAGAACTGAGGGAGTGCAGCAGGTGAAACAAATAAGGATGACAACCCCCCCTCCACACACACACACACACACACACACACACACACACACACACACACACACACACACACACACACACACACACACACACACACAACACACACTCTCTCTCTCTCTCCCTCATATTCTCTCTCTCTTTCTCTCTCCCTCCCTCCTCTCTTTCTTTCTTTCTTTCTTGTGCTTATATCTTCGTGAGGGCCTTCATTGATGTAATACATTCCCTAGCCCATTTGCTTAGTCTTAACCATCACAACTAAATGCTTGACTCTAATCCTGACCCTTGCCATAACCTAATTTTTACCCTGACCCTAAAACCACATTTTTGACCTTAAAACAGCCCTTTGAAGTTGTAAGTTGTGTGGACCAGCTGAAATGTGTTCACTTTCCCAAAATGTCGTGGTTAAAGACATGTTCTTGTCCTCACTATATGGCAAGTACGCTATTAAAATACTGCACTGTAAACTTTCTCCCCACACGCTAGCCCATGACCATCTGTGATTGAAGTGTCAGATTTTGGTTGCTTGAGAGTTTATTCCCTTTCTCAGTTCATTGTCCTTTCTGTTAACATCTGGTCGATAAGACAGAATCAGTTCATTCTTTGAGTTACTATACTGTATTTTCCCATCTGTTTGTGTCATTACTTATGCTTTAAGAAAAATGAGTGATGACTTGTACCCAAAAGTTTTGGAGAAAATGATGAGGAAGCTTTGCAGCACCACGGTACTTCATTTAGAATATCTTTTGGGGAAAAATTTAACCTTAAGCAAATATTACAATATTGCTTGAGGCCTTCTTGCAGTTTTGATAAGCCTTCAACTAATTTTTCATTCCTTGACAATATATATCAAGAGGGCTGTGAAATCCAGTCCAGGACTGTATGGATGCCATCTGCAGCTTAATCTTTACTCTACCCAACCTTTCCGATCTCCTCACCTCCTACACTGACATTGGCAAGGGTACATGTCTCAAGGAATGTGATGGAAATTGTGCATCTCGGTCTCGACTGTTTGTTTTCTGAAAATAGAGGTGATAATAGGATCCAACTTCATCTGAAGGGCACTACGTTGTGCCACTCCCAGCACTTATCCAGCAAAACAAATTGGAATGAATTGGATTATATGGCTACATTTATGACAAAAGATGTCATCTGAAGAAGAGTTTGAAGAGCTGATCCTTTCTTAGCATCAGTGAAGGAGGACGATCTAGCCATATCAATGATAGTGTCTTTTACATTATCATAATAAATGAACTCAAAGTGACACATTATACCTTTCATCACACATAATTTTATACTTTTATACTGAAATGTAATGTACACTCATTTTAGTTCTAATTCAGCATAATAAATCACCCATTACTTTTTAAATACACTGAATGTAAAGTATGTCAGAAGGAACAGCAGGCTGTGAAATGCATTAAGTGGATGTTGGGGCCCTGCCAGCTCCTTGCTGGAATAATGTGGCCTCTGTGCAAAGTATGCAGCATAGAAAATACATTTTTATGTACAGGATAACAGGTGCAAAGCAGCACAGTGGCTGGCAGCCTATGACCCAGGCAAGATTAGTTGATGAAGTCATGCTATTTGAATGCATCTGCTTTATTTTTTATAAGTCCTTTTTGTGGAAACACATTTCTGCTTAAATGGTCACATCACATATGGCATATTCATATTAAGGGATTTATTGGTTGAAATACAATTTTTTTTCCCATTCTTGGGAAAAAGTCTTCTCTTTTGATTGCTTTTTCTTTTCCTGGAAAAGAAAAGACTAAAAGAAATTGGGAATTTAATAGTCATGATGTTTAACAGTGGGTGAACAACGAGACCAAGCCTAGTTAAGCTGGAACCAAATATATCCATCCATCCATTTTCTCTACTGCTTATCTGTTAAGGGTCTTGGGGGGGGGGGGGGGGGGATATACCCTAGACGTGTCGTCAGTCTGTTGCAGAGCCATCAGGAGCAATTAGGGGCTCAGTGTCTTGCTCAAGGATAATTCGACATGGTCACTGGGGGAAGTGAAGATCGAACCAGCAACCCTTCAGTTGCTAGACGGCCACACTACCACCAAGCCATGCCGCCTAGGGACCCAAATACATTCAAGTAGGAATATATACTGATGAATAACTTACCTGTTCAGCATCTGTCTAACCCAACAACACTATTTCCATGCAATTGATGAATTGACACCGGTGATCACTTTGAGTATGCTAATGACTAGGAAAGAACACTGTCCAGGGTTGCTTTGGACAAAAGCGTCTGCTAAATGAAATTGTAGAATTGTAGAATTGTAGACATTATGGGTTCTAATCAGATTTTGATGTATCACCAAGTAGTAGTTGGACCCAGTTAGTCCAGCAATCATGAACTGTTTGATTTTGTAGACTATAAAGAGAAACAACAGTCTGTATTGAAGTGACAAAGCTGCAGAACAGGTAGCAGTTTGTGATCTTCCTTATTGTGTAAGATTTTCCAGCATTGCTTTTTCTCTGTAATCATTCATACATCTTCATTTCATACCAGTAGCATATTTGGGTTAAACCATGAACTCAGCAGTCCTTTCCTTTGAATCTATCTTTGTTTGCTGAAATACTAAGTGTCCTCCTAGGTGTATTGATGGATGAATTGCTATTTTCTCTGCAGCGAAGCGCCAGTGAAACAGCTCTGATCTTTCTCCAACAAAAACAAAACTTTTAAGTGTTAGTTGACACTATCTCCTTGTGCTGCCTTCACATTGTTTCAGAGGTGTTTTCTGCCACACTGATACCCCTTCCACACTGAAATACGCGGGTCAAAGCGAGTTTTTGTACCTGAGTTTGTTCGGCATTAGGGTACATTTAAACGTCCAGCAGACACCGTTCGGAGCTCGCGCTGTGAGGGCTGCGTGCCTGTGTTTTCTCTCTCGTACGTCATTCCCATAAATCACAGTGTCCCCAATGGTTCCAGAAATCTGCCGCCAGATCTCCTCTTCACCACGGAGGCGAGCAGCTCGTGGACTTGGCAGTGCGCTGCCATGATCGATAAAAAAAGATATGCAAGATCACTATACAAGTTGTTTATAAACATGGACGCATAGTTCACGTTAGGGTTCCAGATTGGTGGGAGTTCCCAAGCATAGATTAATTCACGTAAGGTCATACACATGTAACTTGTTTAAAAAAAAAGTGTGAAATAGAGTCTCGTGGACGACATCAACAGGAAGACTGATCTTACAGCAGAGGCCAAGACTTTATTGACAGATGAGTTAGCAGCTCCTGCAGTGCAGCTGAGTCCAAATTTTTTTTCCTTTTTTTCCCGTAGCTTCCACAATGACAGCCTGACTGGTGGCACAGTGACAAAATCAGAATGTGAGAGGATGGTCGTATGAAACCTGAAACAACACAGGTTGCCTTTTTCACATTGAAGGCGAGCCGAGTAGAGTCGAGGCGAGCCGCTAAACACCCAGGTCGCTTGGAGGGTCGGTGGACGCGGGTCGAAATGCAGAGTCGACCCTTTCAGAGTGCCCAAACACCCGTGTTCCCCCACGTTTTTGGTGCGGTATAAAAGGGGCTTAATAAGTGTCCATTCTGTTACTTAAGTTGTGATCTTTTAACTCATTGCATGCAGTGCCCCTTGAACGTTTGTGCTCCAGCAACTGCCGAGCCAGCTTTGCTCAACAATTAAGCATAATTATTTCAACAGTGAGCAGTCAGTCAATAACCCCTGACACATATCATGGATGGCCTGGTCCCTGACTCTGAAATAATATTTTACCATAGGAAATGCAATACTTATCTCCAATTATTTTTGTTAAATTGAGGGATGACAAAATGTATTTTGTGAATGATAATTAATAACATGATGTTTATTGAAAGAAGGTGGCAGAATGCAGCTGTGAAGGCTGTGCAGCAGCTGAACAATTAACAGTGCATATCCTGGGCTTATCCTGTAATTCACCTTTAAAAACAGCAGCAGTTGAAAGTTGAATGTTTTCAGTGACTCACCTTTACCTTTGTGGGTCAAGTGTTAGATAGATAGATAGATAGATAGATAGATACTTTATTAATCTCCAAGGAGAAATTCACACTTACACACTCAAATGCCTGATACAGCTATCACAAACAGTCACAATTATTACAGATTGATCGTACACACAGATATTCTGACTTTTTAAATTTAATGGAGCAGGGTAATCTAAATTAGCTTTAACACATACAACAGATTTGAAAGAATTTTGTGATGCATTGGGGGAATTTCACCCTTGTGCTTCACTTTTGGGCTGTACAATAAATCATAAATTAATCAAAATTGCAGTATGGCCTACCACAATTAACAAATTACAGGAATTATGTATGTCAAGTCAAGTCAATTTTATTTATATAGCGCCAAATCACAACAAAAGTTACCTCATGACACTTTACAGGTAGAGCAGGTCTAGTACCACACTCCTTCAATGAATTTACACCCAACAATTCTCCATGAGCAAGCACATCCTGCAACATTGGCAACAAAAACCTTCCTTTTAACAGGCAGGAACGTCGAGCAGATCCAGGCTCAATGGGGACGGCCTTCTGCTTTGACCGGTTGGGGGGAAAGAGAGCAGGAGAGCGGGGCAGACACCAAGACAGATAATGGAGGAAGATAGATATGCAGAAGGAAAGAGTGGGACAGAGATAAAGAGAGAGAGAAGGGAAGAGACTGATAGACAATGCTATGCTATGTGTTAAAATTAAATGTTGAGTGATCCCCACAAAATTGCACCATTTTATTTGTAATGGGTTTTAAATGAACATTTGAAAAAGAAGAAACATTCACTCATATCGCAAAACATTATGCAATTGCAATATGAGTCAAAATAATTACTTTACAAAAGATATTTTTCCAACTGGCAACCCATCAAGGGTGTACCCTGCCTCTCGCCCAAAAGCCGCTGGGATAGGCTCCAGCACCCCCACGACCCTTAACAGGATAAGCAGAAGAAAATTAATGGATGTATTTTTTTCCCCAAAGCTTGTGGTTCTGCTTGTGTTGGGGGGGGGGGGGGGGGGTTACAAACTTATATATGTTTAATCACTGGTTAATGGCTGTTATATTCTCATGTAGCAACACTGTACACTGAGATTAATTAGGCTTTTGGGGTGCTTGTAAGGCTATTGGTTTTATACTTACTGGTCTGTCTTCCTTCTCAAACAGTCAAGAAAAAGCGTGTTCCTGTAAATACAAATGCAAACTATTCTATGTATCCCACTAGGAAATGTTCTTCTGTAGTAGCTATTACAGCCATCCTCCCAAGCATTTGAAAAAGTTTTAATTTCTCTGGGGCTTTCAAATTGCCTGTTTAGGTTGCACAGAGGCATTGTTCCACGCATCTATAAAATACCACTGTGACCAAATGAAATGACCATATGGAGTTCTATAGCATTGTTCCATCTTAATTGCCCCCTTCTACAAGTGTCAATTTTGTTCAGGAAAATGCAGGGACGGAGAGCAGATAGGAAAAGACTGAAACAAAGGTGGGGGCTGAGGGCTAAAGAGAGCTGACATTCATCAAACTTCTCCCGACAGATGGAAGACTTTGTCAAACAGATGAAAACAGAGGTATTCTCCTTGGATTTCATTTAGCCTTGTTGGTCTTGTTAGGGTCGCCTTTCTCCTCCATACAAGAAACCTCTGCATTCCAACCAAGGACCTGACTCTTAATTTTAGCAGCCCGAGAGGTCCAGATCAATAACCATCAGTGTTTGGTTTTGGGCCACTGCGTCAGTCAAAGAGGGGGAGGTGTGTGTGTGTGTGTGTGTGTGTGTGTGTGTGTGTGTGTGTACACACGTGTGGGGGGGTTCACACCCTCACCCCTCCTTCATCTATTAACCCCCCAGTATTTCTTGTACAATTCAGTGTGCCATTTTGTTTTCTCTATTTTGACAGAAGGCTTGTGCCAGTGTTGTTTCTTCAATTTTTTATGTGCATGTAGCTGTGTATTGAAGTGCCAGAGCTATAAATTGTGTTAGGTTGTTACATTTTGTACTTGTATCTACAGCTGGATTGATAGGATTTATCAGTCTGCACTGGCAACTGCTGTAGGCTAAAGGCATTACGTTAGTGGTTTGTCCATCTCTCCATCTGTCCATCCCTCCCTCCCAACTCTAAAATCATGATATCTCAGCATTTCCTCTAACAATCCCCCCCCCCCCCCCCCCCCCAATTTGGCACAAATGGACTCAAGGAGGATGAGCTGAAAACATTTTGGTGGTCAGGGTCAAATGGCAAAGTCGCTGTCACCTCACATACATAACATCTGTCCTTTTCTCATTATGCTGTATTTCATGAATGTCATAAGGCAGAAGTGGAAGATATGGCCTGAAATTGGTTTCATGCTAGTTCAGAAAATTTGTGATAACAATACTCATGACAATGGCAAGGTGATGCAGTGGTTAGCACTGTCGCCTCACAGCAAGAAGTTTCCGGTTGAGCCCCGGCTCGGGCACGGGATCTTTCTGTGTGGACTTTGCATGTTCTCCCTGTGCCTGTGTGGGTTCTCTCCAGGTACTCTGGCTTCCTCCCACAGTCCAAAGACATGCAAATGGGGACTAGACTAATTGAATACTCTAAATTGATCGTAGGCATGACTGTGAGTGTGAATGGTTGTCTGTCTATTTATGTTGGCCCACCCTGTAAGGTGGGGGCAGCAGCTTTAATAGTGAAATAGTGACACATCATTATACTATACTGACATAGCATAAATCAAATAAACTTGAAAGAAGGTTGTGTTTTTCCTTTGGAAGGCTCTAAACTAAAAATATCTCAACAACTGCCTTGCACAGCCTAAAATATATATTTATATTTCAAAAATGTATACACCTGTTGTTTTCAGATGCCAATACTAAACAAACTCCCTGAAATTTGTCTGTGTCTTTCCCAGGGGTGAAAATGTGTTGAGGCATGAGTTGTTCAGGTTCCAGTCCCTGTCTAATTAATAAATATACACTTCTGTGGGTGTCGAGCATGGTCACGTGCCCGTGGTTGAGAAAATGATTATAGCTTTACTGCTAGCTTGTCAACAGACAGACAACCATACACACTCACAGCCATGCCTACGATCAATTTAGAGTATTCAATTAGTCTAGTCCCCATTTGCATGTCTTTGGACTGTGGGAGGAAGCTGGAGTACCTGGAGAGAACCCATGCAGGCATAGGGAAAACATGCAAACTCCACACAGAAAGATCTTGTGCCCGAGCTGGGCCTCAAACCCGAAACCTTCTTTCTATGAGGCGACAGTGCTAACCACTGCACCACTGTACTGCCTTACATGTTATTTATCTGTTGGATAGACTGACTGAGACCACATTACAAATCAGAGGAAGTAAAGTTTTTCCCATAGACTTACTACAAAGAGACATAAACATGAAGTCACATAGACCAATGAGACATTGTTCCAGGCCTGGTCATACTTTCATTGTCATTCTGCTGTTATAAGCCTGATATTTTATTGGGAATCACACCCATCTGGTTTTGTCTTTCATCACAGGAGTGGAACTAGGTTGAAATTCCAATCCCTCTTTCGGTGCTTCTGCACATGTAATGTAACACATTGTACCAAGGTGGTGACAAATTTGGTCTCCAAACTGTAGGTTTGCTATTTGGTGAAATATACAGTGAGTGAATGGCAGGCGGAAGAGAAGCAGTACATTGAAAACATTTACCGTACATGCTCTCATCATGCTGTAACACCACTCGGTGCTTTATATCTGAACTGTTCACTGGTCCCTCCAGTGCGGTGGTCACCAACTTTTTTAAGCCCAAGATCCCCGACCTTAGCCTTGGTGAAGGGCAAGATCTACTAGAGATAAATACAAGTAAAGAACAATTGAAAAGCATCTCACAAAATAGAAAAACAACATAGAACAGCTAGAACAGCATTAGACAACGTAGAATGGAAAATAATTGATCATGGTGCAAATAGCCTACCTTGAATGCATTCACTGCCCTGATCATGTTGGACAGGTGTCGGTCTCTTCCTTGCAGCTCAGTGTTGAGGGTGTTCAATTTCACAGTTATGTCTGTCAGAAACACCAGGTCCAGCTGCCATGCATGTTTTGGGCTTTTTTCACGCCTCAGTATCTATATCCATTAACGGCAAGTCAAATTGTTTTGGTGACAGACTCACAGTCACGTAGGCTAGCCTGCACATGGACCAGCAGCATTGCTGATGTCATAACGCTAGCT
This sequence comes from Aulostomus chinensis, assembly GCF_037954235.1. Classification (NCBI taxonomy): domain Eukaryota; kingdom Metazoa; phylum Chordata; class Actinopteri; order Syngnathiformes; family Aulostomidae; genus Aulostomus; species Aulostomus chinensis. The sequence continues at coordinate 17,124,017 of NC_141335.1, read as the reverse complement.
GGCTAGTCTAAAGACTTATGTATGATATAATTGATACATTTCTCTGGACTTACATTTCTCTGAGCACAGCTGCCAAACTGAAATTAGCTATGTTGAGAGAAAGAGGCATTTTCCAATTGGAACATTTATCAAACATATATAAGAAATTTGAGCATTTTGGGGGTCTACTGGGAAAGTCTCAAAGATTTACCGGTAGATTGCGATCAACGGGGTGGTGACCCCGGCTCCAGTGGAATTCCCTTGCTTGCTGTATGTACATCTGAAACACACTTCGCTGCTGTCAGTGTTCCAATGCTCATGTATGTGCAACTGCCACCTCCTCTGGAATTTAGGCTGATTTTTCTGTCAATAGTTTGAACCCATTAACAGGCTTTGGTTGTTCTTACAGACCCTTGAAAACATGAGTTTTGAGCTTCCAGGTCTTCACTGCTGCAGTCAACTTTTCAGTGAGGTCAGATGTGACCTGAGAAAGAGGCTCTGAGTAAAGAGAACTAAACTTTGAAGCAGTGTCACAAAACAGACATGTGACTTTGCTGCCTGTCTGAATTAAATGGTACCAAACTGAGTTGTTCAGTGTTTCTTTGTTGTGTGTTTGCAAATTATCCCCTAGACTAACATGCATCTGTGTTTTAATGAATGACCCGTTGAAGAAATAGATTGTAATGTAGATTGCTCACATTGTGGGCAATAACCAGCCCATTACTGAATTAGTGTATCAGATTTATGCATCCTGAATGTCACATTCAGATAGCAACTGTGAACTACTTGTTTGAAACACAACAATTATTTTGACTTAAAAATACTGGGGGTGTTGACTCAGAGCTATGAAAATGATCCACTTCAGTTATTGATCTGAACAAAGGTCTTATGGCTGCTGTGACATAGTCCAGCTGAAGAGTCCAGCTTAGCTGTAGAGAAATAAATGTGTCTTGCAGGTGCAGGCATGACGAAAGTAGGCTATGTTGTTAGGATTTTAACAGGCTCTGTGCAAGGTCCCAACATACCATTTCAGCGGAGCTGGTCTTCTTGCTGAATCTGAAATTACATTGGTAGTAGCTCGTTCTCTGAGTGATGTTGAATGGAGGTTGGCAGACAGCTTTTAGGTTTATTACTACAACTTCTTAGCAGTGATAAAATTTTAATGGAGGTTCAGTAATACATTTGTTAGCCTTGGAAACCTGTGTCATTACTCAAAAAGACTTTGTGCACAGTTTTCTTTTTTTCCACACTTTTGATTTCACTAACATGCCATTGAAATACTTGTCTTACTTTTTAATGCTTGGTATGTTATTTTTTTGTTCGGACACTACAAAGTATGTTTTTAGTTACAAGCTTGTGTTAGCGTGCTGTTCCACTGTAACCCTGTATGTTTTGATGTATCGATCATGAATAGAACTTGATATTTAGCCTCTAGGGCTCTATTCCTCTGCATTGGGAGTTTGTAGAAGACAGATCTGTTTGTGTAATTCTTGACTCTGCTTAGAAAGCCTTGAAATAATCTCCTAGATGGAATTTTTTTTATATATGTTTTCAAGTTAGAGTGTTTGAAGGAGTGTAGTAGTTTTTGTTTTATCAGTGATGTAGTCAATGCAGTTTTCATCTTTTGTCTGGACAACAAGGTGGGTCGACAGCTCAGTTTCGTCCCCATTCTGTTGCTCCTTGTATTGTAAGCCTTTTCTGCTCCAGTGCCGAAAGATGTGTATGTGTTAAAGATGACCTCTGTTTTGTGGTAAGCCGGCCTCATCCAAAGGTGCTCTCCTGGGGCAAAGGTTCACCCCCCTTTCCTCTCTCACTCTTTCCTGGGGTCATTTGGAGAGGTAATCCACACATGGCTGGATTCTCTCACCACCACTCCATCCAGAAAGATGAAACTACAGCATGGTAATGGTAGATAAGATTAGGCTCATGGTGAATCATAATGGGCACATTTCACAACCTTTCTCTTTTACCAATTAAGCTCAACAAAAGTTGGGCTTGTATGTTCTTAAGACAGGACTTGTCTTGGGAAAAGCCTGTCCTTAGATGGCAACGTGAGCCACGTTAATCCTGCAATCCTACCTTGCTTTTTTTTTGGGGGGGGGGGGGGGCAGCCAATGTCAGCTTTTTGGGGGGGAGGGGGGGGGGGGCAATGTCAGCTTGAGGTCAACCTGGTTATAGAGTGATTGCCCCACCATGGCCAAGGCTGTTGTTATTTATTTCACTCCACTCCACAAGCCCCAGAGATTGAGTTGAAGTACTGAGCCTGTATTTAGACTTTATTTAAGAAGATTGGTGATGGCCATTGACAGAGCGCTCCAGTCAGTCATGTGTTCACCGATGGCCAGCCAAATCAATACAACACAATTGAGTTTTCCAATCTGTGGTCTTTGGGAACGCAGCCATAGCACTTACAGGGTGATCGCCTTTGATGAAGTCTTCATCAGGATCTATTGACAGATTCATTTGAGCACTCTGCTTCCACCCATACTACATTGTTTTTTACACTGTAAAGTAATGGGACACTAAAACCTTCTTTTAAAAGTTCTCTGACAGCTGATGGGCAGATTTAACCAGGCAATTTCTCTCACTTTCCCAAGTCAACTCAGTTTTTTTCTGATTCATTCATAATGTATGTGAAATAAGTTTTTAGGGAAATGGTTTATTTTTTGTGCTGTTGTTGCTAAATTTACATTCGATGACCCCCGTTATCTGTATAATCAAAACTGCTCCAAGCTTTTAGATTCAACAAAAATGAAAATAAAACACCAGATGAAAAAATATACACTATAGCAGCAAGCAGAATTTTTGCTTTTGAAAGGGAGCCCTAAAAGTGAACTGGCGGCTGATAAAGAGGCTGTGTAAATTTCCAAATGATTTCATATTTAATTTCTAAACAAGCTACAGGGGTATTGGATATCACACACTAATACACAGCAGTCACATAACAGTTTTAGAGATTGGTTGGACACTGCGGCTCTTTGATGCCCAAGTTGTTTTTTCATGTCTGAAGTGGAGTCATAATCCTAACGGTATTGCTGTGGCATGCACTCCTCTGGCGCAATGTTTCACAGTGGTGTGCGTGACTTCACTAATTTCCCCTGTTGTTGTTTTACCTGTTTTTAATTTTTTTTCTACTCCCTTTTGACCCCCGCTTCTCTCTGAATACTCCAGAGAAATAGAGACTATTGAAGTCAGGATTGAATGGCTGAAGGTGGGTTTTCCACAATAGATGCCCAGCAAAGCACTGTGAACTGATTACAGGAGACAATCTGCTGCATTGGGCTGTGCAGCTGGGTTTCATAAAATGCAAGATTCGACTGATTGGGCTATTTCACACAAATGCTGATGTTTACAGCAGAGAATCTGTCCCTCATTTCCTGTCATATTGATGGACATAGTAAGACTCATGTTATTTCTAGTGTTGGAATGGTATATTGATTTCAATACTTGGGAGCCAATTTCAATAATATGATTAATTGCAATCATTGTTTACGTTTATAAGTTATGGGATAAAGATCACTGTAGTCTGGATCATGATAGAACATGACAAAAACACAATTCCTCACTGAAGGAAATCTGTTCGTAGAACTTATGATAAAGGCATGACCATTTGAGTTAACATTTCATACAAAGACTTAATTCACAATTAACCAAACATACTTTTTGAATGGAAATTTCATTTGTGTCTGAGTGATTTTCCTATCAACGTCACTGAAAAATCTACTGTGTTGACTTTGATTGATACAGTGACCTGGCACTAGCAGCCTCCTGAGGTCCTATAAGAACTCATCTGAATTGATGGTGTAATTTCATTGATCCCATGCTCTGAGGTTACATGACTGAGTGTCTCTTTTTGTATTCTCTTCAGAGCTGTTAGATGTCGAACCCAATGTTTTCCTGAGGCCATTCCTAGAAGTGGTACGCTCTGAGGACACCACTGGACCAATTACTGGACTCGCCCTTACCTCTGTCAACAAGTTCCTCTCATATGGCCTCATAGGTAAGGTATCTGCAAATGTCAGTGATTTGAATAAATGTTTGTTAAAATTTTATCTGAAGTTTACGCTAAGATGCATGCAAAACCACACTAACAAAGCTACTGGGCCTTAAAACTATGACTTGATAGACAAAAACCATCTTTGTTATCATCCTCAATAACATACAATACTAGTCAATAGGCCCTTATAATATCTAATGTATACCAAAAGTTTGGTCATGTTGAGTTTGAGTGTGAGTGTGAAGATGAGACGTATCAAAACAAATGCCCATTTCCCCCCCAAAGCTGTATAAGCAACAGACAGGCAGTTGCTTCACATGACATACTGTGTATACGGTGAGGTTGGCAGGGCATGCAACAAAATCTTTTGTCTAGAAGAATAAATTGTGATAAAAGGAAAGGTGTCAAAACACAGTGTTTCAAAGTTGCAGAAACATAGTCATTGTGAAGAAAAACATTTGCATTCATCCAACTTTCAGTTCAAGGCTGTCAGTTGATTATAGAGATAATTGGGGAGGCTTGTGACATCTCATAATCACTTAGCCATGCCTCTCAAATGATAAGTACTACAATAATCCCCCCCCTGTGTTGCCAACCACTCTAGCATCCATTGGTGCAAAAATCAAAAACAATAAGATTAATCACCTAAAAAAAAAAGATATTTCTCAGATTGTCGTCGTCGTCCTCTGCTTTATCCGGTGGGTCCGGGTCGTGGGGGCAGCAGCCTCAGCAAGGAAGCCCAGACTGCCCTCTCCCCAGCCACTTCGACCAGCTCTTCCGGGGGAATCCCGAGGTGTTCCCAGGCCAGCCGAGAGATATAATCCCTCCAGCGTGTCCTAGGTCGGCCTCGGGGCCTCCTCCCGGTTAGGCATGCCTGGAAAACCTCCTGAGGGAGGCGTCCAGGAGGCATCCTCACCAGATGCCTGAACCACCTCAACTGACTCCTCTTGACATGGAGGAGCAGCGGCTCTACTCTGAGCCCCTCCCGAATGACTGAGTTTCTCACCCTATCTCTAAGGGAGAGCCCAGCCACCCTGCGGAGGAAACTCATTTCGGCCGCTTGTATTCGCGATCTTGTTCTTTCGGTCATTACCCAAAGCTCATGACCATAGGTGAGGGTTGGAACGGTAAATCGAGAGCTTCGCCTTTTGGCTAAGCTCCCTATTCACCACAACAGACTGGTTTAGCACCCGCATCACTGCGGATGCCGCCCCAATCCGCTTGTCAATCTCCCGCTCCATCCTACCCTCACTCATGAACAAGACCCTGAGATACTTGAACTCCTCCACCTGAGGTAAGACCTCCCCCCGACCTGGAGTGGGCAAACCACCCTTTTCCGGCTGAGGACCATGGCCTCAGACTTGGAGGTGCTGATTCTCATCCCAGCCGCTTCACATTCGGCTGCAAACTGTCCCAGCAAGAGCTGGAGGTCGTGGCCTGATGGCGCTAAGAGGACTACGTCATCCGCAAACAGCAGAGACGACATCCTCCCACCACTGAACTCAACCCCCTCCACCATCTGGCTGCGCCTAGAAATTCTGTCCATGAAAGTTCTGAACAGAACCAGTGACAAAGGGCAGCCTTGGCGGAGTCCAACCCTCACAAGTCCGACTGACTACCGGCCACGCGGACCAGACTCTCGCTCCTCTGGTAGAATGGCCGAATGGCCCTTTGTAAAGGGCCATCCACCCCATACTCCCGGAGTACCCCCCACAGGATGCTCCTGGGAACACGGTCGTAAGCCTTCTCTAAGTCCACAAAACACATGTGGACTGGTTGGGCAAACTCCCATGCCCCCTCCAGCACCCTAGCGAGGGTGAAGAGCTGATCCACGGTTCCACGGCCAGGACGAAAACCACACTGCTCCTCCTCAATCTGAGGTTCGACTATCGCCCTGACCCTCCTCTCCAGTACCCTGGCGTAGACCTTACCAGGGAGGCTGAGGAGTGTGACCCCCTCCTCCCAATCACGCCCTTCCAGGTCACGCTGTCATTGCCCACGTGAGCATTGAAGTCTCCCAGTAGGACAATGGAGTCCCCAGCCGGGGCACCATCCAGTACCCTTCCCAAGGACTCCAAAAAGGGTGGATACTCTGAACTGGTGTTAGGCGCATACGCGCAGACCACCGTCAGGATCCGTTCCCCGACCCGAAGGTGCAGGTAAGCAACCCTTTCGTCCACCAGGGAAAACCCCAACGTTCAGGCAGAGAGTCTAGGGGCAACCAAAAAGCCCACCCCCGCCGTTCGCCTCTCACCTGGAGCAACTCCAGCAGAAGAGAAAGTCCAACCCCTCTCAAGGACTGGGGTTCCAGACCCAGAGCTATGTGTTGAGGTGAGGCTGACTATATTTAGCCAGTAACGCTCAACCTCTTCCACCAGCTCCAGCTCCTTCCCCGCCAGAGAGGTAACGTTCCATGTCCCAAAAGCCAGCTTCCATGCCTGGGGTTCAGACAGTCGAGGCCCCCGCCTTGAACCATCCAAGCCACATTGCACCGGACCCCTCCGGTTCCTCCTATGTGTTGGGGTTAGGCCTCACATGGGGCACCAAAATGTTGGGGCTCGTAAAGGGGGAGAGGATTGGCGATATCTTACATTAAACTATAAAGAAAATAATCAATTATTAAATATGATTATTACAATATAATCTATTAACGGGGCACCACCCTGGAATCAGGGAACAGCCAATCCTCTGTTATCGACCTCAAAGGTGAACAGGGTAAGCAAATTGTCGAATTTGCTTGGCCAAATTCAACAGCTATTGAATCAATTAAAATTAAACAGTTAATTATTTAATTAAAATCAATTACTGTCAGGTCTATTCAGTCTCAATCAAATAGAAGGTGTGATTCCGAGCACTGACCCAATCAAACCAGCAATCAAATTTCAATCCACACACAATAAAACCAGGAGTCGAATTGTTGCAAAATATAACACATTTATTATCACAATATTAATTTTACAATTAACACAGCAATAATCAATAGGTATATCTTCACAATTACGGACTACTATCTAACATCTACTTCTATCAAGGGTGTGTGTGTGTGTGTGTGTGTGTGTGTGTGTGAGTGAGAGAGAGAGAGATGGTGCGCATGCGCACCTGAGCGGGTCAGGGTAACTGACCCAAAATGGCGGACTAGGACGAATAGAGCCAAGATGGCCGCCCTGACTTCCGCTGAGTAGGAAGGGGGGGGGGGGTCGCAGGGAGGCTGCAGAGTCCTAGTCGCTTGTGTGAAGGTGTGAAGAGTGGGAGCAGAGTGGGGGAGGAAAGGAAAGATCTAACCTTACTGTAGATTCTGATTAAATGGCGCCGACAAAGACAAAGAGCTTGCTCCCGCTCGCCGTGTGCGCGTACAGGTTTCGACCAAGTCTGGTACGTGCGCTTCCAAAGACGAGGTTACAGCTCTTTTGACTTCATAGAAGGCCACCGATCATGAACTCAGCTTGGTTGTGGAAACCAAACCAAACAGTGATAACTCTTGAGGTTCAGAGCTGAGGGCCCGGCGGCCTGTCTGATACAACAGAGTTAAAACAGCACAACGACATAGTGACAGCAATACAGTGATGAGAGCTCGGAGGCTCGTTCACTTGCAGCGTTTACTGTTACACTCTTAACTACGATCTCTGCCCAGACACAATAATGCCTTACTATCGTTGCTCCGCTCCGAGGCGGAGATGAAGATGGCGCTTGCAGAGGGTCCGTTCCTTGGCTCGGATACGCGCCTCTGCGGTCGACCAGGTCGGGGAATTGTCCTGAGCAACACGTCCCGACAAAACTTGCGTCCTTCTGCAGGGTAGAGGAGATCAGCGGGTGCGGTCTGTCTCCTTTGGATCCAAAAACCAAGTCAAAAAGAAAAAAAAGGGATGCATGGATTCTCCGTGTTAGGGGATGAGGAGAACCGCGGTCACGTGACTGAGTTGAAAGTGAAAGTCTGTGGACTTGACTCGTCCCGCGAGTTGTAGACTGCGGCTCCACGAACAAGAGAGAGGAGCAAAGGGAGACATGTGGGAGTTGCTCCCTTTCGGCAGACACTACTTGGTGAAGTTAGCGTACCTGGGAAAAAGTGAAGCTTTTCGGCAGTACGTCTGGTTTTATAGGTCCACCGCTGACGATGATGTAGCGGGGACCCCTGGGCTCTCAGCCAATTAGTAGTGGTTTTCCCCCTTTGAAGAGGGTTGCCACACCTCAACCTGGTGGCTGGCGGGAAAGTTTTTATTAGTCTTTGTCCTGTCCCATCTCCACGTGGAACAGAGGGAGGAAGAAAATGACATTCGTCAGCACATGGGCTCTGAATCCCAACATATGGGTGGTGAGTCCAAGGGGGGACGTACTCGTGCCTCCTTTTCGGGCTAGGCCTGGCCGGGCCCCCAGGCCTGGCTCCAGGGCGGGGCCCCGGTGCCCCTCCGGGCAGGGTACACGTAGCACTTGCTGGTTTTTCCATGAGCGGTCTGTTGAACCGTTCTTTGTCTGGCCCTTTGCCTAGGACCAGTCTGCCTTGGGTGACCCCACCAGGGGCAAAATTCCCCCCTACAGCATAGCTCCTGGGGTCACTAGGGCACTCAAACTCCTCCACCACGAAAAGGTGACAGTTCCAGGAGGAGATTTCTCGGATCACTTTTGAAAAATCAAACATTAATGTTCTGATTTCCCACATCTGTTCTCCCTGTTTTGCTATCTACTTTAAAGTTGTATACTCTGTCAAGCAGTAGTCTTAGCAAAACTGCAAGAAAGGCAATTATTTTGAGTTCATAAAGATTCAAGATAACGCCAAGATAACCATTGATCACTAGAATCTATTATTCAAGGCACTGTATTCCAATTTAACAATGTAACACAAATATTCACATACATTTGCACTTGGAAGTCAACAATAGCTTGAAATCATATTTGGAGAAGTGGTTCATTATCTAATTCTGCAGCTGTAGCTTATTATTGAGTTCAGGAATGCCAGGAATGGCTTGTTCTCACCATTGATGCAGAAGCTGACTTGTGCTGGCATGTTGTCAGGACTGCTTGTCCTCATCAGCCTCATCATGGAAATTGGCCTAGTGTCTGTCAGTTGTTTCATTTAGTAAACATTGAGCATGTATCCCCAGATGTGGCTATCACAGATTGAATTAATGTTATGTTTTACCTGGGCAGTATGGTTAAATAACTGATGCCTTGGTTTCCTGGGTGGTAAACCTGAACAGAATCACACAAAATTAAGACATTAAAAATTTTGAATTAGATACATTGACAAGTCTGAAAGTTGAAAAAAGGAAATTTTTAGGGTATATATAGTTTTCAGTTTTTGAAAGTATTCCATGCACCTTCCACTCCAAAAAATATTGAAAAAAAAAAATCACAGACATTTTGAAGCCAACAAACATGGTGTATAGTTCCATTAAAGCATGGCATCACAGGGAAAATTAGGCAGATATACTGCAGAAGAAGAAGAAACTTTGAAATACAGATAGGCCCATTGTTTTGGCTGTCCATAGCCACTTGTCATAGAAAAATGGAGAGCTGTCTGGAGGAGTTCCTACTGTTTCTTGTAAAAAGGGAAAAAAAAAACACCATAAAAAGTTTTTGGAATTTGAGGTAGTTTTTGTGAAATATGCTGTTTCCTTAAAAAGCAAAATCCGCATCAAATCCCTTGGAAACACAACTACTGTCTAAATGAGCAGTTACAGAACACTTTAGAAAGAAAGATATGGATTATTATATTCTTCCCTTTTGCAGTCATAGACAATATACCATTGCCATTGATGTGAATTGTTTTTCTTTTTACATTTTTTCTTTTAAACCAAATGGTATGTATGTAGTCAAGTAATATATTTTACATATCACCAGATTATAAGAGGAGTTACATGTGGATACTTTTCACATAATGGATGTAGCCCACTCTAAAATATTTATACCCAATATTCCTAATGAGCAAGCACTTGGTGACAAAGGCAAACATAAAAAAAAACTCCTTTTAACAGGAAGAAACCTTAAGCAGCTTCAGGGTGGTGGGGAATAATAATGATAATTGTCAGGATAATAATGATATGTATTATTGTCACAGAGGAGTAGATAGTTGAGGATTTTGAAAAACCAAACTCAATTATAGACTATTTCTGATTTCCCTCTTGGTATGAGTAAAGGACTGTCTGCAGAAGTCTGCCCATGTAAACAAACACACACACACACACACACACACACACACACACACACACACACACACACATATAAACACAATACATTCCTAAAGATCCTTTCACAAATCACTCCCTGACTCTCAGCACCTTTGTCTGTCACTCCAGACCTGACACCAGCTCCCTAATCCCCACTACCCCCATTTTGATGCCGTCACACTATTAGCATCTCATCAAAACTTTTCTAAGGGATTCATGTCTGCAGCGATGCAGCTCTGTCCCATTGCTGCCACTGTCATTCTACTCTTATAATAAAGAAGAGGCAATGCAACAGTGGTTCGACAACTTTATCTGCATGCTGCTGGTTTGAACTTTATTCCTCAAATGCTAAATCTTCAGCAGATTTACAGACACACTCACCTCTCCCCTTATTTTACTTGTTTGTCACAGAGGGGTTTACTTGTACATTTTTACTTGTACATTTTTACCTGGCGACTGGGTGGGGATTTCAGGTGTTGATACTGAATGTATGTTCAAAGAGTATCGAATGTTGACCTCTCATCTGAGTTAAGTGTAGTGTTTTACTGTTCCAATTAAGTAATATTAAGTTATCTGTCTAATATAAAATATAACATTTATATCCATGTGTGTCAAAAGGGTCAATTTATTACCCAGTACCTGTTGACTTCTGCTTTATTTTAGCGACCAGCAAAATTCTTCATTTAACAACAGACAAACAAATTTCCTATTGCTGAACATATACAGTATATCCATAAATGGTCATTGTATTTGGGTGTTTTCCTTTATTGACTGTGCAACTTGAAATTATTTTTTTCCTGAGCAAAATTAGGTAGGTAGACCAAAGTATATATATGTAGAGTTATTGATATACCTTAACAATTTTCAGTGAAAAATTACATTGCTACAGCTGTGAAATAATGTAAATTACAGAGTGAATCGGAAACTAACCCTACCCTGCTATATAATGTTTTTAATTAAAATATGTTTTTTGTTAGTGTTTGTAATATACTGTACATTCATTATGCAAGCCTAGTAGATGTTACAGAACAGTTGGTAAAAAAGGATTTGTTAGTCACTTTGCTGTGCATGGCTCAATCTCATAAGAACTATATTGATTTTTGATATTGAAGACAAACTATGGTCTACAAAGCAAAATTTATCACTGAAGTTAGGGTATGTGAAACTGATTATAAGTTGATTTAATTAACTTTTAGTTGAGAAGATATCAATGATTGTGGATATTGTGGAAGCACAATAGCGCTGGTCTTGTCAAGCACTGCCATCTCCTGGCCAGGAGGTAAAACATTTAAACCAAGTCACTTTTCATGGTGATGTTAACAGGATGGTGAAAAACTAAATGAGTACAATAGATATTTCTGAAGATGAATAATGTTTACTGTCCTGTTTGAATTTCAAACAATGTACATCCTTGCTGAAAATATGAAATTTTGTGACACTTTTTAAGTGTTCAGTAAGGAGTGGAGGATTTTGATGCCTTGGTTTAGTTTTAGTTATTTTCCTTCTGAGTTTCCCCATTTCATATGATGTTCTCAACCTCTACCTGTGGCCTGATGTCTAATGGGATTGAGCAAACATTTAAATCCTCCGGTACTGACAAATACCCATATGGCTATTCTGTCCTATCGTTTTCAACACTTGCGTCTGGTCCCTTGTTCCTCCCCCATTCACTCTCTATTTCTCAAGCCCAGCATAGTCATCAAAGCCCATCGCCCCCACATGGTCTCCAGTTCTCATAGGGGTCTGGGTTGGGCTCAGCTGAGGGTTAAGTTGAAATTTTGCCCTAAGAGTACAGCTTACTCTAAATCTAACAAAGAAAATATATTTTTATAATTAATATATAATTAATATGAGGTATTAACACATGATGTTCAATTACTGATTGTGTCAGACAGAAGATATCACAGTACTCAAACTTGCGCACTTTCACTGTAGATTTTGAAAAAATTAGGGGTGCACGATATTAGTATCCAATATGCTGATATTTTGGAATTTGTTTCTGCAATAACTGACACTAATATATCCACTTTTCCCCACCTAATTGCAGAGGTCATCAGGTCTATTCTGTAGTAGAATGAACAAATCATTATGCATATACTCCTACAGTGATGGCCCACTGGCAGATGTAGACATAAAATGAAAAATTCATGTGTATATATTATTTATTCATTGTGAATAATAGTAATAGTAAAAGCTATTTAGAATTTTTCATATTCATTTTATGACCACTTTTGAACTAATCCTTCTCAAAAAAGAATTGGATAATGCTCATCCAGAGACAATCATAACAATAAGGGTAATTTTGGTTTGTTTACAAGTTACCGAGTAAACAGAATCTCAAAGGGATCATGTCAGAGTTTTGGACTTACAGACTTAAATCTGTACAGCTGGAATGTTCATTGTAAACCCAGACCTGCTGAAGTGACTTTAGCAAAGAAGTTCTTAATATTGCTGCAAATGGCTACTTGCAACACAGGTTACAGGAGTTAGTGTCAAATCCTCATCCGTCAGATCTTTCCAACTGTGATGTCTGTTTTTTTTTCTTCTTTTTTTTCTGTTTGGAGTCTAAAAGTTTGTTATTATGCTCAGAGGTTTGTTCTTTTCCATTGAAAACTTCTTTGATCAATGTCATGTTTGTGAAGCCTCTTCTCCTGATTATTTTGCTCCGGTATTTGCGCTCACCATGATGGAAAAAACAAAAACATAACTAACAATAATAAGCTAATGTTGGCATGCTGAGGGGTGGCATGGCTCAGACGTAGAGTGGCTGTCTAGCAACTGAAGTGTTGCTGGTTCGATCCTCACTTCCCCGTGACCATGTCAAAGTATCCTTGAGCCAGAAACTGAACCCCTAATTGCTCCTGATGGCCCTGTGACAGATTGGCGACCCGTCCAGGGTTTACCCAGCCACTTGCCCAGTGTCAGCTGGGATAGTCCCCAGCCCCCTCAGCCCTTAATGGATAAGTGGTATAGAAAATGGATGTAGGTATGTATGTTGACAGGCTGCTACTTTCTCTGCAGGTTGGTTGACCAATAACATTATACCCAATCATTTTCTGAATGATTCCTTTAATCCTGGGCTAGTTGGGAAATATTCCTTTTATTCATCTCATAAGGATCGGACTAGAAGTTGCCTATCAGGATTTTCCAAAGGACTCATGGCCTTCTTTGTTGACACTGACTTCCATCAGGCTGATACGTCTTCGTTTTGATTTTGCTCTTCCTTGAATGACCGGTAGTAGTGAATAGTCATTGCAAATAGTAACCTATTCTATCAGTTTCCCACACTTTCAAATGGAAACACCACTGACACTTCGCTCAATCGCTTTCAGCCTGTGCAGCAGTGGATAATGACCTCAATGTGCTATGCACAGCTCCTTTGTGACTAAGACATGGCAGTGAGCATTCAGTCAAAGAAATGCAAGCCACAGTTTTTGTTGTTCTTTCTTTTTATGTCAATACATGTTAAAACGTTTATATACAGCCCAATTCTACACAGTGATATAAGATCTTCTGGTGCTCTGTACAAAAACCTGGTCTCAGCCTAGTAACTACACAGGTATTGTTCAATGTTGTTTTCAAAACGAAATTGTAGTAAGTGTTCATTTCCCAGATAGAAAGGATGGTGATGTATTGTGGGAAATATGGAATCTGTGTTTTCAAAGCTATTTCTTTATTCTGTAAAAGGGCCCCTGAAATATTGGTTTTGTACTGTAAGATTTGTACAGAAATATTATAAGTAAAATTTTTCAAATTTCATCAAAGTAACATGGGGAGAACATTTTCAACATTTTCCTAAATTTATTTCAGGGAACCCAAAAAAAATTAAAAGTGCAAGAAACTCCATTTGTCATACTATAAAAAAATCTCATAAAGGTATGCAAAGCTATTACTATTACAAATGTTACTATTGTTATATAACTATGATGAACATTGAATGTGTAGCTAGAGCTGGCGCAGAGCAGCCTGGCTGAAAGGTGATCTTGTGCTATTCAGAAGATGAACAGGTGAACAAACTCATTTTCTTCTCTGGCCATGGAAAAAAACAGCAGTCCCTTTGTTTGGTTTCTGGAGATTGCCCTTGTGCCAAGAGCAGCCTGAGAGCTTTTTGTGTGTGTTGCTTGCTTAAAACCTGCCACTTGGCCTTTTGTGCTCATGCTCACTCATGCCATGTCTTTGATTTTTGTGACTAGAGTTTGATATATTTTAACTGCTTTATGTGGCAGCTGGTTTGTTTCAACCCCCTATTGACTTTGCCCACATACCCTCAGGCAGACACAATCATTTTGAGCCTCTCCTTTCCTCAGTGTTATTTTAACAATGCCCCCTTTTGCCCCTCCTTCTGACAGGGCTTGTATAGACTCAGTGCCAAGAAAGGGATTAGTGTTTTATATCACTTCTGACATTCTGCTGGATCCCTCTGTGGCTCTAGTTTCTGTGGCTGTACATTGGATGTTTTCAGCACAATTTCCATGCTTGTTGTCACCCTTGCCTCTGGAGAACATTGCTCGGCCTCAGCAGCTACACATAGACCAGTTCTGAGCCATTAACCAGCTTCTCACTGATGCATTGTATGTATTTCTGCATCAGGAAACTGAGAAATTTAAGGGAGATCTGCTTGTATGTGTTTAAAAAAAAGAAGAAGAAGAAAATCCAATTCAAGAAAAATTCACAACCAAATCACAAAAAAGGTATCTCATGACACTTATAAGTAGAGTAGGTCCAACACCATACTCATTCAATTACTTTTCACCCAACAATTCACCATGAGCAAGTGCATCTTGCGACAGCCGCAATGACAACCTTCCTTGTGTGTCAATGGGAACAGCCATCTGCATTGATTGGTTGGGGGAAGAGAGCTAGAAAATGGGGGCAGAGACAAAGACATAAGGGAAAGGGACAGAGGCAGAAAAGGAAAGGGAGGGGAAGAGTCAAAGAAAGAAGGAAAAGGGGAGACTGACAGACTGATGGGAACATGAACAAGATCGAAGGAGAAAAACAGGGATGGGGAGAGTTAAGACACAGAACAAACTTTAACAACAACAGCTGTACAGCAATAATAGTAAAGTAGCTACCAATAATAAAATCTGCTGCTTACTTAAACAGTCGATATCAGCATAATATGAGCTCTTAAGTGCCAGCAAATACAGTGCAAACACAATTTTAATACAGCACTGATAGCAGCGACATCAGGGAGGGATCTGGGAGGGGAAGACTCAAGTCACGTGAGTAACAAGCATGCATGAATGAGTACAGGAGGTGAGAGGGGCTCAGTGCATCATAGGCGATCCCCTGGCAGTCTAAGCCTCTAGCATCATAACTAAGGGCTAGCCTAAGCCAGCCCTAACTGTAAGGGCTTGTTTCCACTTCGGCTTGGGTCAGGTCAGTTTGGCCCCATTTCCACTGGCCCCAACAAGGTATTAGCCATTACCATTTTGGTCCCTGCTCTACTGGGGTTCCAAGCAAGCTGAGTGAGGACTCAAATGTGACGTACACACATAGCAGGGCACTGAGTGGGTAACTTACCCGCTTACGTCGTTTACTTCATATCGTCTTAGCCACGACCGAACACTGGTTGATAGCTTGGTAAAGTGTTTCATACTTTTCTTGGGTGTTCTGTTTTGCCGCTTGAAACCTCGACTGTCTGTGGTCCCTTACTTTTAGTTTAAGCAAAATCCACTGACCAAGGAACAGGTATAATGCTGCCTCCATGTCATCCATTGTTTTTGTTGTGTCTCACACAAATTATGCCGGGGAACTCTCAGCTGGTTAGTCCACCCATGCTGACATGGTACCCAGTGCTAGTGCAAATGCACACGTACCAAGCCGTACCCACCTGACCCCACCCAACCCAAGCTAAAGTGAGCCAGTGGAAAGAGGAGCCTGATAGCCGAAGGCTCTGGCTCCCATTCTGCCTTTGGAGACTCGCCACAAGTAACACTACATCCTCGAGTGTAGGGCTCTAGCAAGAAAGCAGGGAACTACTGAGCTCTGTCTGGTAGGAAGATGCCCAATTGTTGACGACTTAGCATGTTAAAAGAAAAATTTTGGTTTTAATTCTGAATTTGATCGGGAGCCAGTGCAGAGAAGCCAATACAGGAGGAATATGGTCTCTTCTAGTAGTTCTTTTTAAGTTTTTAGACACTTATCAGTGCAGTCTAGTCAGGAGGTAACAAATGCATGGATTTGTTTGTCTGCATCTTTTTGAGGCAAGATCTATCTGATTTTAGCAACATTGCATTGATGAAAGAAGGCAGTCCTGGTCTTTTATGTGGAAGTTAAAGGACAGATCCTGTTGAAAGGTCATATTGTAGACCAAGGTAATGCCATGCAGGGTACCTATCTCATTAGAGAAGATGTTTTTAAGGTGCCTTTCTTGGGTCCAGCAAAATAATTTTTGCCAGAATTTAGTAATAGGAAATGGTGGGCCATCCATGTTTTTATTTCCTTTAGACAGGCCTCAAGTTTAGTTAGCTGATTGGTTTCATGTGATGCATTAATAAGAACAGCTTTGTATCGTCTGCATAATGATGAAAATTAATCGAATGTTTCCTCATAATGTGACCTAATGGAAGCGGATTTACAGTGGGGCAAGAAAGTATTTAGTCAGCCACCAATTGTGCAAGTTCTCCCTTAAAAAGATGAGAGAGGCCTATCATTTTCATCATAGGTACACTTCAACTATGAGAGACGGAATGAGGGAAAGAATCCAGGAAATCAAACTGTAGGGTTCTTAATGAATTGGTAAATTCCTCTGTAAAATAAGTGTTTGGTCACCTACAAACAAGCAAGACTTCTGGCTTTCACAGACCTATAACTTTTTCTTTAAGAGGCTCCTCTGTCCTCCATTCGTTACCTGTATTAATGGCACCTGTTTGAACTTGTTATTGTTATAAAAGACACCTGTCCACAACCTCAAACAGTCACACTCCAAACTCCACTATGGCCAAGGCCGAAGAGCTGTCAAAGGACACCAGAAACAAAATTGTAGACCTGCACCTGAATCCACAATAGGTAAGCAGCTTGGTGTGAAGAAATAAACTGTGGGAGCAATTATTAGAAAATGGAAGACATACAAGACCGCTGATAATCTCCCTCGAAAAAAATGCTGGGTTGCATCCAAAGAAAATTATACCTACTGTGAAACATGTGGGGTGGAAACATCATGCCTTGGGTGCTGGTTTTCTGCAAAGGGACCAGGACCACTTATCCGTGTAAAGGAAAGAATGAATGGGGCCATAAACCAGTGATTTTGAGTGAAAACCTCCTTCCATCAGCAAGGGCATTGAAGATGAAATGTGGCTGGGTCTTTCAGCAGGACAATGATCCCAAACACACCGCCCGGGCAATGAATGAGTGGCTTCATAAGAGGCATTTCAAGGTCTTGGAGTGGCCTAGCCAGTCTCCAGATCTCAACCCCATAGAACATCTTTGTAGGGAATTGACAGTCTGTGTTGCCCAGCAACAGCCCCAAAACATCACTGCTCTAGAGGAGATCTGCATGGGGGAATGGGCCAAAATAGCAGCAACAGTGTGTGAAAACCTTGTGAAGACTTACAGAAAACTTTTGACCTCTTTCATTGCCAACAAAGGGTATATCACAAAGTATTGAGATTATGTTTTGTAATTGACCAAATACTTTTTTTCCACCATAATTTGCAAATCAGTTCTCTAAAAATCAGACAATGTGATTTTCTGGACTTTTTTCTCATTTTGTCTCTCACAGTGGAGGTATACCTATGATGAAAATTACAGGCCTCTCTCATCTTTTTAAGTGGGTGAACTTGCACAACTGGTGGCTGACTAAGTACTTTTTTACCCCACTGTCGGATGAAGACTATTGGTCCAAGCACAGGCCCTTGTGGCATGCCATAGCTACCTGAAATGGTCACAGAGGAATCATCATTAAAAAGTACAAACTGTGATAGTTCTAGTATAAATGACTTAAATGAGCTTAGTGGTGTTTCATTAATGCCAATTACATGTTCCAGTCTTTGTTTTGGGATGTGATGGTCAGTGGTAACAAAAGTTGCACAAAGATCTATGAAGACCACCATAGAGACCAGTCCGTCATCAGAAGCCAGTAGAAGGTCGTTAGTAACATTGACAAAAGCTGTTTGAACCCTGAAACCTGACAGAAAATCCTATAATAAGCAATTACTTTGAAGAAAGTCACAAAACTATTTAGTAAATGCTTTCTCAAGAGTTGTGGAGATAAAGGAAAGATTAGATGTTGGTCAATAGTTTACAAAAACCTCTGGATCTAGAGTCTTTTTTTTAGAAGAAGAAGAAATTTAATTTCCACTACTTTAAAGGACTGAAATTTTGGCAGATGACAGTGACAGATTGACCATATTTAAGAGAGAGGTGCTAACAAGGGGTAAAGTGTCTTCAAGCAGCTTAGTTTAGATGAGGTCTAGGAGACAAGTTGATGGCTTATAAGAAGAAATTGTTGTCCAAAGTTTGTGAAGGTCAATGGGAGGAAAGCTATCAAGGTCTATGTCTGAACCTGCAGCTGTTACAACTAACTAAGGACTTTTAAAGATAACGTGGTGTCAGCTGATGGCAGGAGAATATTCATTTTACCTCTGAGTAGAATTGTATGGTTAAAAAAGTTCATAAAATCATTACCACTCAGTGAAACAGGAATACTTGGCTCAATAGAGCTGTGGCTTTCTGTCTGGCTACAATGCTGAAAAGAAACCTAGGGTTGCCCTTGTTTTCCTTTATTAATGCTGAGTAATATACTGCTATAGGTTTTGTTTTGTTTTTTATGAAGGGCTTTCCTATAAGTTTTAAGGCTATCTTTCCAGATTAAATGCGTCTTCCAGTTGGGAGGCACCTCTCCAATTTTTTTTGTTGTTTGTTGAAGCTGTCGTGTTTCAGAATTGTACGATGGAGCTTTTTTCGATGTTTTATAGTTGTCATTTTCAACCACACACTTCGATTCCACATAATAGTAAAAGTTACATGTTTACAGGCTGCATTGTTGTTCTACTTGTAAAATTATCATCTGAACCTCTATCGAGTTTCTCCTGCTATGCTTCAGATCCACTGTCATTCCCCTGTGCTTATTAGTAAATTAATTGCTTCTCGGAAGAGCAATGGGAAAGGAAAACAGGCTGGATCCAGGCAGATAGCTGGCAAGGTGCTCAGTTTTCAAAAACATTGGATCTTATTGCTCTGCCAGCAGATTTGTTCTTCCTCCAACAAAAGGCCACATCTGTTCATTAGATCCCAAGGTTTGTACGACAAAATAGATGGACCCCACCCATTTGTTTATCTTTATTTGTGCATTGAGCTGCTGAAGCTTCCCTAACAACCATTACCCAAAGTGATAATTATGTGTAATGAAAAGAAGATTCAATGGAAAATTAATTTCATAATGTTCTTTTTTCTGCCACAGTTAAGGTTAGTTCTATACTACACACCCCTACATTGGATGGTAGAAATGAGTAACCAATATATGAAGGTGTACTGTTTGATTCAAAGCCACTGGGAGTCTTGAAATAGTCCACAGCACAGTCCTGACAACCTGCTAGCTTGCCAAAGATAGTGGCATTAGCAGCTTAAAATAGATGTTAAATGAGTATTGTATTCCATTTGAAGGGTCTGTTTTCTGTCAGCAATTCATAGACTGGCCCAATGGAGGGGTTACTTCTGATGAGGCGGTTTAAATTTTAAATCCCTTCACGAACTTTTAAAATCTGGATTCCCCCTCTCGCATGACTGTATACGCTGCACATACTCCACATTTTCCAGCCTTTGTCTCTTTTATCCAAAAATACCCCACTCTTTTTGATCTTAAATATATGTTATATTTATTTGATCTATTGATGTAAGCAGATAAATCTTGTAGAAATTAAATCTTGATGTGAAAAGTTTGACCAGTTCAAAATCAAAAGATATTGGGCTCACTGCCATGAGGAACTTGTTGGCTGTTTTAAAGAAGCCCCAGTAACCACACATACTGTATAGGACCTCTGGGGAGAGGAAAGGACTTACCGTACTCTAGGGTAGAGTTTTCATGATACTAGAATTTCTTACTTGGTGCTGATACCCTGTAAAATACTCAATGTCTTATACAATTTTGAATGTCACAAGGGTTACAAATGGAAAAAAGAGGCCTAAAAAGCTATTTTCCATGAGGATAAGAATAATTTAAACAATAACAACAATGGCAACAATACTCTCTGGTTGTCTGAGGTGGTGCAGCAGTTGAAGAAGTTTTTGAACTCAGTTTGCAGCACTCAGTAGGGACATGCATATACAGTCCACTACAGCCCTTTTTAAACTCTGTTTCTGGTGACTTGGTAAATTATTTGGTTGCTGAACAGACAGGTTCTCTCAGATAGAGCTTTATTAACCTTTCAAAAATCAAAACAGTCAGACATTCCTTAAAATGCTTTTTAAATGCTGATGGAATTCACCACCACTTTGTAGCATTGTTTGCATGTGAGCTTATCAACATACCCTGGTTGTTTGCCCTTTATGCAAAATACCTCCAAACAGCACTTTTGCTTATCCATTTCCAACTACAATTGGCAGTGAGGGCTCTGTAGCAGCACTTTCCGTGTTATGTTTGTGTGTTTATGATGGCAAAACAGCCTAGCTGAGGTTTTTTTTTTTTTTTTTTTTTAGTCAACTAGAGGAGGTGAAGAACTGAAGACACTGTTGGTTATTGATTCAGCATGACAAATTTTCTCTGGAGTAGGTGTTTCTGAGTGGCCCTGAAAAACTGTTGGGCAGATCTAGAAGCTGATTGGTCCATGCTGGACTTTCTTGTTAATATAATATAATAATTATATCAAAGGCTTCGACTGCATCATAAAACAACATGCTAAACCAGTGACAACAATTAGCAGTGGAGAGAGCCAAGGTTTACTAAGTGGGAGTTGTGTTCTTTTTAGATGTTTTCAATCAACTTTGAATACACACAGGAATGGAAACAGAGTGTTATTGCTGAAAACATTTATGCCACCCTGTGAGTGCCCTAAAATCTCATTGTGGGAAATAATCACAGTTTCTTAAAACAAGACAATTGAAGGCACAACATAGAATGAGCATAAAAACTCGGAACAAGGGTATTAAAAGTGTCAGCAAGTGACAGCAAGAGAGAGAAAAAAGAAAGGGACAGAGGTGGAGTGAGAAAGAAGAAAGGGAATGTGACAGACAGATGGGGAATGTGAACAAGATGGAAGGAGAAAGACAAGGCACGGGGGATGGGAAGACAGACACACTACAAACAATAACAGTGACAATAATAGTAACTAGCAACCAATAAAGAGATTCAGAAATAACTATTTTTTTTATATGTTCAGTGTTGAAATGGATTTTGAAGAACATTCTCCTTCTCTGTTTATAGATGCTAACCATGAAGCAGCAGCTGAGGCCATTGAGAACATGGCTGATGCAGTCACACATGCCAGATTTGTTGGAACAGACCCTGCCAGCGATGAAGTGGTCCTTATGAAAATTCTACAGGTACAATATATTGACTTAATACCTAGGATTAAAGAAAACTCTAGCAAGTCAGACTTAATAGCATTTAAATAAATACAAACATATAGTTTTGCCTGCTGAAGTGCAGATTTGAAGAGACGCGTCAATCTTTTCCCTTCATGTCACTGATATTGTAATTACCATTTCACACTTGATGTGAATTTTTCAATGGAGGCAGTGGAACTCTTTGAACGTTATTTGATTGCACTTGAGAAAAGCGTGCATGCAGCAGATTATGATAGGATAAAAGACAGCTAATTTTAGTTTTTTCAGTTGTCATAATGTGCTGTTTCAGGTTCTTCGGACTCTGCTGCTGACTCCAGTTGGAGCCCATCTGACCAATGAGTCTGTCTGTGAGATCATGCAGTCCTGCTTTCGTATCTGCTTTGAGATGCGCCTAAGTGGTTCGTCACATCACACATTTATTACTGATTTTCTCAGAACTCTGCGCAATGTTTTTTTTTTTTAGATGGATGCATCTAATCTTATTCTGGGAGTTGAAATGATCAAATAGACAATGAATATAGCTAACACCTTATAATAAAAATACATTAACATTTTGTTAATGCTTAGTCATGCAATATATAAGGTATTTTGCATGGTATTAACAAAAATAAATTATGTGACCTTGAAATGATGTGTTGTTTCTCACCAGTTTTAAAGAGTGCTGAATAAGCATGACATAATCATTCGCAACCATTTATTAATGACTTTTTTGTCCATATTACAAAATGGGTAACATGTATCCCTTAAATAACAATTCAATTCAACCCCTTAACCAGCAACTGCCCCCAGTTTTACTGTCCACCGTAGATACATCAGTCAACTGTTAACAAGTTAAGCATTATTAATGGTTAACTAAGTATCAACTAACAGTGTTTAATGAACCCTTATTGTTAAGTGATATCTGAATATAATGATATTTGAAATGTAAATCTCCAGACACCTTAAACACTTGGCTAAAAGGGAGTAAAGACATTCGATCACTGAGGTTTTTCCTGCTGCAATTGTGTGGAAACAATTAGTTTAAAAAAACATGTATTTAATAAAAAATGCAATCCAAAGTCATCAGGGCAGCCTGACAATTTAAGGTGGTGACAGGCAATCAGATGATTGATCTTTTCATCCATATAATTTTTGAATTGTTATTCATCCAAACAACATATCACTCCACCTCCTTTCTACTCCCTATTACATTTTACTCATTGACATTCCTTAATCTATTGTATATTCTCTATTCCATTCTGTTGGGTTCTAATACCCGGCTCTCATCTGTGATTGCAGAACTCCTCAGGAAATCAGCTGAACACACACTGGTTGATATGGTGCAGCTGCTTTTTTCAAGGTAAATTAAGTGATGGGTTAAATGGATGTAGTGATGGGGTAGACATTTGTCTTCAGTTGCACCGTGATCTGCACACTCTTTCAGTCTTAAGACTTGTTATGTTATCATTACATTTACTTAAGTTTCAAATACAGTATATTCTTGCAAATATTTTTGTAGGTCTGTAATTGAAGTATTGATGCTGCCTCACTTAATGAGATTAGGTACACAGTAATTTCAAACCCCATATTTTAAGAAGTTTGATAAGCAGATGTGACTGCTGCTTTTCTCTAGATTGCAGGTAAGAGGTTTCTGCATATATCTTTCCCCAGGCCCCATTATTCAGATAAAATTCATGAATTTAATTTGGCAGTGTGCACAGGGTCAGTGGGCCATTGATTGACAAATGCAATAACATGATTTCTCCCTTGGCATTTAGCATAAGAGCATGTCTCCTCCTCCTGTGTAGATGCATCAGAGTGCCAGTCACATTCAGCCACAGACAAAGGGATGAGCCAATTGAGCTGCACATTGTATGATCTGCATATAGATTAAGCTCTTCTCTACTTCACCGGCAAAGCTCCCAGCCCCATCATTATTGTTAGCAGTCACAGACTGGAGTAATCATGATCTTAAGCCACAAAAAACTTGTCTACTCATCTGCATGTGGCGGTGCTGACTTGGAGAACAAAGCTCCAGATGAAGTTATGTTGTGACTTTCCTCTTTTCTGGGAATGCACACATCTCTCGCAGGAAAATACAGTGTACATTTTTAGAAAGCTTCTCACTATTCATTGATGCTTGCTCCAATCAGTTACACCTTTTATTATCAAGATTATAGTGTGCGACCATAGAAATAAAAAAGCCCAGATATCATTAACAGAAGTATGCCTGTCCATTTGTAGGATCTATAAATCTAGTGTGGGCTTTTACTGCATTTTTCTGTTACTGCTCACATACACCAAACATCTCTTTTTTGCTCATGTTCAACCTCCCAGCCCCCCACTTGTCCACAGATCCTGGATAATAGAGATGTGAGTGGGTTTGCACACCCTACCCCCAACCTCCGATCAAAGAATAATGAGCAGCAGCTCTATCCAAATCCTCAGAAGGAGTCTTAGATTGCCTGCTGAAGGTATTAAGCATGTTAATCTGTTGGACCAACAGATCATCCAATAATCATGCTTGCAAAACAACACTCTATTAACGCAGTTAATGTCAGGAGGGGGTCTGTCACCTCCCTTTTTTTTGTTTGTATGTGTGTGATTGGTGGTGACATCTCATTTTGCAGTAAAGCTTTAGAGCCCACAGAAACCTTGTGACACGCGCACACACACACACACACGCACGCACATTCTCACACTCATCCACACACTCCATGGGATACCTTGAGAACAATGGCCAGCATTGCTCATCAAAACTTAGAAAAGTTTATTTGTGGCTCAGGTTGCAGATGTTTAGGCTCCCACTATTATATTGAGTCTAAACCAGTTTAGGACACATTAAACATTCCTTTTGGATTAATTGTTTTGTCTGTTTTGGAATAAAAACTGCATTAACAAATCATAAACCCTAATGTTAAAAAACAAGGTTTGACAGGCTTAGTTGAGGCCAGACCCAGACATGTGAAAGTTAGAATATGTTTTGATGAATAATGTACAAAAATATCAGTGTATTATATCTGTAACCAGGACTGTTTGTATACATTTCAGTTGTCACCAATGATCACTTTTCGTTCACCGCTAAATAAAAAGGGACACTGTAGAGGGATTAACTTAAATTTGAAAATGTATTCTGATGCTTTTCTACTCATGTTAACCATGTGACACGTTTATGTTATGATCAGTAGAGCTGGAGCACAGTAGGAGGATGACATGCCAAAATCAGTATTCGGCTCAAAATCCCATCTTGGTCTGGCACTACATTTTACTCCTAGGTGAAACATGGTCCAACAGGTGGAACACCCACAACTAAGGATAACAACTAGGAATGTTAAAATGATCACCAACATAATTAACACCTATTCATTTACAAAGCTCAGGTTTCTGTACCTGTGTGGGTGATGCCTGGATGACAGTCTGAAACTTTGGGATGTACGTCAAAGGATTTTTTTTTTACCAAAGATTTCACTAATTGCTTTTGTTTTTCATTATGATGTCTCACAGGCTGCCACAGTTTAAAGAGGAGTCCAAGAGTTACGTGGGTGCCAGCATGAAAAAGGTAATTGGACTGTCTGAATATACTTGATCAGTATCTCCGATCTGCTTGCTTGTGTTATCTTTTCCTCTATTCCTATGTGTTTTGTTTTTCTTGTGGTTTGCCATTTGCTGTTTCTGGGTTTTTGTTTCATCATTTGGTGGTTGTATAACGGCCCACACTGTGAAAGTGATGTAATAGTTGTGGGTGACTGAAACTAAATACAAAGATCACCCTCATTATACTCGCATTTTATGATTAATAATACTCAATTTACTTCTCAACATTTCGTTAAATCAGGTCAGGAATAAATAACCAGCCCCAGTGCAACAATTTGAAGGATTCTAAGTCTGAATAAACTGTGAATGTGGTTGTTTTGCTCTTTTTACATCCTCCGTACAGGTCCCTTTAATACACATCTCTGCCCTTGAGTTCAGTTCTGCATTTTTAATTTTGAGCTGCCTATCTTTATTTGTGTACCTGTTTTCATCCCAGTAGACCCAATCCTGTACTCTGGATGCACAGGACCTAATTGTGCAGAGCATCTTAGAAATACAAGTTTGACTGGCCAAGAGAGGGTTCTTCACTAGCTCATGGGATTGGTCCATGCCAGTGGTGCATGGGCATAGGCA
Source organism: Aulostomus chinensis (assembly GCF_037954235.1). Taxonomy (NCBI): domain Eukaryota; kingdom Metazoa; phylum Chordata; class Actinopteri; order Syngnathiformes; family Aulostomidae; genus Aulostomus; species Aulostomus chinensis. The sequence goes on along the minus strand of NC_141335.1, from coordinate 17,098,226 downwards.
GGGTTAGCGTGGCTTCAGAGTGTGAGTGAGTGTGTGGGTGTATGGGGTTGTTTCTGGAAGTGTTCATATAAATACTTATAAAGGAATGAAGTACTGGTGTGGTCACTGCATGGCACCCATTGCTGTACTTTCAATGATATTATACATTTCAATTCCAAATAGTACATAGGTACATGTGTACAACTGCAATTATTAATAGAAATGCATATTTAAGTAGTTTAAGTAGAAGTTTCTGACACCCACCCATCCATCTATTTTGTTTCGCTGATCCTGTTAAGGGTCATGGGGGGGCTGGAGCCTATACCAGCAGCTTTCGGGCGAGAGGTGGGGTACACCCTGGACAGGTCGCCAGTCCATCGCTGGGCCAACATATATTGACAGACAACCATTCACACGCACAGTCATACCTACGGTCAATTTAGAATATTAAATTAGCCTAGGCCCTAATTAAGTGTCTTTGGACTGTGGGAAGAAGTTGGGGTACCCGTAGAGAACCCACGCAGGCACAGGGAGAACATGCAAACTCCACACAGAAAGATCTCGTGCCCGAGCCGGGACTCGTACCCGGAACCTTCTTGCTGTGAGGCATTTTCTGACTTGTTGAAAATATTTTTTCATTAAATATGTCATAAATGTGCTTATAAAAGTAAAGTGTATAAACAAACCAACTTCAAGTTAAGTTGCACATGAGGTTATTGAGTTAGTAAATCTCCTTCAGTTTGTGGATATCATGATTACTTTCGAACAGCCCACAAAAATGTCTCTTTGCAACATCTGAGTGTGCATGTTCACTGGCTGTTGCCCTTAAATACAATGAATATATTGCAGTATACTGTATTAGCAAATTAAAGAGTACATTTAAGTGCGGTGGACAGGATTTTTTTTCCCCAACCAAGTTACATGTTGCATTACTCTACAACACAATGATAGTAAAATGGAGCAGTATCTGCTCTCCATTGAAGTTCAGTAAACTCCTTAAAAGACATGGGTCAAATATTTTTACTAGAAGCCATTTCTGTTGAATTTGAAGGCTTGTTCCAGTGGTGTCATATGGGGAAGCTGAATAGGTTCAAATTCATGCAAATGTCCAGTGGGAGCAACAGTTTTCAGAAATCATCTCATGTGAATGGTTTGATTTCAGCACAAAAGAGTGCAATAATGTTCTCTTCTGATCTACATCAACAAATAGATTGTCACGATCAACATCTTCTCAGTTCTTTGGGATTTTTTATTTGCAACATGAATTATAGCACTAATAATAAAACAAAAACTGCAGAGTAGGTAAATTACAAGAGGTTTGGAATTGTCCCCATGTGGCAAACCTGTCCCTCATAAGCTGTAATGAGATTTTTTTTTTAAACGTTTCAGGTATTTAAAATTTAAACTTTTTTTGTATTATGATTTTGACCAAAGAAAATTAGACACATACTTTGTGAACATATTGTGTACTTTAGTGTTTTGCTGCTTTATTTTAATTTCTTTTGTATTGCTGTAGGAAGTCTACCATATATATCTTAGAGCTGAATGCTGAGCTGGAAGCAGTTGTCTTTTTTGCATGGTCTGCCTACCTACCCTCTTTTGTATTGCCGTAACAAGTCTACCACATATATCTTAGAGTTGAATGCTGAGCTGGAAGCAGTTGTCTTTTTTGCATGGTCTGCCTACCTGTCCACTCATACTACCTGTTCATTAACTGGCTGCTCATGCCATAAAGGTTATGGCTATGTCTTGTGTGTCAGATCCTGTTCCTTGTTTGAATACGCCACCCTCCCATTGCACAGAAATGTATATGCCTGCCTGCGTGTGTTATGTGTTGGTCACACTGCTGACATGTCACCTATAACTAATCATGGGCACCGCCCGCTCCCCTTCTCTTCTGAGGCTTACAATATCTTGTGGAAAAACAAACGAGTGCAGGTAAGGAAGATGACTTAGTATTTGGACTGGAGAGTCACTCCCAACATTTTCCCCCCATCTTTACTCAACAGAGTCAAGCAGAAGGAGAAATTTGATATGTCTTTTACTTAACTGAATTATAATCTGTGTTCTGTCTGAATTGTTCCTGCAGAATAATGTATATCTAGAGGATCATACATTAACAGTTTGTAATGTTAAACATAACTCATCCCGACATGTCAATGCTTGTGAATGCTAACATTGCATTTTTATTTATTTGTATAGTTTTCCTCTAATTTCTTCAGTCATGCATATATCGCAGTGTCTGCATATCATATGCTTTGTCAGTTGTTGCAGCATAGAGCATGTCTCAGTTGTTTAAAAAAAAAAGGTTAGGTCGGTGTTAAGCATGCAAATACACTGGATTATTTTTGATAACATTGAAAAAAGAATAAGTTGCAATGGCTCTACTTGATTACAGTCTTTGTGCGCATGCACATACAGTACTGTGTTGTTTTCTTCCTCTGCATTGCTTTGGGAAATAAGTGTTGTCTAATCCACAGATGAAATGGTTTACTTAAGGCCATGATCAAACGGGATGTTCTGTCCTTAGCCTGGGATTGTATCCTCTCTATTGTCTGAAAGAATTTTTTTTAACTGATAACAATGTACAAACATCTACACATTCTGATTTTATTTAAAACTTTCAGAACTCATACAGAACATCTGCAGATCAGCATGAGGTTCAAGTTATCTAGCTGACACCATTGAAGGATTTTCACATTTTCTGATGCGAGTGTCACAGGCTCTAAGAAACCAAACATTCAAAATACTTTATAAGGAACAATTACTGTTTTTCCTCTTCTTTTTTCATCACCTGTGTCCAGAGGCATCTTTACATACAGTCTGGCTAATGTACATATACACACAATATATCCATTTATTGTAGAAATGATTATTCATAAATTTCTTTCTATTCCAAGTGACATTTAAGGAGTTGAAAGGCAATGGGGGATTTTTTGCTTGGAAAAGATAAAGTCGTATTCTAAGCATGACTAAATCATGGAAGTAATAGGTAAGTATGAAAAAAGTTTGTTCTTCATTGTGGAACAAACTTGTTAACCCGTTCATGTTTGCAAACATGCAAAACTAGTGAGGTAACAAATATGACTGTTTTGGATGCAGTGAATGTGATTGAACTCCTCAGGTCACTGGCTGCAATAAACCATCCTTTCTGATCATGGTCCAATTCCATAATGATGCTCCTGATGTCCACTGTCTTTGAAGTGGCCTCAATCCGTGATCTTCCTCTTTTCCTTCAGTTGAAGATGCGTGCTGGTAGCATGAGCGAGTCATCCAAATGGAAAAAACAGAAACGGTCACCAAGACCACCTCGCCACATGGTTAGAAGTCCTTCTGGTCAGATGGACCCAAACCAACCCACCACCCTCAGCAACAACAATCTATCTGGTAAGATGCACGTCTTTGTTGAGACATTTAGATTAATGTTGTGCTGAATTCAAGACCCCCAGAGCTAAAATTACTCTAACCTTGTAATTGTACTGTTTTTGAACCGTTTCAGTTCCTGTTTTCTTGATTGGCAGCATCCAATCAAGAGCAGCCAAAGAACATAAAGGGATATAATAGTTATCTCCCAGTTTCTACAAGTTTGTATCATTCAGCCTAAGGTCAACAAAAAGAGACAATATAGCTTTCGGCCAGTTTCTCACCACGCATTCTTGTGGAGTTGAGTGCCAAGCCACCACTGGGATGTGCCTGACACAGACCACGAAACTTACACACACATTTTCTAGATATTAATTATTTTTCAAGTATCTTGGTTTGTCCAGAGGTTATCCTCCATATCCTTTCTGACAAAATAATTCAGGAGTATTATTAGATTAGTATTCATTTACTTTAGCAATATAGAAACTTTTTCAGGTGCTTGCCTTTGTGGATAATAAAGGCTATCTAATCCTATCACATCTCATGACTATAGCAATGCCATAATGTGACTGCGTCTCTCTCTGGACAGGTGGAGTCCTGTTCATCGAGCAGGGTTCGTCCACTCCTTCCATGCCAGCTTCAGAGAGTGCTGGCTCATCCATATCCAGTCCTACAACTACAGATAGCGGTCTGGACCCCTGTTCCAAAGCCACCTCCAGAGAGGACCTTTCTGACCTGGAGCAATGTAGCTCATCTGCAACCATACCTAGTACTGCTACCACACTTCCTGGGCCTGAGCCTGCCTCTCCAGATGCACAGGTAGGGCTGAAGGCAGGTTTTCTGTGGAGCTGATCAATGATGCCATAAGACCACCAATGATTTTTGTTCTGTTTTCCATTTACATCCAGTCTGAAGGCACACAATCAGCCTCAGTAGAGTCTATACCTGCGGTTCTAGAGGACAAAGACTCCATGACAGAACAGTCAGAAAGTGCCTCTGTCCATGACATGGACTATGTAAACCCCCGAGGAGTACGTTTTACACAGTCTACACAAAGAGATGGTAAGTATACAGACAGTTTATATAATTATCTGGTTTCTCTGGTATTGTGACTTCAGATCTGTTTTTGTGATGTGGAAATTGAACTTTACAGTGAATATATTTTAATATATGATATGATAGTGTTTTTATTTATCACTAAGATTCTTTTCTTCACAAAAAGTTTATCTTCTCTGTTAATATCCCACTTTTCAAAACTCATCTCAGACAATAAAAACAACCCCAAATTCCTTTTCTCCACTTTTGATCTTTTAACCAACACCAATTTTAATAAATCCTCTATGACGCCAACAGACGCCCTCTGTGAGGACTTTGCAGACCACTTCAGAAGTAAAATCAAAGATATCAGATCCTGTCTTTTATCTCAATGGAATGCAATTCTTAACACACCTGAACAGCTGCTTTTATCCGAGGAAACACTGGAGAGTTTTGCCCTGGTTGATGCAAGGACACCTTGTTGAGTTTTCTCCCAAGTAAACCCAACAACCTGCCTTTTAGATCCAATTCCCACATCGCTCTTTCCCACATTTTATGGATTCTTGGAGGAACAGATCTTAAATATTGTAGAATGCTCTCTTCAGACGTGCGTCTTTCCCACTGCCTTCAAAATGGCGGTGGTGAAGCCCCTTCTGAAGAAGAGTAATTTAGACCCCAACATATTTAATAATTACCGGCCTGTATACAACTTACCATTTTCAAGTAAGATTTTAGAAAAGCTGGTTTTTAACCAACTATCTGATTTCTTAAATATAAACAATATCTTAGAGCAAAATCAATCTGGTGTTAGGATGAACCAAAGTACCGAGACAGCCCTTTTAAAATTTTAAATGACATCAGGTGTAACGCAGACTCGCAAAAACTCACAGTCTTGTGACTACTGGATCTAAGCGCTGCTTTTGATACAGTAGACGATCACATTTTATTAAACAGACTCAGAAACCTGGTAGGCCTCTCTGGTACTGTTTTTAACTGGTTCAGCTCCTATCTCACGAATCGATGTTTCTCTGTAAGTATGGATGCATGTTCCTCCAGAACACATGAAATTAAGTGTGGGGTGCCCCAAGGGTCAATTTTAGGTCCAATTCTTTTTTATCTATACATGCTTCCCCTTGGGGCAGTCATCAGTAGACATGGCATCAACTTCCACAGTTACGCTGATGATACACAGCTGTACATCGCTGTGTCTCCTGATGACACATGGCCAATTGATGCCCTTTTTAACTGTATTTTAAATATCAAGTCATGGATGGCAGAGAATTTCCTGCAGCTCAACTAAGACAAAACACAGGTCTTAGTAATTGGTCCTGAAGGCAAGAGAGAGAAACTTTTACCAAAACTACAAGATTTTAAACCTGCACAATATGTAAAGAACCTGGGCGTCATTTTTGATTCTGAGCTTTCTTTTATTCCTCACATCAGAAATATAACAAAGACAGGTTTTTATCATCTTAAGAATATAGCCCGTTTCTTTCTCAGGCTAACACGGAGGTGCTGATGCATGCTTTTATCTCCTGTCGCCTGGACTATTGTAATGCCCTGCTCTCTGATCTTCCCAAAAAGACTATCTCTAATCTTCAATTACTTCAGAACTCAGCTGCATGTGTGCTGAGGAGGACCAGAGGGCGGGTTCACATGACACCGGTTTTAAAATCACTGCATTGGCTCCCCGTGCATTTCAGAATCGATTTTAAGGTTCTTTTTTAGTTTTTAAATGTCTCAATGGTCTTGGGCCATCTTATTTATCTAACCTGCTTTTATCATATCAACCCTCGCGGACCCTGAGGTCCTCTGGCACTGGTCATTTAGTCATCCCCACAGTTAGAACTAAAACCCACGGGGAGGCTGCATTCAGCCATTATGGTCCACAATTATGGAATAGCCTGCCAGAGAACTTCAGGGCTGCAGAGACTGTTGATGTTTTTATAAGGAGGCTCAAGACTCATCTTTTTTAGTTTGGCTTTTAACTGATTTCTTTTACTCCTTCAATGTTATTATACTTACTTTTTAGGTTTAATGTTTTTAATGACTTATTCTTAAATTTTTTATGCGTTTTGTTATTTTTTAAATCTTTAGATCTTTATATTTTTAAGTCTTTAAATCTTTAAATTTTCAAAATCTTTATATTTTAAGCATTTTATCATTATTTTATCTCATGCCTGTTTTTACCCTATCATACTGTCTTTTACTATGTCAGTTTTTAGCTCCAGTGTTTCCTCATAGGGGCCCTCCATACTGGGAGTTGTGCCCGGTCTGTCCGCAGGGACATCGTCCTTGAGATCCCTCAGGCCCGGGGGACCGGGGGGCTCTGCACCATGTGTAGAGTCTACCATCTATCCGGGTTGGGGTGGTCTCTGTGGCAGCGCTCCCTGTGGCTGTAGGCTGTGACACCTCTCGGTGTGGACGGCTTCCATAGGTGTTTTTTTTCCTCACCTGGTTTCTCAGT